>NC_088399.1:25938519-26238519 GCF_034236695.1 Oncorhynchus nerka
CCCTCCCAGACATTTGCATTATAAGATATGCTATCTTTGAATGGTTCGACAGAAATTAAGAGGGCTGATGCTCAAAAATGAGGAAGCACTGGGAGAGAAATGCCCGGCAGGTTCCGGGATCCCCAGCGTAGCGCCCCGGTAGGAGCTAAGCGGGGTTCTCTGGGCGCCGGGGTTTTCTAGGGAGAAGGAACGCTGGTAGCAGGGTTACTGAGTCTGGGAGGTTTCTGTTGTGGCTTGCTGCCTAAAAGATAGTCTGCAGAATCTTTCCAAAATGCACTGACGGCATGGTCATGCTGTTCCGCCAAGGTGTGGAATCCTTCCATAAGGTTATTTAGTAACTCCTCATGTCTTCCAATGGTGGCTCATTGTGAGGAGACAGTGTTGCAGAGGTGGTCCGAGTCTGCTAGGTCAGTCATGGCCAATTCCTACTATCATGACTCAGGATGAGACCCAGATGTAGACACGTGAGGCAGATGGTTCAAGCCTCAGAGATGTATTGAATAAACAGGGGCAGGCAAAAGGCAGGTCGAGGACCGTAATCCTGGTGAGAGTTGGCAGACGTAGATGGCAGGCAGGCTCAGAGTTAGGACAGCCAAAACAGGTCGTAACCAGGGAGACTACAATAAAACCCAGAAAGAGGAAAGAACACGGAGAAAGACGCTGGCACGACTTGACGAGACAAGACAAACTGGCAACAGGCAAACAGAAAATGCAGGTATAAATACACAGGGGGTGATGGGGGAAAATGGGAGACACCTGGTGGGGGGTGGAGACAAGCACAAGACAGGTGAAACAGATCAGACAGTGACAGGTCACGACTACTGCTGTGAGTGATATGCTTATAAACACATCTTTGTCTCCTCTGTTGGAATGACAGATTGAGAGTAAAGAAGACAGAAACAAACAGTGAAATCAGACAGAATTGACTCTCCACAACAATACACGTCCACTCCCACACATCACTCTGCACTGTGTGGATTCCGACAGTAGTACTAACAATACACCCAATGCCGTGTCACAGCAGGCAGGTCACCTGTGATATAAGTCAGTATTCGATGTCCATCCAACACTAGTCCTGGAGCTGAGATGACCACCAATATTTCTCCTGTTTCTGGATTGGTCTTGTAAACGCTGTTAGTCACGATGTGCTACTCCTGCGGAGTGTCATTTCTACAGACCTACTTAGAATTCAATGACTGTTTTTCCATGTCAAGATATCACTGAAATTCAAGGACTGTTTTCCATGTGAAAGTATGACTGTAATTCAAGGACTGTTTTTTCATCTGAAGATATCACTAAATGCACTGTGGAATACGGCTTGATTGTTTAGGTTTTGTTTACTTTTTTGTTAATTGAGGATTGTGAGGGTAATTGGTTGGAATGAAAGTAGTCACACACAGGGGGTCTCAGAGACCTTGTTTTATAACACACATGCATGCACGCACGTACACACAGACACACATTAATACACACAGCTGGTCCAGCCTCCTCCCTGCAGCTATTATTCTGGCTGTTATCATCCGTATAAGCCCTCTCTTCTAGTGTGTGTGTTTGTGAGTTAACAGCTGTATCAGCATGATAGATAAAACCCTTTCTGTTGTCTTATTATGGGAGTGTGTATGTGTTTGTGTATTTGTGTGTGTGTGTGTGTGTGTTTGTACGTGTGTGTGTGTGTGAAAGATAGAAAGAAAGAAAGAAGGAAAGAAAGAAAGATTAAATGCTATCACTGCTGCTGACTGTGTGTGTGAGTGTGTGTGTGTATGTGTGTGTGTGTGTGTGTGTGTGTGTGTGTGTGTGTGTGTGTGTGT
The DNA here is from genome assembly GCF_034236695.1 of Oncorhynchus nerka. Lineage (NCBI taxonomy): Eukaryota > Metazoa > Chordata > Actinopteri > Salmoniformes > Salmonidae > Oncorhynchus > Oncorhynchus nerka. The sequence goes on from NC_088399.1 coordinate 25,940,328, forward strand.
GTGTGTGTGTGTGTGACATTTCAGAACCAGGGGCCCACATATCTGGTAAGTATTCACACAATACATTTGGTCAGTTGTACTTGTCTGTATGTGTGTGCATGTGTGTGTCATTCTGTGTGTGTGTGTGTGCCATTCTGTCTGACTGTGTGTGTGCACTGAGTTGTCATATCTGAATGCAAATGACTGGCTTGCCTGGGCAGCCTTCAGCAGGACTTAGCTCCCACAGCCGTCAGAAAACCCCAATGTGATTATCGTACTCTCACACAGACAGACAGACACATACACGCTCAAACTCACACACACACACACATACACACACACACACACACACACACACACACACACACACACACACACACACACACACACACACACACACACACACACACACACACACACACACACACACACACACACACACACACTAAGACAGTTGTTCATCCCTGTGTTTGAGCGTCAGGCTAAGGCAGCCATCTAGCGTCATTAACACCCAATACCACCCCACAAACACAGTGTGTGTGTGTGTACGTGTGTGTGTGTTTGTACGTGAGTGTGTGTACGTGAGTGTGTGTATCTGTTGTGTCTCTTCCAGAACATGCAAGTGTTTCTGAACATGGATCTGAGCTCGTTTCCTGGTTCACTACATTCTGTTCATAAATACTAATGACTGGAGAGGCTCTGTGTGTGTTTTCGTGTGGTTTTTGGGAGTTTTTGTGTGTGTGTTTATGTGTGTGTGCTTGCATATGCGTGTTTGCGTGTGTGTTTGAGCTTGGAGCGCCAAGTGGCTTCTTACGTACCGAGAAAGGAGATGAAATTCATTTGCAAGCATTAGCCAGAGTAATAAGGTCATGTGTACTGTACTGTTTATTAATTTATGACATAGTAGTGTATGTGTGTTTGGGGGGTGATGGTGTGGTGTATAGTTATGGAGAGAGGATGGAGAGAGTAGGGGGAAGAGGAGAGAGGAAGGAGAGAAAGGAGAAGGGAAGAGGAGCAAGGAAGGAGAGACAGGTTTTACTATTCACTCTGAAGAAAGAGGGAGAGCGAGAAAAAGAGAGAGAGAAAGAAAGGGAGAGAGGGGGAGGGAGGGCAAGAGAGAGGGAGCAGGAGAGTGGGAGTGGAGAGAGAGAAGAGGGAGAGAAGAGAGAGAAGGAGAGAGACTTGCAGGGAGTAGATGAATGATCCTGTATTTCTTATCACGTCGCTGCACATGGTGTATGTGCGTATGAATGTGTGTATATGTACAGCTCTACAACCCGCCTTGTCTAATTCTCCCAGTAAATCTGTTTCCTCCCCTGTTTTCATTCCTCTCTCTCTTCTTCCATGTTCTATCTGTCTCTCTGTATCTCTCTCCCTCTCTCTATCTCACTGTCTCTTTTTCTCCCTCTCACTCTCCCTCTCTTTCTCTTTCTCTCTGTCTAGTTCTTTCTGTGTCTGTGTCTTTCTGTCTGAGAGGCTTTTCTGGTTGTTCGATTGAATAGCCATTGTGCTCCATGGTAATATTTCTAACAAATTACAAGCTGGATGTCTGCTGTGTAAACTGCCCTTCTTAGGAAAATGGTCAAATCAAATAACAGAGTTAGACCCCATATTGAAATATTGAGTGTTGCGGTGTATTGAAGTACAGAGAGTATTTGTGGTTTGAATGGGGCTGATCTGAGCCTACAGTCATACTGTCATGACTGTTTTGTCTGTCTGGTCTGATTGAATATATGTGCACTTGTGTGTGTGTGTACACGTGTGTGCATTTGTGCATGTGTGTGTGATCATGTATAACATGCTCCAATCTAGTCTCGTCCACACAGTGTTTAGACAGAATAATCGCAATGATATGATTTGTTCCTGTTGACTGCACTGAGACGAGACATAATGTTCTAGAAGGTTGGAAAATGTTTTAGAATATTCTAGAAGGATATTTTTTATTATTATCTAGCAATTTCGAGAATGTTCTAGCAGGTTGGAGAATATTCTAGACTATAGGGTTCTAGGTTATGTAATGTGCAAGAGTGTAGTAGGTTGGAGAATAATATAAAAGGTTGAAAAATGTATGAACAGGTTAAAGAATATTCTACGGTGTTATAATAGTTACAGAATGTTTCTAATTCATACTATAGTGTTCTAACAGGTTGGACAATGTTCTCCACTAGTGTTCTAACAGGTTGGAGAATATTATCCACTATAGTGTTCTAACAGGTTGGACAATGTTCTCCATTAGAGTATTCTCCACTCTAGCTCTCTAACAGGTTGGACAATGTTCTCCACTAGAGTGTTCTAACAGGTCTGAGAATATTCTACACTATGGTGTTCTAACAGATTGGAGAATGTTCTCCACTAGAATGTTCTATCAGGTTGGAGAATGTTCTTCACTAGAGTGTTCTAAAGGTCAGAGAATGTTCTCCACTAGAGTGTTCTAACAAGTCGGAGAATGTTCTCCACTATGGTGTTCTAACAGATTGGAGAATGTTCTCCACTAGAATGTTCTATCAGGTTGGAGAATGTTCTCCACTAGAGTGTTCTAACAGGTCTGAGAATATTCTACACTATAGCATTCTAACAGGTTGGACAATGTTCTCCACTATAGTGTTCTAACAGGTTGGACAATGTTCTCCACTAGTGTTCCTACAGCTTGGAGAATATTCTCCACTAGAGTGTTCTAAAGGTCAGAGAATGTTCTCCACTAGAGTGTTCTAACAAGTCGGAGAATGTTCTCCACTATGGTGTTCTAACAGATTGGAGAATGTTCTCCACTAGAATGTTCTATCAGGTTGGAGAATGTTCTTCACTAGAGTGTTCTAAAGGTCAGAGAATGTTCTCCACTAGAGTGTTCTAACAGTTGGCAGAATGTTCTCCATTAGAGTGTTCTAACAGGTTGGCGAATGTTCTCCATTAGAGTATTCTCCACTCTAGCTCTCTAACAGGTTGGACAATATTCTCCACTATAGCGTCCTAACAGGTCGGAGAATATTCTCCACTAAAGTGTTCTAACAGGTCGGAGAATATTCTCCACTAGAGTGTTTTAACAGGTCGGAGAATATTCTCCACTAGAGTGTTTTAACAGGTCGGAGAATATTCTCCACTATAGTGTTCTAACAGGTTGGAGAATATTCTCCACTAGAGTGTTTTAACAGGTCGGAGAATATTCTCCACTAGAGTGTTTTAACAGGTCGGAGAATATTCTCCACTATAGTGTTCTAACAGGTTGGAGAATATTCTCCACTATAGTGTTCTAACAGGTCGGAGAATATTCTCCACTAGAGTGTTTTAACAGGTCGGAGAATATTCTCCACTAGAGTGTTTTAACAGGTCGGAGAATATTCTCCACTATAGTGTTCTAACAGGTCGGAGAATATTCTCCACTAAAGTGTTCTAACAGGTTGGAGAATATTCTCCACTAGAGTGTTTTAACAGGTCTGAGAATATTCTCCACTAGAGTGTTCTAACAGGTTGGAGAATATTCTCCACTATAGTTTTACAACAGGTCAGAGAATGTTCTCCACTTCTCACATCTGCTCCTGCCAGGCCTTCTAGTGCTCATCCTGTGTCTCCTTGACCTGCCACCCCTCCCCAGTGCTCTCTCCCTCACTGGAGTCAGAGCAGATCCCCACCAGCTGCAAACTGTTCCATAATCAAGGCCTCTACAAATACTCAGTCCTGCCACTTACACACTGCCAGATCGTAATCTCTGCTCAGTCAGTCCATGTTTCTAGCCATTTGTTCCTGTTGTGCCTGTTTTTCCGTGCCTGACGCTGTTTTCCTCTCCGCTACAGTTCTGCCCGCTCTGACTCTGGTCCCTGTCTCCAGTCCGACTTCTCGTCAGTCCTGCTACTACTGTCCTGGATTCCCCACTCTACGCTCCCTTAAATTCCCTCCGGACCTGCTTACCCTGTCCCCACACCTCTCGCTCCAGCCTCTGCCTCCGCACCTGGTTTCCGGCAGCCTGCCCGAGCTTCCCCTGGCCTGCACTCAATCTTCCTCCCGTGTTTCAATAAATACCTTTGCTACCTCATCCCAGTCTCCTCATCCCAGTCTCCTCATCCCAGTCTCCTCGTCTGAGTCTGCTCTTGGGTTCACCCGTTCCGTGTGACACCACTAGTGTTCTAACAGGTCAGAGAATGTTCTCCATTAGAGTTTTCTAAGAGGTCGGAAAATATTCTCCACTAGAGCGTACTAACAGGTTGGAGATTGTTATAAACTAGAGAGTTCTAATCAGTCTGAGAATATTCTCCACTATTAATAATTTAATGTAAAAATAACCTGTTTCCAGTAGGTTTAACTACTGTCCAAAATGTAATTAAGTAAAGTGTACACTACAGTGAACTAACAGGTTGGAGAATGTTCAAGATTGTTATAATAGGTTATGCAATGTTCCACACAATAGTTTTCCTACAGGTTGGAGAATGCTCTAGACTACAGTGTCAGTAGGTTAGAGTGCTGTAGGAGAATGTCTTAGAATGTCTTAGCAGGTTAGAGAATGGAGCAATGTTAAAAGTCAAGGGTATTCCAAACCTCTCCTCTTTGAGAGTTTCTATGAGTTCTGGTATTTGCTTAAGCCCTGCTCTAACACACCTGTGCTGATTCTACTAATCAGCTATTCTTCAGAACCATGTTGAGCTGAGTCCCTGTAGGGGTTGGGTGGGTGACTGGCCTGTGGTTTGGGTCAGGTTCTGATCACAGACTGATGTAAACACACCTCTTCCTCTCTTTCTCTACCTTTACCCGCAGACTGCAGCTCCCTCAATTCTCATTTCCTCTCCCTCAGGAATCTCTCTACTCTCCTTTCATCAAGGAGCAGATTTTTCCTGCATCCGCACTTCTCTCTCTAGCCCTGTTTATACATGGTTCTAACATGCTTCCTTTGTCCTGATCTTCATCATTCTGATTGTGCCCACATTTTTAGACAGGTGTAGACAATCAAATAACACATTGTGATCAGCCCACCTCCAGAGTTGGTCAGACACACATTGTGTCAGGATATGTAGACAGACAGATCTGAACAGAGAAACCATTTAAATCATAATTATTCCGCCCTATAAAATCATTGACAGGTGGCACCATTGACTTAAGGCGTCCTCATGCTTCAGTTCGGCTGGCACCTAGCCTAACTCGGCTAGCCGAACCGAACGAGTGCACTCGCATACTCACTTTAAGACCTTAGCTTGAGAAACAAATACAAATTGGCAATAGTACTGTTTGTCCATAGCCTCAAACTAGAATCTAAGAATCTAAGAACTCAAGAAATAGTTAATTAATTTTGCCGTTTTTGATGAAGAGATCTTAGTCGCGTCATTTTAGATGTTTGGTGCAGTATTTTTCAATTATAAAATATGCATGAAAACGAGTCGTCTCTCATTGAATGACAACAAAGACTTTATTGAAGAATCCCTGCTGTTGACCAATCACCGACGAAGGGGCGAAGACTTCGGCTTGCCTTCAGAAAACAAATTGTGTGCCGAAGAACCAACGGAAAAACCCTCACCGAAGTCCAAAACAAACAATAATGTCACAAAATGTCGTCATTATATGTGCATATGACCTCTACTGAACTGTTTTGGCTGGGAAGCATGCAGAAGCCTTTATGGCATCAACATGTGCCTTAAAATAAATAGATACTATTTCGAAACAGTAGCTTTCAAATCATTTGCATACACGGAGGGAACAGAAAATCTGTTCACAATGCAGGCACAGTGGACGGATATGAGACACATTTTAATACCATGTGTAGACATATTTCTGAATATGTGGACACAATCAGAATGTGGACAAGATCAGGACAAGGATGCATGTTAGCGCCAGGTATAAACTAGGCTTCTCTCTCTCCCTCCCCCATATCTCTCTCCATGGTAACGGTGCTCTTTTCACCAGGTTGAATTCCATTACTGTGTGTGTGCGTGTGTGTGTGTGTGTTTGCTCTTAGGCAGTGACGGGAGATGAAAAGGGTCAATGCTTTTTAAGCCTTTCACAGCGTTCCTCCATTAATGCAGAGAGAGTAGGGGAAGAGAGGGATGGAGAGAGAAAGGGATGCAGAGACACATGGACAAAGTGAAAGAGCATTAGAGAGATGGAGAGATGGAAAGACAGAGGGATGGAGAGAAAGGAATGTAAAACATATATAGATGGCGAGAAAGAGACGGTCATAACCGAGAGAGAGAGAGAGCGAGAGAGAGAGAGCGAGAGAGAGAGAGCGAGAGATGGTAAAGAGAGAGAAAGAGAGAGAGACGGCAGAAAGAAGAAAAAGGAAGTGAGCAATAACAGTGACTGTTCAGAGAGTAGCCTCTGTAGTAGCTGTCTGTAATGAGTTGGCTGCATCAGTCTTTCTCGCTCCCTCTCTTTTTATTCCTCTCTTTTTTTCTTTCTCTCCCTCTCTTTCAGTAAGCTACTATGTCCCCATGGAAACAACGTCAACTTTATGCCCCGTGAACTCTCTCTCCTCCTCTCACCCCCTCTCCGCTCCCCATCTCTCTCCCTCTTGCCCTCCTCCCCCTCCTCTCTCCCCTCTCCTCATCTCCTCTCCCTCTCTCTCCCCCTCACACCCTCTTCCCCCCCTCTCGTCATCCTCCCCCTCTCTCCCCCTCGGCCTTCTCCTCCTCTTGCCCTCCTCCCCCCTCTCCCCTCTCTCGCCTTCCTCCCCCTCTCCCCATCTTGCCCTCCTCCCATCTCTCCCCCTCTTCTCCTCCTCCCCTCTCTAACCCTCCTCCCCCTCTCGCACTCTTACATCATCCTCTCCCTCACACATCAGAGGATGCAGGTTCAATTGACTGATCACGTAAAATGGTCTCAAACGGTCTTTACACCAAAGCTGGACCTTTAGTCACACACACACACACACACACACACACACACACACACACACACACACACACACACACACACACACACACACACACACACACACACACACTATTTAGACCAAAGCTGGACCTTTTGCCAGCCCCAGGGAACATTTCTGTGTAAATGCTGATGTCACAGTCTGCTCTATGATGGCATCTACACTGATTGTAGTGTGTGTGTTTGTGTTTGTGTGCGTGTGTGTGCATGTGTGTGGCCTCTGATGGCATCTCTGCTGATTGTGTGTTGTGAAGCGTGGGAACTCTGTGCTGATTTAGCCAATTACAGCTTGGCTAACGAAAGGTCACCGTATAATTGCATAGAACACTTTTGCACGGGAGAGAGGGGGAGATGGAGGGAGAAAGAGAGATGGAGGGAAGGAGAGAGGAAGGAAGGATGGAAAGCGAGAGAGAGGGAGAGAGAGTTGCAGGGTGAAAGATGATGTGAGAGAGGGGGGGGAGAGAGAGATGGAGGGAAGGAGAGAGATGGATGGAGGGAGGGAGGGAGAAAGGAGTGAGATGGTGGGAGAGAGAGAGAGATGGAGGGAATGAGAGAGGATGGAGGGGGGAGACAGGGAGAAAGAGATGAAGGAAGAGAGTGAGAGGGGTTGAGATATGGAGGGAGAGAGATGGTGAGAGCAATATTGAGATGCAGGGAAGGACGGGATGGAAGGAGGAAGAGGGAGTTGGAGGAAGAGAGGGAAGAAGAGAGGGTTGGGGAGAAAGGGCAGAGAGATTGATCAAGTGAAGTAGACAGGTATGAGGAAAATAAAAAGGTAGAGGGAGAAAAGAGAAAGAGACATAGGGATGGTGATAGAGAGAGAGGAGGTATTTGTGGAAGCTGTTAAACAGGTTTGATCCTCTCTCTCTCCACGTGGTTAGTCTTAGTGCTGAGACCGCAAACTTCTGTCTTGGGACCTTTGCTTAACTTAAGAAGTTAACAAGTTTGGAGCTAGCTTGGGGAGGCAGCTAGCCTAGCTGCAAAGCTATCAAGATAACCTGCTATACTACAGCCTGAAACCAAGCCCGCAATGTGGTTAACCTTTGTGGCTGGGACCGCATTCCATCCTGTCCTGGGCTTCGGATTATCTCCTGCCCGTGTCTCTCGTCTCATTACTGAATGAAAAGTTGGCATCTACTACCATGCCACTTAAAGCCAAAAAACTAAGATGACTACTTCTCCGCTGGGCTGTTACGTGAACTCATTGAGAAGCTGAACGACTTCTATAAGGAAATATTATTCAAACAGGGAAATAACTTTGAACGCTTTATATACATGATTATGGAGTCTATGAACAAACGGCTGGATGACTTAACTAAAGATGTCCAATAAATAATGTTGTAATAGATGGTAGCCAGGGAAGTCAAAGTGAAACATGGGCTGAATAAGAAGACAACGTTTGTAAATTGCCTCTTGAAAAGCTACAACTGGACCACAGAAAGGTGAGCTGGAATGTGCTGGTCTGAGAAACTAGGTGACACTGGTGCTTGCTCGTGGTGCCAGATACAGGAGGATTGTAGTGAAGTTCCTCAGGTTCAAGGGAAGAGCCAGGTTGTAACGACAGATTTCCTCCTTTTCGTCTGAAGAGGTGTAGCAAGGATTGGACCAAAACGCAGCGTGGTAAGTGTCCAAGTTTTAATAGTATAAACTGAACAAGACAGAATACAAAATAACAAAGTGAATACAAATGAAACAGTCCCGTGTGGCACAAACACTGACACAGGAAACAAACACCCACAAATCAACAGTGAAACCCAGGCTACTTAAGTATGATTCTCAATCAGAGACAACTAACGACACCTGCCTCTGATTGAGAACCATACTAGGCCGAACACAGAAATAGAAAAACATAGAAACACAAAACATAGACTGCCCACCCCAACTCACGCCTTGACCATACTAAATAAAGACAAAACAAAGGAAAATAAAGGTCAGAACGTGACACAGGTCCATATCTTAATCAATGAGAATTTCTCTGAGGCTGTCCGCCAAAGATGAAGCTACGAAGGCTGCATGAGAACGTGGGGACATAGCCTAGCTGCAGAATGACAAACTGATTGATCACCCTCGCTCCCAATGGCCTAGAAGGAGTGACAGAAACAAGCCTTTGGGTCAGTAATCCCAGCCCCCCCACCCCCATATACACACACAGACTCTGACTATCTCTGCTGATTCATGCTTGAACAATCAAATACTCTAAACTTCCCAAAGAAAGGTCTGTTGATTACTCATTTGAATATATACCGTTTATGGAATCATGAATTATGTTGTCTAGGGCTGTCAAATAACATAAATATATTAGCTATATCAGAGACTCATTTGAACACTTCATTTGAGGATGCAGAAATCTCAATACATGAATATCATACGTTTAGAAAGGATGGGAATATAATATGGTGGTGGAGTTACAGTTCATGTCCAGAGTCATATTCTACTCAAACGGATTTCAAAAAACGCATTTCAAAGCTCGATCTTCAACCAGAGATAGAAAAATCGAATACTGTAAAACTATTGGGTGGAATGTGCTTTGTGGCTGCCCTAATGGGCAAGTGATTCTTTTTTTTACTGTTGAAAACAATGTTCATTTGCTTTGACTCTAGTGTTCCATTTGTACATTTGCGGGGCACAAGAAAAAATAAACCAAAATGACACAGTTCCTCTCCCTAAATTCCCTTTCCCCTCCTTGTCTCATTCACTCATTTGTGTTCCGACCGCTGCCTACACACGCCTGCTGAGTACGCATACAGAAACAAATGCAGATTAAAAACGTATCGAACTGATGGGATACGCAAGCTACATTCCTTGCCAGAGGAAGACAGTTTTATCACAAATTCAAAATGGACTGGTTGATTGAAGTAGGAAAATATGTTCCAACAACAAGCTGCAGTTTTGGAATAATTGTGTACCGTCTATTGTCCGCTTAGGTTACGTTGCAAACTGCTAGCGCCATTTAGAATTAGTTAGCCCAGGCTTTAACCTCTCTGAACATAGACATGTTCCACACTGACAAAACGCAAAAACATTCGTTTGATAAAGATATATTTTCATCAGAATCATTAAGCATAGACCTACGCACCAAACAGATGTTGTGGCCGTAACACAATATATTTACATAACAATAACAAGGCTATATACAGGGGGTACCGGTACCGAGTCAATGTACGAAAGCACAGGTTAATTGAGGTAATTTGTAAAGTGAAATAATAAACAACGAGTAGCAGCAATGTAAAACAAATAGGGGGTGGGGGGGTCAATGTAAATTGTGTGGGTGGCCATTTGATTAGTTTAGTTGTCCAGCAGTCTTATGGCTTGGGGGTAGAAGCTGTTAAGGAGCCTTTTGGTCCTAGACTTGGCGCTCCAGTACCGCTTGCCGTGCGGCAGCAGAGAAAACAGTCTATGACTTGGGTGACTAGAGTCTTCAACACTTTTTTGGGCCTTCCTCTGACACTGGTAGTTGATGTCAGGAAGCTTGGCCCCAGTTATGTTTTGGGTCGTACGCACTACCACCTGTAGCGCCTTAAGGTCAGATGCCGAGCAGTTACCATACCAGGTGGTGATGCAACCGGTCAGGATGCTCGCAATGGTGTAGCTGTATAACTTCTTGAGGATCTGGGGACCCATGCCACATCTTTTCACTCTCCTAAGGGGAAAGGGTTTTGTCGTGCCCTCTTCACGACTGTCTTGGTGTGTTTGGACCATGATTGTTTGTTGGTGATGTGGACACCAAGGAACATGAAACTCTTGACCCGCTCCACTTTAGTCTCATCAATGTTAATGGGGGCCTGTTGGACCTTCCTTTTCCTATAGTCCATGATCAGCTCATTTGTCTTGCTCACATTGAGAAAGAGGTTGTTGTCCTGGCACCACACTGCGAGGTCTCTGACCTCCCTATATGTTGTCTCATCGTTGTTGGTGATCACTGTTGTGTCGTCAGCAAACTTAATGATGGTGTTGGAGTCGTGCTTGGCCATGCAGTCATGGGTGAACAGGGAGTACAGGAGGGGACTAAGTACACATCCCTGAGGGGCCCCAGTGTTGAGGATCAGCATGGCAGATGTGTTGCCTAGCCTTACCACCTGGGGGCGGCCCGTCAGGAAGTCCAGGATCCAGTTGCAGAGGGAGGTGTTTAGTCCCAGGATCCTTAGCTTAGTGATGAGTTTTGTGGGCACTATAGTGTTGAACTCTGAGCTGTAGTCAATGAACAGAATTCTCACATACAGTAGGTGTTCCTTTTGTCCAGGTGTGAAAGGGCAGTGTGGAGTGCGATTGAAATGGCATCATCTGTGGATCTGTTGGGGCGTTATGCGAATTGGAGTGGGTCTAGGGTTTCTGGCATAATGGTGTTGATGTGAGCCATGACCAGCTTTTCAAAGCACTTCATGGTTACCGATGTGTGTGCTACATGGCAGTAATCATTTAGGCAGGTTACCTTTGCTTGCTTGGGCACAGGGACTATGGTGGTCTGTTTGAAACATGTAGGTATTACAGACTCGGCCAGGAAGAGGTTGAAAATGTCAGTGAAGACACTTGCCAGTTGGTCCAGGCATGCTTTCAAGTACACTTCCTGGTAATCTGTCTGGCCCCGCGGCTTTAAGAATGCTGACCTGTTTAAAGGTCTTGCTCACATCAGATATGGAGAGTGCAATCACACAGTCGTCCAGAACAGATGGTGCTCTCATACATGCTTCAGTGTTGCTTGCCTCAAAGCGAGCATAAAATGCATTTAGCTCATCTGGTAGGCTGGCATCACTGGGCAGCTCGCGGATGGGTTTCTCTTTGTCGGCCGTAACAGTTTTCAAGCCCTGCCACATCCGACTAGCGTCAGAGCCGGTGTAGTAGTATTCACTCCTAGTCCTGTATTGATGCTTTGCCTGTTTGATTGTTCGTCTGAGGGCATAGTGGGATTTCTTATAAGTGTTCCGCTCCTTGAAAGCTCTATCCTTTAGCACGGTGTGGATGATGCCTGTAATCTATGTATTCTAGTTAGAATATATACGTATTTTCCACTGTGGGGATGACGTCGTCGATGCACTTATTGAAGAAGCCGTTGACTGAGGTGGTATACTCCTCAATGCCTTTGGATGAATCCTGGAACAGTCTGTGCTATCAAAACAGTCCTGTAGCGTAGCATCTACATAATTTTACCACTTCTGTATTGAGTGAATTACTGGTACTTCCTGCTTTAGTTTTTGCTTGTGGGCAGGAGTCAGGAGGATAGAATTATTGTCAGATTTGGCAAATGGAGGGTGAGGGAGAGCTTTGTATGCATCTATGTGTGTGGAGTAAAGGTGGTCTAGAGTTATTTTTCTCTGGTTGCACATTTGACACACTCTTAGGAATGAGGTAAAAATAGATTTTTGTTTGCCTGCATTGAAGTCCCCGGCCACTAGGAGTGCCGCTTCTGGATGAGCATTTTCTTGTTTGCTTATGGCCTTATACAGCTCGTTGAATGCGGTCTTAGTGCCAGCATCGGTTTGTGGTTTTAAATAGATGGCTTTGAATAATATAGATGTGAACTCTCTTGGTAGATAGTGTGGTCTACTGCTTATTGTGGTGACAGTGTTACCTAATGGGCAGCTGGGAGGAGGTGCTCTTATTTTCCATGGACTTTAAAGTGTCCCAAAACTTTTGGGAGTTAGAGCTACAGGATGCACATTTCTGTTTGAAAAGCTTGACTTTGCTTTCCTGACTGACTGCGTGTATTGGTTCCTGACTTCCCTGAAAAGTTGCATACCGCGGGGACTATTCGATGCTAGTGCAGTCCGCCACAGGATGTTTTTGTGCTGGTCGAGGGCAGTCAGGTCTGGAGTGAACCAAGGGCTATATCTGTTCTTAGTTCTGCATTTTTTGAAAGGGGCATGCTTATTTAAGATGGTGAGGAAGGCACTTTTAAAGAACAACCAGGCATCCTCGACTGATGGGATGAGGTCAATATCCTTCCAGGATTCCCGGGCCAGGTCGATTAGAAAGGTCTGCTCGCAGAAGTGTTTTAGGGAGCGTTTGACAGTGATGAGGGGTGGTCGTTTGACCGTGGACCCTTAGCGGATGCAATCAATGAGGCAGTGTTCGCTGAGATCCTGATTGAAGACAGCAGATATGTATTTGGAGGGCAAGTTGGTCAGGATAATATCTATGAGGTGTTTACGGATTTAGGGTTGTACCTGGTGGGGTCATTGATAATTTGTGCGAGATTGAGGGCATCTAGCTTAGATTGTAGGACTGCCGGGGTGTTAAACATATCCCAGTTTAGGTCACCTAACAGAACGAACTCTGATGGGGGGCAATCAATTCACATATGGTGTCCAGGGAACTGCTGGGAGCTGAAGGGGGTCTATAACAGGTGGCAACAGTGAGAGACTTATTTCTAGTGAGAGACTTATTTCTGGAGAGATTCATTGATAAAATTAGAATCTCGAACTGTTTGTGCATAGACCTGGAAAGTATGACAGAACTTTGCATTTACATTTACATTTAAGTCATTTAGCAGACGCTCTTATCCAGAGCGACTTACAAATTGGTGCATTCACCTTATGACATCCAGTGGAGCAGCCACTTTACAATAGTGCATCTAAATCTTTTAAGGGGGGGGGTGAGAAGGATTACTTTATCCTATCCTAGGTATCCCTTAACCTCTTAAGTCGACCCTCTACTTTTTTGAACATTCTGTTAAAAATCGCGCAACATTTCAGCGCCCTGCTACTCATGCCAGGAATATAGTATATGCATTTGCTTAGTCTGTGTGGATAGAAAACACTCAGACGTTTAAAAAACTGGTTAAATCACTGCTGTGGCTTTACCAGAACGGCATTTACATCGAAAAGCACAGGAAAAACTGATCACTGAAAATGGGAAAATATATCCATGCGCTACTTGAACCCATTGATAAACGTGAACCACAATTAATTGACTGAGGTTGCAGTACCTACAGCTTCCACACGGTGTCTAGAGTCTTGTCATTTCCCTTCGAGTTTTTTCTTGGTCAAACACATACAGGACACCGTATCTCCTCCGGTCTAGGACCGGATATTTTCGTTGAGTTTCTAGCCGGACATTTTTCCAGACGGACAGCTAATGATCTTTACATCGCCTCCTGATGAATTTTATCGCTTATTAACGTTTACTAATACCTAAAGTTGCATTACAAACGTATTTCGAAGTGTTTTGTGAAAGTTTATCGTCGACTTTTTGAATTTAAAAAAATGACGTTACGTTTTGAAACAATGTTTTTTTTCGTTTATCACACAGTCTACATATAACGATATCTAGGCTTTATATGGACCGATTTAATCGAAATAAAGACCCAAATAGTGTTTATGGGACATCTAGGAGTGCCAACAAAGAAGATGGTGAAAGGTATTCTATTTTATTGTGCGGTTTGTGTAACGCCGAAATGCTAATTATTTTGTTTACGTCCCCTGTGGGTCTTTTGGGGTGTTGCATGCTATCAGATAATAGCTTCTCATGCTTTCGCCGAAAAGCATTTTAAAAATCTGACTTGTTGCCTGGATTCACAACGAGTGTAGCTTTAATTCGATACCCTGCATGTGTATTTTAATGAACTTTTGAATTTTAACTAATACTATTAGCATTTAGCGTAGCGCATTTGCATTTCCAGAGCTCTAGTTGGGACGCAAGCGTCCCGAGTAGAAGCAACAGGTTAAAGAGGTGGGGTTTCAGGTGTCTCCGGAAGGTGGTGATTGACTCCGCTGTCCTGGCGTCGTGAGGGAGTTTGTTCCACCATTGGGGGGCCAGAGCAGCGAACAGTTTTGACTGGGCTGAGAGGGAACTGTACTTCCTCAGTGGTAGGGAGGCGAGCAGGCCAGAGGTGGATGAACGCAGTGCCCTTGTTTGGGTGTAGGGCCTGATCAGAGCCTGGAGGTACTGAGGTGCCGTTCCCCTCACAGCTCCGTAGGCAAGCACCATGGTCTTGTAGCGGATGCGAGCTTCAACTGGAAGCCAGTGGAGAGAGCGGAGGAGCGGGGTGACGTGAGAGAACTTGGGAAGGTTGAACACCAGACGGGCTGCGGCGTTCTGGATGAGTTGTAGGGGTTTAATGGCACAGGCAGGGAGCCCAGCCAACAGCGAGTTGCAGTAATCCAGACGGGAGATGACAAGTGCCTGGATTAGGACCTGCGCCGCTTCCTGTGTGAGGCAGGGTCGTACTCTGCGGATGTTGTAGAGCATGAACCTACAGGAACGGGCCACCGCCTTGATATTAGTTGAGAACGACAGGGTGTTGTCCAGGATCACGCCAAGGTTCTTAGCGCTCTGGGAGGAGGACACAATGGAGTTGTCAACCGTGATGGCGAGATCATGGAACGGGCAGTCCTTCCCCGGGAGGAAGAGCAGCTCCGTCTTGCCGAGGTTCAGCTTGAGGTGGTGATCCGTCATCCACACTGATATGTCTGCCAGACATGCAGAGATGCGATTCGCCACCTGGTCATCAGAAGGGGGAAAGGAGAAGATTAATTGTGTGTCGTCTGCATAGCAATGATAGGAGAGACCATGTGAGGTTATGACAGAGCCAAGTGACTTGGTGTATAGCGAGAATAGGAGAGGGCCTAGAACAGAGCCCTGGGGGACACCAGTGGTGAGAGCACGTGGTGAGGAGACGGATTCTCGCCACGCCACCTGGTAGGAGCGACCTGTCAGGTAGGACGCAATCCAAGCGTGGGCCGCGCCGGAGATGCCCAACTCGGAGAGGGTGGAGAGGAGGATCTGATGGTTCACAGTATCAATAGGTCTAGAAGGATGAGAGCAGAGGAGAGAGAGGTAGCTTTAGCAGTGCTGAGCGCCTCCGTGATACAGAGAAGAGCAGTCTCAGTTGAATGACTAGTCTTGAAACCTGACTGATTTGGATCAAGAAGGTCATTCTGAGAGAGATAGCGGGAGAGCTGGCCAAGGACGGCACGTTCAAGGGTTTTGGAGAGAAAAGAAAGAAGGGATACTGGTCTGTAGTTGTTGACATCGGAGGGATCGAGTGTAGGTTTTTTCAGAAGGGGTGCAACTCTCGCTCTCTTGAAGACGGAAGGGACGTAGCCAGCGGTCAGGGATGAGTTGATGAGCGAGGTGAGGTAAGGGAGAAGGTCTCCGGAAATGGTCTGGAGAAGAGAGGAGGGGATAGGGTCAAGCGGGCAGGTTGTTGGGCGGCCGGCCGTCACAAGACGCGAGATTTCATCTGGAGAGAGAGGGGAGAAAGAGGTCAGAGCACAGGGTAGGGCAGTGTGAGCAGAACCAGCGGTGTCGTTTGACTTAGCAAACGAGGATCGGATGTCGTCGACCTTCTTTTCAAAATGGTTGACGAAGTCATCTGCAGAGAGGGAGGGGGGGAGGGGGATTCAGGAGGGAGGAGAAGGTGGCAAAGAGCTTCCTAGGGTTAGAGGCAGATGCTTGGAATTTAGAGTGGTAGAGAGTGGCTTTAGCAGCAGCGACAGAAGAGGAAAATGTAGAGAGGAGGGAGTGAAAGGATGCCAGGTCCACAGGGAGGCGAGTTTTCCTCCATTTCCGCTCGGCTGCCCGGAGCCCTGTTCTGTGAGCTCGCAATGAGTCGTCGAGCCACGGAGCGGGAGGGGAGAACCGAGCCGGCCTGGAGGATAGGGGACATAGAGAGTCAAAGGATGCAGAAAGGGAGGAGAGGAGGGTTGAGGAGGCAGAATCAGGAGATAGGTTGGAGAAGGTTTGAGCAGAGGGAAGAGATGATAGGATGGAAGAGGAGAGAGTAGCGGGGGAGAGAGAGCGAAGGTTGGGACGGCGCGATACCATCCGAGTAGGGGCAGTGTGGGAAGTGTTGGATGAGAGCGAGAGGGAAAAGGATACAAGGTAGTGGTCGGAGACTTGGAGGGGAGTTGCAATGAGGTTAGTGGAAGAACAGCATCTAGTAAAGATGAGGTCGAGCGTATTGCCTGCCTTGTGAGTAGGGGGGGAAGGTGAGAGGGAGAGGTCAAAAGAGGAGAGGAGTGGAAAGAAGGAGGCAGAGAGGAAAGAGTCAAAGGTAGACGTGGGGAGGTTAAAGTCGCCCAGAACTGTGAAGGGTGAGCCGTCCTCAGGAAAGGAGCTTATCAAGGCATCAAGCTCATTGATGAACTCTCCGAGGGAACCTGGAGGGCGATAAATGATAAGGATGTTAAGCTTGAAAGGGCTGGTAACTGTGACAGCATGGAATTCAAAGGAGGCGATAGACAGATGGGTAAGGGGAGAAAGAGAGAATGACCACTTGGGAGAGATGAGGATCCCGGTGCCACCACCCCGCTGACCAGAAGCTCTCGGGGTGTGCGAGAACACGTGGGCGGACGAAGAGAGAGCAGTAGGAGTAGCAGTGTTATCTGTGGTGATCCATGTTTCCGTCAGTGCCAAGAAGTCGAGGGACTGGAGGGAGGCATAGGCTGAGATGAACTCTGCCTTGTTGGCCGCAGATCGGCAGTTCCAGAGGCTACCGGAGACCTGGAACTCCACGTGGGTCGTGCGCGCTGGGACCACCAGATTAGGGTGGCCGCGGCCACGCGGTGTGGAGCGTTTGTATGGTCTGTGCAGAGAGGAGAGAACAGGGATAGACAGACACATAGTTGACAGGCTACAGAAGAGGCTACGCTAATGCAAAGGAGATTGGAATGACAAGTGGACTACACGTCTCGAATGTTCAGAAAGTTGAGCTTACGTAGCAAGAATCTTATTGACTAAAATGATTAAAAATGATACAGTACTGCTGAAGTAGGCTAGCTGGCAGTGGCTGCGTTGTTGACTTTGTAGGCTAGCTGGCAGTGGCTGCGTTGTTGATTCGGGGGCTAGCTGGCTAGCTAGCAGTGTTGATTACGTTACGTTGCGTTAAAAGAATGACAATAGCTGGCTAGGTAACCTAGAAAATCGCTCTAGACTACACAATTATCTTTGATACAGAGACGGCTATGTAGCTAGCTATGTAGCTAGCTACGATCAAACAAATCAAACCGTTGTACTGTAATGAAATTAAATGAAAATGTGATACTACCTGTGGAGCGAGGCGGAATGCGACCGGGTTGTTGAGTTCTAATCGGTAGACGTTGGCTAGCTGTTGGCTGTTGGCTAGCTGTTGGCTAGCTAGCAGTGTCTCCTACGTTAAGGACGACAAATAGCTGGCTGCGTTGTTGATTCAGGGGCTAGCTGGCTAGCTAGCTAGCAGTGTTGATTACGTTACGTTGCGTTAAAAGAACGACAATAGCTGGCTAGGTAACCTAGAAAATCGCTCTAGACTACACAATTATCTGCACAATTATCTTTGATACAGAGACGGCTATGTAGCTAGCTATGTAGACGGTGGGCGTTAGCTAGCTGGCTAGCTGCTGGGCAGATACGTTAGGACGACGAAATACGATAATTACGCAATTATCTTTGATACAAAGACGGCTATGTAGCTAGCTAAGAAGAAATTGCTAAGATTAGACAAATCAAACCGTTGTACTATAATGAAATGTAATGAAATGTAATGAAAAGTTATACTACCTGCAGACCGAAGTGCGGATGCGACTGCTCGCTCCAACCCGGAAGTCAGACTTAGGCAATCTCTGCAGTAGATTGCAACTCCTCCCCCTTTGGCAGTTCTATCTTGATGGAAAATATTGCATTTGGGGATGGAAAACTCCACATTTTTGGTGGCCTCCCTAAGCCAGGATTCAGACATGGCAAGGACATCAGGGTTGGCGGAGTGTGCAAAAGCAGTGAGTAAAACAAACTTAGGGAGGGGGCTTCTGATGTTAACATGCATGAAACCAAGACTTTTCCGGTTACAGAAGTCAACAAATGAGAGTGCCTGGGGACACACAGGGCCTGGGTTAACCTCCACATCCCCCGGGGAACAGAGGAAGAGTAGGATGAGGGTATGGCTAAAAGCTATCAAAATTGGTCGTCTAGTGCGTTGGGGACAGAGAATAAAAGGAGCAGATTTCTGGGCGTGGTAGAATAGATTCAGTGCATCATTTACAGACAGGGGTATGGTGGGGTGCGGGTACAGTGGAGGTAAACCCAGGCATTGAGTGATGATAAGAGAGGTTGTATCTCTGAGGCATGTTGAGTGGGTTTAGGGGCTCTGCAGTAAATTAAAACAATGATAACTATCCTAAACAACAGTATACAAGGCATATTGACTTTTGAGAGTGGCATAATGTGAGGCATAAAGCAATCACAGGTGTTGATTGAGAGAGATAGCTAAGACAACAATGGGTAACAGCTAACCAGCAAAGATAACAACAACAGGTAAAATGGCGATGAATGAGTAGAGAGGGTCGGTTAACCATGTCCTGAGTTCGAGGCTTGGGCCGACAGATAAAAAATATATAAATAAAATAAACAAAATGGAATACTGTGATTAATGAACAGTCCAGCAGGCATCAGCTATGTAGCCAAGTGATCATAGGGTCCAGTGAACAGCAATAGATGAAACAGGGAAGCCGCGGGGTAGTCGTTACTACGCTAGCAAGCGGGAGACACAGCGTTTAAAGTTAGCAGGCCGGGACTAGTAAAAGCGTCTGCCCCGTCGTGGTATCCAATTGGCCAATGTGTCGGAGGAAACACTGTGCACCTGGCAAACTTGGTTGGCGCGCACTGCGCCCGGCCCGCCACAGGAGTTGCTGGTGCGCGATGAGACAAGGATATCCCCACCGGCCAAGCCCTCCCTAACCCGGACAATGCTAGGCCAATTTTGCGTCGCCCCACGGACCTCCCGGTCGCGGCCGGTTACGACAGAGCCTGGGCGCGATGCAGTGAAAGTTAACATTATGTTTTTGAATGACATCCCCAAGAGGTAAAATATATAGTGAAAACAATAGTGGTCCTAAAACGGAACCTTGAGGAACACCGAAATTTACAGTTGATTTGTCAGAGGACAAACCACTCACAGAGACAAACTGATATCTTTCCGACAGATAAGATCTAAACCAGGCCAGAACTTGTCCGTGTAGACCAATTTGGGGTTCCAATCTCTCCAAAAGAATGTGGTGATCGATGGTATCAAAAGCGGCTCTAAGGACAGATGCAGAGCCTCGGTCTGATGCCATTAAAAGGTAATTTACCACCTTCACAAGTGCAGTCTCAGTGCTATGATGGGGTCTAAAACCAGACTGAAGCATTCCGTATACATTGTTTGTCTTCAGGAAGGAAATGAGTTGCCAACAGCCTTTTCTAAAAATGTTGAGAGGAATGGAAGATAGTTTTAAACATATTTTCTGGGTCAAGGTTTGGCTTTTTCAAGAGAGGCTTTATTACTGCCACTTTTAGTGAGTTTGGTACACATCCGGTGGATAGAGAGCCATTTATTATGTTCAACATAGGAGGGCCAAGCACAAGAAGCAGCTCTTTCAGTAGTTATAGTTGGAATAGGGTCCAGTATGCAGCTTGAAGGTTTAGAGGCCATGATTATTTTCATCATTGTGTCAAGAGATATAGTACTAAAACACATGAGTGTCTCTCTTGATCCTAGGCCCTGGCAGACTCAGGACAACTAAGCTTTGAAGGAATATGCAAATTTAAAGAGGAGTCTTTAATTTGCTTTCTAATAATCATGATCTTTTCCTCAAAGAAGCTCATTAATTTATTACTGCTGAAGTGAAAGCCATCCTCACTTGGGGAATGCTGCTTTTTAGTTAGCTTTGCGACAGTATCAAAAATACATTTCGGATTGTTCTTATTTTCCTCAATTAAGTTGGGAAAATAGGATGATTGAGCAGCAGTGAGGGCTCTTCGGTACTGCACGGTACTGTCTTTTCAAGCTAGTCGGAAGACTTCCAGTTTGGTGTGGCGCCATTTCCGTTCCAATTTTCTGGAAGCTTGCTTCAGAACTCGGATATTTTCTGTATACCAGGGAGCTAGTTTCTTATGAGAAATGTTTTTAGTTTTTAGGGGTGTAGCTATAAAAAGTGATTGAGTAGGCTGCATACATTTCATGACTAGAAGCTCAAAAGACGAAAACATTTTTCTTTTTTGTACATTTAAATTTGTATTGGTAAATGTTAGCAACACCACCACCTTTGCGGGATGCACGGGGGGATATGGTCACTTGTGTAACCAGGAGGTGAGGCCTCATTTAACACAGTAAATTCATCAGGCTTAAGCCATGTTTCAGTCAGGCCAATCACATCAAGATTATGATCAGTGATTAGTTAATTGACTATAATTGCCTTTGAAGTAAGGGATCTAACATTAACTAGCCCTATTTTGAGATGTGAGGTATCACGATCTCTTTCAATAATGGCAGGAATGGAGGAGGTCTTTATCCTAGTGTGATTGCTACGGCGAACACTGCCATGTTTACTTTTGCCCAACCTAAGTCGAGGCACAGACACGGTCTAAATTGGGATAGCTGAACTGACTACACTGACTGTGCTAGTGGCAGACTCCACTAAGCTAGCTAACAGCCTGCTGCCTGGCCTGCACCCTATTTCATTGTGGAGCTTATTGTATATTAAGAAATGTTGTGACCAAACTAAACAAATATACAAAATATCGGTGGAGAACTCTGAATGACATAATGGGTAGGAAATCAAACATGTCTCCCTCTTTTGTTGAAACAGAAGGTCTATTTATTATGAAACCACGTGACATTGCTAATTACTTTAATAACTACTTTGCAGACCAGGTAGACACATTGAGAAATGCCATGAGTCCAACTGATGGCTCACTGTCATATACCCTTATAAAAGATTGCATCATGAAGGAGAGGCAATGCATGTTTAATTTTCACCAAGTAGAAAAATAAGAGGTTGAAACGAAGCTGTTGTCCCTGATGACAAAACACAGAGTACAGATAATCTTGATGGCAAATTGCTTAAAATTACAGCCAACCATATATCCACCCCAATTTGTCCTATTTGTAACAAATGCATGATGTGTGGGGTGTGCTCAGATATTTGAAAATAGTCAAAGGTCATTCCTCTACCTAAAGAGAAAAAAAATCTGCCTTTAGTGGTCCTAACAGCCGCTCTATAAGCTTGCTCCCTGTGTTGAGTAAATTAATAAAATTGTATTTGTGCAAATCAAGGATCATTTTTTATTTACCGGTCTGATAAGGGGTTACCAGCATGCATACAGAGAAGGTCATTCTAAATGTACGGCCTTAGCACAAATAGATGATTATCTAAAGGATATGGATGACAGGAAGTTTGTGGGTGCAGTGTTGTTAGACTTCAGTGCTTCTTTCGATGCAATTGATCATGATGTGCTATCCTGGATGGAAAGCTGCCTATCCAGGAGAAGGAAAATCGTTTCTAAGACAGTATACATCTAAGCTGTGGGATTCTGCAAGAAAGTTGCTCAGGCCCCATCCTCTGCTCAATTTTTACTAATGATTTTACCATCTGCAATTTAAAAAGCAAGTGTGGTTATGTATGCTGATGACCCTACAATGCATTGTGCTGCATAAGCACATAATGAGTTAACTGAACAATAAATCAAGAACTGTGTCTGAGTGGTTTGCTAAGAACAAATTGATGAACATTTCCAAGACCTAAAGTATTCTTAGCCAGGTGATTCAATCTTTGGTCCTGTCACAGCTAGATTACGATCCAGTCATATGGTCATTTAAAACAAAAATCCAACTAGCTCTTCACTGCTCTGCTATACAAATAGTAACTGAACGCACCATAACCTCTCATGGTTTTCTGTTGAAAGTAAACTCTCCAGTCTTTAGATTTTTCACAAATATGCAATCCTGTTCAAGAAAACCCATTTCTTTTCAAACCAATTAGTGTATACCGGCACTAGACATAATAACCAAACCAGGCAGGTGAGCTTGGGGCATCTGATAGTACAAATCACCTTAAATAACAGTTATATACAGAGACATCATTGAATGGAACTCCCTACCAACTCATATTTCCCAAGCGAGAAATAATTTCACATTCAAGAAAACATTAAAAGTACATCTACTAAGATTGATCAAATGACTTGACAGATTCTGTCACGACTTCTACCGAAGGTGGCTCCTCTCCCTGTTCGGGCGGCACTCGGCGGTCGGCGTCGCCGGGCTACTAGCCATCACCGATCCCTTTTTCCTTTTCTGTTTGTTTTGTCTTTGGTTCTTTTTCACACCTGGTTTCATTTGCGTTAATCTCTGTGTGTATAATTGTAACCTGCTGCCTGCCTAAGTTTGTGCGGGATGAGTTTTTTATTGTGATGTGCTCGGTTGGATTTACCGTTATTTGTTTTCATGGTTACGTAAAGTGTATGAGTGTCGGAACTTTGTTTGTTCCTCCGTGCGTTTGCACAGGTTCTCTGTTAACGAGGGCGTTGTCCTCTTCGGTTGTGCCATTCCTGTGTTGATGGACTTTCTTATTAAAACACTCTTCTCAGACATCCCTGCTGTCCTGCGCCTGACTCCTACACCTACCACCTAGACGCACCTTATCACAGATTCTGATCCCTGAAAATAGCTATTGACTGTTAAATGTTACCTTTCAGGTAATTTAAATATCTTTAATGTCTACTTGTTCATCTTTTTTAAATGTATGGAAATTGTAAGGTATTTTTGTCTGTAATGTAGTTTTCATTATGTGTCGGACCCAGGAAAACCAGCGATCCAAATAAAATGGAATAAAATCTAAAAATCTAAACACGCGAACACACGCACACACACGCGCACACACACACACACACACACACACACACACACACACACACACACACACACACACACACACACACACACACACACACACACACACACACACACACACACACACACACACATGGTTGCTACTGTGGCACAACATAGAACAGCATATTTCTGGCAATCACATTAAGATGTTCTGGATAGGGTGATAGTGAACTGTAACATGGGGGGATGGAGACTGCAGGTGGCATTGCAGGTCCTCTGCTTGTTCCTCTGGTTAGAACAATCAATACAACAACAATGTAGATTTAGATTCATAATCAATAGAATGAATGTTGTGTTGCCTGTGAAGCAGAAGGAAATCAACTCTAACACATTGAACAGGACAGAGAGGCCTTGAAGATCAATTGTGTATGTGGGGGTGGGGGCCTAGGTGTATGTGTATGTGAGGGCCTAGGTGTGTATGTGTATGTGGGGACCTAGGTGTGTATGTGTGCGTGTGCGTGTGTACGTGCACGCGCGTGTGTGTGGTTAGGGTATTAGCCCATGGAGACTCCAGGTCAGTGGGAACATTCCTTTCTCAGCCCTTTTTCTGCTGAACACACAAGCCTTTCCCTGGAATAGAGCTGCCTAACACACACAAACACACACACACACACACACACACACACACACACACACACACACACACACACACACACACACACACACACACACACACACACACACACACACACACACACACACACACAAACACACACACACACAGGTAAATGTGTTAATGATCAGGAACAGCTGAGCATATTGAACAGTTTAGTGCTGACCATCTGCCCATCAGCATCCTGGGAAATTAACTAAACAAACTCAGCTAATCAGATATTTCGAGAGAAAGAGAGCGAGATAGAGGGGGAGACGGGGAGAGACCAGTGAGAGAGGGAGAGAGAGATTATGCCCTTACTCTACTCTCTTTCTCTCTTTTCACTCTCTACTTTCTATCATTTCATTCTTTAAAAAAAGAAAGTGATGGATAGTGAGAGAGGTAAAGAAACGTCTGATTCCCCTCCACCTGTTCTCTCTATGTCCTCTCAGGCAGATCAGTTGTGATTGAGGAGAGAGTGGGAGTTTGTTTATCTGACTTTTTCAAAGTAAACAGTGGCAGTGAAAACTTTATGAGAGAATATTTACCAGAGCCACAGAAACCCATTGACATTCTGATCAGAAAAAGAACATTGCTGCTTATCACCGTTGCTCTCACTCTGTCTGTTCTTAATAAAAACCTGGAGATGCAAGAACCCATTTATTACGTTCTTTTACGTTCCATCACTCTTATCAGATCAGTGGAGGGCTGTTTGTTGTTTGATTTCTCTGTCTGTTCTGTTTTTAAATGTCAACACTCTCCTTTCTATTTTATTTATCTTGCTACTTTCTTAATTTTTTTTTTCTCTCTCTCTCTCTCTCTCTCTCTCTCTCTCTCTCTCTCTTTGTGCTTTCTCCCCCCTCTCTCTCTCTTCCTCTTCTCTCTCCCTCTTCAATCAGTGACGCTGTAGATAGCAGGCCAGAACTCTAATTACCCAATCAATGCTTATTCAGATCTTCATCTGAGTTTCAACCTTCATCTGACCCTCATACAACATCACACGTAGAACATTCAACCTAGAGCAGACCTCTAAAACAATCACACATTTGTTAACCAGAGATGTCATGCCGTGTGCGTGTGTGTGTGTGTGTGTGAGTGTGTGCTTGCGTCTGTGACCCCTCGTTAGTGCAGTCTGATTGAACTGATTAACACCATGTGAGTTTTCACACATTGCAAGCAGACACATCAGCATACAGCCAGTAGGCGCACCTCCTTCACAGACCTTGGAGCACTGCTTCATATGATTAAATATACCACACATTCATAGATTAAATCCACTCAAATTATAGCTAATCAACTAAACTAATACAGATACAGCTATGAAGGGAGTTATCCATTGTTCAAAGGGGGAAAATGTTTTTCAATTGAGGATGTGTGGAAATATGCAATTGTATTGCAGAGACATGTACAGCACATGAACACAGAGTCAGTCATACAGTACAGTACCACTCACTATTAACAATGTTACTCACTCTGTGTGAGTTGTAACAGAGGCATCAGTTAAGTGAGCCCCATCACATCACTGCAGAGCGAGATTGGTATCCTGCTGCGCTGGTGTCCTCTACAAAGCTGTGCCCTATAAAAAGTTGTGTCCTGCTGTATCTAAAGCTTCAGGTCTCCAATAAAGTGATGTAACATGATGATGGGTCTCCAGAAACCGAGGCGAGACAACAGGGTCAGAGACACGATAGTGCTGGCCCAAGGAAAGGAGGGGGAGGGTGAGGATAGAAGCGATAGAGGAGAGTGGAAGGAAAGAGGGACTAGGTAGTAGAGGTGTAGGAGCGACAAGTTCTCACAGTCTCACTTAATCTCACATCCATGTTTCTCAAACGTCAAATTTCAGAGTTCTCCAAACGTCAAACTTTGGTTTCTTCTCTGTATCATTCCAAGGTAAAGTTTAGGCATTAACCCTGAGTTCCTAAGGTTAGGCATTAACTCTGAATGGCTAAGGTAAGGGTTAAGGTTAAGGATAGGCTTAAACAAAAATCTCAAAAACAACTTTTTTTCGCTGGATTCGAACATTCAACCTTTGGAATCAACCTTGCTGTTGCCCCTAGTGGCCGGTTCGTACTTCATCTCCCGATGTCCTCAAGACATTGGGGCGGCAGGTAGCCTCGTGGTTAGAGCGTTGGACTAGTAACCGAAAGGTTGCAAGATTGAATCCCCGAGCTTACAAGGTAAAAATCTGTCGTTCTGCCCCTGAACAAGGCAGTTTACCCATTGTTCCTAGGCCGTCATTGAAAATAAGACTTTGTTCTTAACTGACGTGCCTAGTTTAAATAAAGGTAAAATCAAGGACGTGGATGTTGAATACTGACTTGTGTAACGGGTGACCTGCCTGGGTGGAGAGAAGACAGATATGGATGGACACGTGAATATATTTAGTATAGTTTTATCTAAAAATGATAACTTTCTAATGTTTTATTATTTCAATATTTTCTGAAATTCGCTGAGTGGAATGGTCCTCCCCTTCCTCCTCTGAGGAGCCTCCACTGATGGACACTACAGAAAAAGAGAGAGGAATAAGGATAGGGAGTAGAAAGAGAGGGGGATGACAGGTAAAGGGAGGACAGGCAGGAGCATGGGAGGATGGAGGGAGCAGAGGATAGGGAGAAGAGCAAAGGTAAGACAGAATGAGAGATCATGCAAGTCAAATCATATCAAATGTTGTGTCACATGCACCGAATGCAACAGGTGCAGACCTTACCATGAAATACTTACTTACAAGCCCTTCAACAACAATGCAGTTCAAGAAATAAGCACAATAAAATAACAATAACGAGGCTATATACAAGGGGTGCCGAGTTAATATGCGGGGGTACAGGTTAGTCGAGGTAATTTGTACATGTAGGTAGGGGTAAAGTGACAATGCATAGATAAGAAACAGCAGCGTAAAAACAAAGGGGGGGCAGGGGTCAATGTATATAGTCCAGTTGGCCATTTGATTAATCGTTCAGTAGTCTTATGACTTGGGGGTAGAAGCTTTTAAGGAGCCTTTGGGACCTAGACTCGATGCTGCAGTACCGCTTGCCGTGCGGTAGCAGAGAGAACAGTCAATGACTTGGGTGACTAGAGTCTTTGACAATTTTTTGGGCTACGGAGAGAGTGATCACACAGTCATCCGGAACAGCTGGTGCTCTCATGCATGGTTCAGCGTTGCTTGCCTTGAAGCAAGCGTAAAAAGGCATTTAGCTCATCTGATAGGCTCGCGTCACCGGGCAGCTTGCGGCCGGCTTTCCCTTTGTACATCATAGCAGCATAGTTGTTGTAGTAGTAGTGGTAGTAGTAGTAGTACTAGTAGTAGCAGTAGCAGTAGTAGCAGTAGTAGTAGTAGAAGCAGTAGTTGAAACAGCAGTAGTAGTAGTAGTAGCAACAGTAGCAGTAGTAGGAACAACAGCAGCAATTGTAGTAGTAGCGGTAGCAGTAGTTGTAGTAAAAGCTGAGGTAGTAGTAACAGCAGCAGCAGCAGTAGCCTTGAACAGCACAGAGAGAAACAGACTTTTATTCTAATGAGAGTCTCAGCTAACAATAACAGATGGAGACAACATAGCTGATATTTTTATGTTGGCCTGCTGTACAATAACACGACCGTCTGTATGTGTGTGTGTGTGTGTGTGTGTGTGTGTGTGTGTGTGTGTGTTCCGAGGCCGTGCTGTTCACTCGTGTTTCATGTGCCTGAAAACCTGTAATGATTAATGCTGATTACCTTAAAGCCAGCAATAACAACTCATTTACATAATATACCATTTACTACATGAGCTTAATAAATACATACGCACAATTATTTACACCCCCCCTACAGACACGCACACATGCATGATGCGCACACACACACACACACACACACACACACACACACACACACACACACACACACACACACACACACACACACACACACACACAAAACCTAAGACTGTAAAAGATGCCTTTATCTTCAGTGTGACTTGTGACTGTGTGTGCTTTTAGCGTCATACCCAAGAAGACTTGAGGCTGTAATCGTTGCCAAAGGTGCTTCAACAAAGTACTGAATAAAGTGTCTGAAAAAGTATGTAAATGTCATATTTCTAACAACCTGTTTTTGCTTTTTCATTATCGGGTATTGCGTATAAATTTATGGGGGGAAAAAAACAATGTAATCAATTTTAGAATTAGGCTGTAACGCAACAAAATGTAGAAAAAGTCAAAGGGTCTGAATACTTTCTGAATGTGCAGTATGTGGCTTTGTTAATCGCTTCCTTTTAGGTGTTTGTAGAATATAAATGCTCTTTTCAGAATGTTGATAATTAGTGTGCCTACAGTCAAGCATGGTGGTGGGAGTGTCATGGTCTTGGGCTGCATGAGTGCTTAGTGTGTATCGGCCTAATTCTGCTCTGCATGCATTATTTGGTGTTTTACGTTGTACACGGAGGATGTTTTTGCTGAATTCTGCATGCAGTCTCAATTTGGTGTTTGTCCCATTTTGTGAATTCTTGGTTGGTGAGAGGGATCCAGACCTCAAAACCATGAAGGGCACTGGGTTCTATAACTGATTCAAGTATTTTCTAACAGATCCTATTTGGGATGTCCAATTTTATGTTCCTGTTGATGGCGCAGAAGGCCCTTGTCTCTCAGATTGTTCACAGCTTAGTTTTTTATTTATTTAACCTTTATTTAACTAGGCAAGTCAGTTAAGAACTAATTATTTGTTACAAAGACGGCCTACCCCGGAAAACTCTCCCCTAATCCGGACGATTCTGTGCCAATTGTGTGCCGTCCTATGGGATACCCGATCACGGCCGGTTGTGATACAGCCCAGGATCGAACCAGGGTCTGTAGTGACGCCTCTAGCACTGAGATGCAATGCCATAGACCGCTGTGCCATTTGTTGATGGTCCCTGTGGTGCTGATGTTTAGGCTGAGGTAGGAATAGTTTTTTGTGTGCTCTAGGGCAACAGTGTCTAGGTGGAATTATTTTTGTCTTACTGAGATTTACTGTCAGGGCCCAGGTCTGACAGAATCTGTGTAGGAGATCTGGATGCTGCTGTAGGCCCTCCTTGGTTGGGGACAGAACCACCAGATCATCAGCAGTAGACATTTGACTTCAGATACTAATAGGGTGAGGACGGGTGCTGCAGACTGTTCTAGTGCCCTCGCCAATTCGCTGATATACAGTTGAAGTCGGAAGTTTACATAGCCAAATACATTTGAACTCAGTTTTTCTCAATTCCTGACATTTAATCCTAGTAAGAATTCCCTGTCTTAAGTCAGTTAGGATCAAAATTCTAGATCACCTGTACTCCACACACAGAGACATGTACAAAGCTCTCCCTCGCCCTCCATTTGGTAAATCCGAACACAACTCTATCCTCCTGATTCCTGCAAAAATTAAAGCAGGAAGCACAAGTGACTCGGTCTATAAAAAAGTGGTCAGATGAAGCAGATGCTAAACTACAGGACTGTTTTGCTATCACAGACTGGAACATGTTCTGGGATTCTTCCGATGGCATTGAGGAATACACCACATCAGTCACGGGCTTTATCAATAAGTGCATCGACACTGTCTTCCCCACAGTGACTGTACGTACAGTATATCACACAAGTGAGTACACCCCTCACATTTTTGTAAATATTTGAGTATATCTTTTCATGTGACAACACTGAAGAAATGACACTTTGCTACAATGTAAAGTAGTGAGTGTACAGCTTGTATAACAGTGTAAATTTGCTGTCCCCTCAAAATAACTCAACACACAGCCATTCATGTCTAAACCGCTGGCAAGTGAAAATGTCCAAATTGCCCCCAAATTGTCAATATTTTGTGTGGCCACCATCATGTTCCAGCACTGCCTTAACCCTCTTGGGCATGGAATTCACCATTGCTTCACAGGTTGCCACTGGAGTCCTCTTCCACTCCTCCATGACAACATCATGGAGCTGGTGGATGTTAGAGACCTTGCGCTCCTCCACCTTCCGTTTGAGGATTTCCCACAGATGCTCAATAGTGTTTAGGTCTGGAGACATGCTAGGCCAGTCCATCACCTTTACCCTCAGCTTCTTTAGCAAGGCAGTGGTCGTCTTGGAGGTGTGTTTGGGGTCGTTATCATGTTGGAACACTGCCCTGCGGCCCAGTCTCCGAAGGGAGGGGATCATGCTCTGCTTCAGTATGTCACAGTACATTTTGGCATTCATGGTTCCCTCAATGAACTGTAGCTCCCCAGTGCCGGCAGCACTCATGCAGCCCCAGACCATGACACTCCCACCACCATGCTTTTGGGACGACAGCCATGCAGACCAATTTGATGCAGTGTACGGCGTATGGTCTGAGCACTGACAGGCTGACCCCCCCCACCTAGTCCATGCTAGATAAAGCTCCGCCTTATCTCAGTTCACTGGTCACGATGGCAACACCCATCCGTAGCACGCGCTCCAGCAGGTGTATCTCACTGATCATCCCTAAAGCCAACACCTCATTTGGCCGCCTTTCGTTCCAGTACTCTGCTGCCTGTGACTGGAACGAACTGCAAAAATCGCTGAAGTTGGAGACTTTTATCTCCCTCACCAACTTCAAACATCAGCTATCCGAGCAGCTAACCGATCGCTGCAGCTGTACATAGTCTATTGGTAAATAGCCCACCCATTTTCACCTACCTTATTCCCATACTGTTTTTATACTGTTTTTTTTTTTTTTTTATTTACTTTTCTGCTCTTTTGCACACCAATATCTCTACCTGTACATGACCATCTGATCATTTATCACCCCAGTGTTAATCTGCAAAATTGTATTATTCGCCTACCTCCTCATGCCTTTTGCACACATTGTATATAGACTGCCCATTTTTTTTCTACTGTGTTATTGACTTGTTAATTGTTTACTCCATGTGTATCTCTGTGTTGTCTGTTCACACTGCTATGCTTTATCTTGGCCAGGTCGCAGTTGCAAATGAGAACTTGTTCTCAACTAGCCTACCTGGTTAAATAAAGGTGAAATAAAAAAAAATAAAAAAAAACCTCTGCAGCAATGCTGGCAGCACTCATACAGCTATTTCCCAAAGACAACCTCTGGATATGACACTGAGCACGTGCACTCAACTTCTTTGGTCGACCATGGCGAGGCCTGTTCTGAGTGGAACCTGTCCAGTTAAACAGCTGTATGGTCTTGGCCACCGTGCTGCAGCTCAGTTTCAGGGTCTTGGCAATCTTCTTATAGCCCAGGCCATCTTTATGTAGAGCAACAATTCTTTTTTCAGATCCTCAGAGAGTTCTTTGCCATGAGATGCCATGTTGAACTTCCAGTGACCAATCAGTATGAGGGAGTGTGAGAGCGATGACACCAAATTTAACACACCTGCTCCCCATTCACACCTGAGACCTTGTAACACTAACGAGTCACATGACACCGGGGAGGGAAAATGGCTAATTAGGCCCAATTTGGACATTTTCACTTAGGGGTGTACTCACTTTTGTTGCCAGCGGTTTAGACATTAATGGCTGTTATTTTGTTATTTTGAGGGGACAGCAAATTTACACTGTTATACAAGCTGTACACTCACTACTTTACATTGCAGCAAAGTGTCATTTCTTCAGTGTTGTCACATGAAAAGACACACTCAAATATTTACAAAAATGTGAGAGGTGTACTCAAGTTTGTGATATACTGTACATACCCCAACCAGAAGCCATGGATTACAGGCAACATTCGCACTGAGCTAAAGGGTAGAGCTGCCACTTTCAAAGTGCGGGACTCTAACCCGGAAGCTTATAAGAAATCCTGCTATGCCTTCCGACGAACCATCAAACAGGCAAAGCGTCAATACAGGGCTAAGATTGAATCACATTACACCGGCTCCAACGCTCGTCTTATGTGGCAGGGCTTGCAAACTATTACAGACTACAAAGGGAAGCACAGCCGCGAGCTGCTCAGTGACACAAGCCTACCAGACGAGCTAAATCACTTCTATGCTCGCTTGGAGGTAAGCAACACTGAGGCATGCATGAGAGCATCAGGTGTTCCGGACGACTGTGTGATCACGCTCTCCATAGCCGACGTGAGTAAGACCTTTAAACAGGTCAACAAACACAAGGCTGCGCGGCCAGACGGATTACCAGGACGTGTGCTCCGGGCATGTGCTGACCAGCTGGCAAGTGTCTTCACTGACATTTTCAACATGTGCCTGATTGAGTCTGTAACACCACCATGTTTCAAGTTGACCATCATTGTCCCTGTGCCCAAGAACACAAAGGCAACCTGCCTAAATGACTACAGACCCGTAGCACTCACGTTCGTAGCCATGAAGTTCTTTGAAAGGTGGATAATGGCTCACATCAACACCAATATCCCAGAAACCCTAGACCCACTCCAATTTGCATACCGCCCAAACTGATCCACAGATGATGCAATCTCTATTGCACTCCACACTGCCCTTTCCCACCTGGACAAAAGGAACTCCTATGTGAGAATGCTATTCATTGACTACAGCTCAGCGCTCAAAGCTCATCACTAAGCTAAGGATCCTGTGACTAAACACCTCCCTTTTTTTCAACTGGATCCTGGACATCCTAACGGGCCGCCCCCAGGTGGTGAGGGTAGGTAGCAACACATTTGCCATGCTGATCCTCAACACTGGAGCTCCCCGGGGGTGCGTCCCCTCCTGTACTCCCTGTTCACCCACGACTGCATGGCCAGGCACGACTCCAACACCATCGTTAAGTTTGCAGACGACACAGTGGTAGGCCTGATCACCGACAACAACAAGACAGCCTATAGGGAGGAGGTCAGAGACCTGGCCGGGTGGTGCCAGAATAACCACCTATCCCATAACGTAACCAAGACTAAGGAGATGATTGTGGACTACAGGAAAAGGAGCAAAAAAAGATTTGGCATGGGTCCTGAGATCCTCAAGCTGAGCTGCAACATCGAGAGCATCCTGACTGGTTGCATCAAATCCTGGTATGGCAATTGCTCGGCCTCTGACCGCAAGGCACTACAGAGGGTAGTGCGTACGGCGGTGTCAGAGGAAGGCCCTAAAAATGGTCAAAGACCCCAGCCACCCCGGGCATAGACTGTTCACTCTACTACCGCATATCAAGTGGTACAGGAGTGCCAAATTTTGGACATAAAGGCTTCTCAACTATTTTTACCACCAAGCCATAAGACAACTGAACAGGTAATCAAATGGCTACCCGGACTATTTGCATTGTGTGCCCCCCCAAACCCTCTTTTATGCTGCTGCTACTCTCTGTTTATCATATACAGTATGCATAGTCAATTTAACCATATCTATATGTACATACTACCTCAATCAGCCTGACTAACCGATATCTGCATATAGCCTCGCCACTTCTATAGCCTCGCTACTGTATGTAGCCTGTCTTTTTACTGACACTTTATTTCTTTACTTCCCTACTGTTCACCTAATACCTTTTTGCACTATTGGTTAGATCCTGTAAGTAAGCATTTCACTGTTGTATTCAGCGCACGTGACAACTAAACTTTGGTTTGATTTGATTTTATCACCACCAGTTAGGATCATCAATTAGGATTTTAAAATGTGAAATATCAGAATAATAGTAGAGTGAATGATTTATTTCAGCTATAATTTCTTTCATCACATTCCCAGTGGGTCAGAAGTTTACACACACTAAATTTGAATTTGATACCATTCATACCTTTAAATTGTTTAACTTGGGTCAAACGTGTCGGGTAGCCTTCCACAAGCTTCCCACAATAAGTTATGTGAATTTTGGCCCATTCCTCCCGACAGAGCTGGTGTAACTCAATCAGGTTTGTAGGCCTCCTTGCTCGCACATGCTTTTTCAGTTCTGCCCACAAATCTTTTATGGGATTGAGGTCAGGGCTTAGTGATGGCCTCTCCAATACCTTAGCTTTGTTGTTCTTAAGGCATTTTGCCACAACTTTGGAAGTATGCTTGGGGTCATTGTCAATTTGCAAGATCCATTTGCGACCAAGATTTAACTTCCCGACTGCTGTCTTGAGATGTTACTTCAATATATCTATATCATTTTATTTTCTAATGATGCCATCTATTTTGTGAAGTTCACCAGTCCCTCCTGCAGCAAAGCACCCCCACATGATGCTGCCATCCCCGTGCTTCACGGTTGGGATGGTGTTCTTCGGCTTGCAAGCCTACCTGGTTAAATAAAGGTGCAATAAAAAAAAGCGTCCCCCTTTTTCCTCCAAAAATAACGATGGCCAACAAGTTCTATTTTTGTTTCATCAGACCAGAGTACATTTCTCCAAATAGTACGATCTTTGTCCCATCTACAGTTACAAACCGTAGTCTGGTTTTTGTGGCGGTTTTGGAGCAGTGGCTTCTCCCTTGCTGAGTGGCCTTTCAGGTTATGTCAATATGGACTCGTTTTACTGCGGATATAGATACTTTTGTACCTGTTTCCTCCAGCATCTTCACAAGGTCCTTTGCTGTTGTTCTGGGATTGCTTTGCACTTTGCACTCTGTCTGTAAACAATTGTTGGAAAAATGACTTGTGTCATGCACAAAGTAGATGTCCTAACCAACTTGCCAAAACTATAGTTTGTTAATTAACAAGACATTTTTGGAGTGGTTGAAAAACAAGTTTTAATGACTCCAACCTAAGTTATGCAAACTTCCGAATTCAACTGGATTCAAGCTGCATCCCTGTCTCACCCTAATGTCATGTAGAAAGAAATGTGTGTTTTTTGCCTATTTTAACTGCACACTTGTTTGTGTTGATGGATTTTATAATGTTGTATGTTTTTCTGCCAACACCGCTTTCCTTCCATTTGTCTAGTATACCCTTATGCCAAATTCAGCCAAAAGATCTTTTGAAATCAACAAATCATGAGAAGATTTTGCCTTTGTTTTGGTTTATTTGTTTGTTAATTAGAGTTGGCAGGGTGAATATGTGGTTTGTCAAATGGTAAAAAGGCAATTTGACATTTGCTCAGTACATTGTTTTCGCTGAGGAAATGTGCGAGTCTGCTGTTAATTATAATGCAGAGGATTTTCCCAAGGTTGCTGTTGGTGCATATCCCATGGTAGTTATTGGGGTCAGATTTGTCTCCACTTCTGTGTTTAGGGATGATCAGTCTTTGGTTCCAAATATTGGGGAAGATGCCAGAGCTGAGGAGGGTGTTAAAGAGTTTAAGTATAGCCAATTGGAATTTGTGGTCAGTATATTTTATCATTTAATTTAGAATACCATCAACACCACAGTCTTTTTGGGGTTGGAGTGTTTGTATGTTGTCCTGTAGCTCATTCAATGTCAGTGATAAAGTAATATACAGTACTACTGCCAAGGGATGAGCTGTAGGTGTACATACCTCTCTCTCTCTCTCTCTCTCTCTCTATCAGGATCTCCATCTCTCACTTTGTGTTATCTCTCTTTCTCCTTCTCTGTCTTTCAGTCTTGCTCTCTGCACCAGCTAGGCCTGCCTATATGTATTTTTCCTGGTGTAAGAGTGTTATAGTCTACTGGTGACATGGTGTTATACTTTTTCTCTCTCACTCTCTCACTCTCTCCCCTTTCTTGGCTATGTTGCAATGTCTCCTGGTGCTAGGGTGTTATAGCCTTGCTCTCTCCCCCAACTCTCCCATATTTCTCCTCTCTCACCCACTATTCCCTCCTCTCTCTCTCTCTCTCTCTCTCTCTCTCTCTCTCTCTCTCTCTCTCTCCCCTCTCCTGCTATCGCTCTCCTGCTCTCTCTCCTCGCTCTCTCTCTCGCTCTCTCTCTCAAGTTGCAGTATCTCCTGGTGCTAGGGTGTTATAGTAAGAGAAGTCAACCTCACAGGGCCCGACAGAACAAGACACACTGATCTCAGCTGACACATTCATCAACACAGGACACGGGTGGTGTGTGTGCACACTGTGCTGATTGCTACTGTCATTCTTGGAGGCCTTTCTGCCACCAGCAGAGAGCTTTCACAGTCCTGTCAGCACAGACAGGGCTGTGTGTGCATGCCTGTTCCTGTACCTGTGTGTGTATGTGGTATGTCATGTGGTTATCTGCTTGTGATTCCTCCTGATGTTTACCATGATTGCTTTATCAGAGATAGAGACATGGAGGGAGAGAAACAAAATAGAAAGAGGGAGTGAGAGGGGAAGAGAGAGAAAGTGAGAGGAAGATTGAAAGAGAGAGAGGCAGAGACGGCTCTTCCTTTTCCTGCATTCCTTAAACCTTTATTGCAGTGGGTTAAATCAGGGCCACACAGAGTGATTCCTGGTAGTCTTAAACAAATCTACTTTGAAGCAAAAGTATACACCTCACAAACATGGTTATGGGCAAAAAAAATGAAAAGACCTGTCCCATGTCATATATACAGTTGAAATGTAAAAACTGTTGCCACAAAGTTGGAAGCATAGAATTATCTAGAATGTCATTGTATGCTGTAGCTTTAAGATTTCCCTTCACTGGAACTAAGGGGCATAGCCGAATCATGAAAAACATCCCCATACCATTATTCCTCTTCCACCAAACTTTACTGTTGGAATTTTGCATTGGGAAAGGTAGCATTCTCCTGGCGTCCGCCAAACCCAGATTCGTCTATCGGATTGCCAGATAGTGAAGTGTGATTCATCACTCCAGAGAATGCGTTTCCACTGCTCCAGATTCCAATGGCTTTGAGCTTTACACCATTCCAGCTGATGCTTGGCATTGTTCTTAGACTTGTGTGCGGCTGCTTGGCCATGGAAACTCATTTCATGAAGCTCCCGACAAACAGTTACTGTGCTGACGTGGCTTCCAGACGCAGTTTGGAACTCGGTAGTGAGTGTTGCAAACGAGGACAGACGATTTTCAAGCGCTACGCGCTTCAACACTCCCTTTCTGTGAGCTTGTATGGCCTACCACTTTGCGGGTGAGCCGTTGTTGCTCCTATAAGTTTCCACTTCACAATAACAGCACTTACAGTTGACTGCGGTAGGTCTTGCAGGGCAGAGATTTGACAAACTGACTTTTTGCAAAGATGGCCTCCTATGACGGTGCCAAGTTGAAAGTCACTGAGCACTTCAGTAAGGCAATTCTACTGCTAATGTTTGTTTATGGAGATTGCATGGCTGTGTGTGTCCGGAGGTATGATCACTGTCTCCCGACCCCTCCTGTCTCTTTATGCTGCAGTAGTTTGTGTCGAGGGGCTAGGGTCAGCCTGTTATATCTGGAGTATTTATCCTGTCTTATCCGGTGTCCTGTGTCAATTTAAGTATGCTCTCTATAATTCTCTCTTTCTCTCTTTCTTTCTTTCTTGATTTGAAATGACTCGCCTGGTTAAATAAAAAAATAAAAAATTGAGTTTGCATCCCAATATTACACTTTATATGCATCACAGAAAACTGAAATATAGCAAAACCATTTGACATAGAAACATTTTAACAGCAGTTAAAAAAATATATTTATTTCTTATAAAAAATATGAATAACATTCCACCGTTGAGACCAAAGAGGGAGCTTTTGGTCATTGACTGCATGAAAGGGCTACAAACCTCTCTATCAACTCTCCTCCCTTCCTCAGCCCCCCTCCTTCTTTCTTGGTTTGCAATTAGCCTTTTCCCAACGCACTTCACACTTGTTGCTATAGCAATATGCAGGAGGGCTGAATGCCCCTTTGTCTTTGCTGCTGCATATCCACACACACACATACACACACGCACGCACGCACGCACGCCACACACACACACACACACACACACACACACACACTGCAGATAAATCCTCATATTATGAGCTTATGTTTTAAACACAGTTACAGCAGGAGGAGAGAATTAAGACTGTGATTAACTCCTCTCACTGCCAGTGTGTCTGTCTGTCTGTCTGTCTGTCTGTCTGTCTGTCTGTCTGTCTGTCTGTCTGTCTGTCTGCCTGCCTGCCTGCCTGCCTGCCTGCCTGCCTGCCTGCCTGTCTGTCTGCCTGCCTGCCTGCCTGTCTGTCTGTCTGTCTGTGCTCGTACATTGTGAACGAAAAGTAGATTGAAGATATGACGTGACCAAACTTTCTCTGAAATGGAGAGCTAAGCAGAATGTACTTGGTGTCCCGGGTTTGAATCAGTCCTTGTGATTAGAGGAGAATAATGAAAATTAGCACCGACCTTGAGATTCAGGTTTCATAAAAGTTGATCAAATGAAACTGCTTTATTGTCACACACCAGATAGGTGCAGTGAAATGTGTTGTTTTACATAGTAGTACGGAGCCCCTGGAGCAAATTAGGGTTAAATACCTTGTTGGGCTCATCGACAGATTGGTCACCTTGGGCACTCAAACCAGCATCCTTTCAGTTACTGGCTCAATGCTCTAACCACTAGGCTACCTGAAACCTTAAAAGTGACATTATATATACAAAAGTATTTGGACACACCTTCAAATGAGTGGATTCGGCTATTTCAGCCACACCTGTTACTGACAGCGTATAAAATGTAGCACACAGCCATACAATCTCAATAGACAAACATCGGCATTAGAATGGCCTTACTGAAGAACTCAGTGACATTAAACGTGGCACCGTCATAGGATGCCACCTTTCCCACAATCAGTTTGTCAAATTTCTGCCCTGCTGGAGCTGCCCGAGTCAACTGTAAGTGCTGTTATTGTGAAGTGGAATAGTCTAGGAGCAACAACGGCTCAGCCGTGAAGTGGTAGGCCACACAAGCTCACAGAACGGGACCGCCGAGTGCTGAAGCGTGTAAGCGCATAAAAATCATCTGTCCTCGGTTGCAACACTCACTATGAGTTCTAAACTGCTTCTGGAAGCAACGTTAGCACAATAACTGTTAATTGGGAGCTTCATAAAATGGGTTTCCATGGCCGAGCAGCCGCACACAATCTTAAGATTACCATGTGCAATGCCAAGAGTCAGCTGGAGTGGTGTAAAGCTCACGGCCATTGGACTGCAGCAGTGGAAACGCGTTCTCTGGAGTAATGAATCACGCTTCACCATCTGGCAGTGAGACGGACAAATCTGGGTTTGGCGGATGCCAGTACAGCGCTACCTGCCCCAATGCAAAATGCCAACTGTAAAGTTTGGTGGAGGAGGAATAATGGTCTGGAGCTATTAACTCTACAGCATACAATGACATTGTCCACATACTTTGGTCATGTAGTGTACTTCATAGTAGTAGCTGATGTCTTTGTACTAGATGAAACCACTTGCTGAAACAAAGTAGGAAAAACATAGACACACATCAATACAGATCTCATGATGTTTGTATTAGTCAATTACACAGAAAACTCAGGTATTGTTACAGATGTTTTTATTCAGGTCTTTAGACACATATTTCATTTACGCTGCTGTAGCTCAGTAAAAGCGTACATAGAAACCTGCACCTTATAATCCTCCCCTCCTCTCCCTTCTCTTCTTGCTTTTCTCTCATTTTCTCTCTCCCCCTCTTCTTCTCTCACTCTCTCTATTTTTCTCTCTCTCACAGCAGGAAAAGAAAAGATGACAAGTACAGTAAGACCTGACAGAGATGAGTGTTGGCACCACCAGTATCCATGGCAACAGATGATTTACACACATTCCCTGGAGAACAAGTGTGTGTCACGCCTCTGTCCGTGTTCTGGATCTCCACT
The DNA here is from genome assembly GCF_034236695.1 of Oncorhynchus nerka. Classification (NCBI taxonomy): domain Eukaryota; kingdom Metazoa; phylum Chordata; class Actinopteri; order Salmoniformes; family Salmonidae; genus Oncorhynchus; species Oncorhynchus nerka. The sequence continues at coordinate 25,979,900 of NC_088399.1, forward strand.
AGCCTCACACTCCAACATATAAAAATACTCCACAGAGTTTCAGAGGTATAATGCACACATTTATAATACACACACACACACACACACACACACACACACACACACACACACACACACAAATATATAATACAAATGTATACACTCAAACTGCTGCGCACAGCTGTGTAGTGAGATTTACTTTTTTAATCATATTTTTACATGACTCTATTTTCTTTTTACAGTTTTAACAACACAACTGAGATAGAAAACCACTTCAACTTACAATAGTGTCTGCAGAAGTCTGCAGTGTCCTTGACGTGTTTCTGTAAGTTTGTGTGTGTTTGTGTTTGCACGTGAGGGTGGAATATGTGTGTGTGTGCGCACGTGTGTGTATTAACCATCTGCCAGGCAGTGAGGACTAAAGAGGTTGAGGGAGAATGTCTGCAAGGTGTCTTTAAGGAGTTGTTTGTGTGTGTGTGTGTGTGTGTGTGTGTGTGTGTGTGTGTGTGTGTGTGTGTGTGTGTGTGTGTGTGTGTGTGTGTCTGTGTGTGTGTCTGTGTGTCTGTGTGTGTGTCTGTCTGTCTGTCTGTCTGTCTGAGATGTGAAGGTTACTGAGGTCAGAGACAGAGGAACAGTCCCTCCTATCTGGACTTTTTGCTCCAATCACATTAGAGTCTGTGCAGTCTAGTCCAATTCCAGTAGTGTCCATCTAATGAAAGTAGAGTCAGAGGCCCTAGCAGATTAGTCCTCTCCTCGATTGTTGCCCTGTCCAATTCTTCACACTTGAGGTGTAAAGTCAGAGTGCGAATTACCCCATGACATTCAGGGTGGGTCTCTATTGAAAAAAATATATGGGCCTAATAATGAAGATGTCATTTAAACGGTAGAAATGAATTACCTTTTAATGTGGCATGAACACAACCAGTCATGATATTTTCATCTGATTGCCAAACAAATCACTTCAAAAAGTAGGCTACCTGTGCATGTTGGTATACTCCAAAATAATTCCAGAATTCCAGCTGCATGTATACTCACGTCATTTCATGAATGGAAATAGACATTTGTTACAAAACACCAAACAGTGTGTCTAATGACATTCAGAGGTTGCCATTGATTAGGCATTAATTGATGCGTCTCACTGACAAATGGACATTTTTTGTAGCCTGAAAAGTCGGGACACCTGCAATGCGTCTGTATCTGTCCTAGGAAAACGGGATGGTTACCCTAACACACAGTGTCAACTTACTAGGCCACAATGTGTTTTACCATGAACTTCTAATAGGCCTACCAGTAGCCTATTGCCGGTCGCTGTGAAAACGCTCCCTATAGACTACTTTCAATGCATTTTTCAGAAAAAGGTGGGTAAACAGCGTTTGCTTGCGTTTACCCACTGCTAGGCCTACACCACTGCCGGTAGCCTACCCTCTCAGCCGAGGCAATTTTACACACATGAACACACACGCAGAACAGGTAGCCTACATTCAATATAATACATGAGTTGAATCCAAACATGTTTTTACACCCTAGTTCATGAGCTGTCCATAACTCATGAGTTAATGCTTGGAGTCTTCACAGATCAGTGACATAAAACAGTAACTTTAGTTCCTTACATGAATTACATTATTGACGGGGTTATTTGTCATAAATAAGTATTTAACAATTGAATTAGAACATTGAACTTAAACCTTGTACGAATCCTGGATCTTGGAGATTTCTGTAGATGTACTGTAAGTGTAAACTATGCCAACATGACATTTTATGATGTCCAAAATGATGTAGACCTTTGCCATAATCAGATGCTTCTAACCAAACAAGTTACCTTAAAGGCCTACTTTCATTAATGTATACTTGATGGATGGACTGGATGCACATTGGTGTCCAGCTATAGGCTAGTTGGTTAGTGATACTGTTGACCATCATCAGCTGATCTAGGAAAGAAAACAAATATTGATAGAAAATAATAAAGCTAAATAAACGGTCTGGTACTTCTGGCCACGGGTGGCACGGAGAACACCAGTACCCACACGCACCTGAAAAACAAAGCAATGAGCCTCTAAACAGCTGACCGACAAAAGCAAACAATGATAAACCAACAAATAAATCTAATGCATTGGAATAAAGGCTATTTTTTATCAAGGACTTCCTCAAATGAGGAAGTACAAAGGAAAATCTATGCGTAAAGGAGCTCAGCTGAGGCCAAAATTCAGCGGTACTAAGTGGACAGCGCCTCTACATAGAAATAAATGGTTTAAACCATGACAGAGAGATAGGGGTGTTTGTTTCATTTGTAAGCTTTTATTCTCATATTTACCACTGCATTTTAAACAAATAGGAGAATAGTTAAATTAGCATTATTTAGCGACCCCCCAAAGTTTGACTTTAGTTGAATTTAAGGGAGCTAACGTCTCATTCAGGTGAGCTGAGCCCCCGCCCCCTCCCCCGTAATTCGCACCCTGTTTACAGTTTATTTTAAAATGCATATGAGGATGAATTTCTGGAGGTGCAGTGTCCCATCAGATTTTTAGGAAGTGCGTCTTTTGGCAGCACACTTCGCCAACTCATTCTGCACTCTATCAGTTAGACATCAGAACTACCATCTCAGCCAAAGTGTCTATACACTCAGAAACACCAAGACAAAGGGTGGTAATGCAGACCTGAGAGTCCACAGTGTTCAGGGTGGGAGGATAGAACAGGGCATGTGTAGAATCATCCATCCAGTGTCTGTCTCCTTCTCTCTCTCCCTCTCTTTGTCTCTCTGTAGAATGAGTGCCAGTCTCTTCTCTGTCCTCTCTCTCTTCTCCTCCTCATCTCATCACTTCTCCTCTCCAATACCTTTCCTCCTTTCTTCGACTCTGCTTTAATCTTCGCTCAGCTTTTCTGTCGATGTTGTTGTTTTGACATGGTAGTGGAGGATGTGATGTCACAGAACTTCCTGCGGGTGGCGTTTGGGCTTCCTGTCTGACCCCGAGGACAGGGTTTCGAGGTCAGCAGTCAGGAGTGTACATGTGTACTACAGAGCCTGGAGCAAAAGCCCCAACATGGACATGCACACACTCACACACTCTCTCACAATCAGGGTTCCAGGGGCTGCTGCAGAGTGCTGGGCTCGACCCTCTTCTCCCTTAGAACCCTGTGCCAATAACGCCTGAGAGAGAGAGGGGGAGGGAGAGAGAGAGAGAGAGAAATAAAGTGAAAGAGGGGGAGAAAGAATTAAACATAAGATGTAAATGTGTTTTGAGGAGAGAGAGAGAAGATGAGAGAAAGAGGGGAAAGACAGGATTGAGTTATGAGTGAATAGATGGATGGATGAACAGAGTGATGAAGATAGTTGATGAACAGAGTAAATGGAGATGCAGAGAATAGTAAACTATATATGACAAATGGACAGAATGTGGAGGAATGTTACAAAGCAGGAGGAGTGATTTCAGCCAGGTTGCTCAAGATTCACTTTGAAATTGAACATCCATCCATTTCCAGAGGATGTTGGGAGATGCCTTTTAAATAAAATGCCACTAGGGGCAACGTTAAGCGCTAATACCATCAAGTAGGCTTGGGTTTTGCTAAAGCATTGTGAACAGGGATGATGGATGGGTATAAGCCACAAGCTCTGGCTCCTAGGGTTGTGTGTTCAATCGCAGTGTTAGACTTAATTGTTTTTGTTTTAACCCTATCCCAAACCTTAACCCTTAACGTAACCATTAAGGAATTAATGAAGAGGAGTCGCAGCAGGAGGAGCAACATAGTGTCTCAAAAACACCTACAACAGACACTGATGTCAAATTTGTTGCTTTCATACAACCTTCTATTCAGAGACAGACATGCAAACACACACACACACACGCACGCACGCACGCACGCACGCACGCACGCACGCACACACACACACACACACACACACACACTCACACTCACACACAAATTCACAGACACTAATGCACAGACACTAATGCACAGACACTCACACTCACCTCTTCACACTCAAAGTCATTGGAGGGAATGCACTTTTGTTCTCCATCCTGTAAAAAAAACATACACCATCAGTATTGACTTACACACAGCATGAGCAACAACAACACACTCACCAGACTCATGTAATGTATCCTATACTTTCTCTCTCTCACTCTCTCACTCTCTTGTGCACACGCCAGTATCTCCAGTTATCTCCCTCTCCCATCAGCCCCTCTCTGGGTCTCATTAGCATATCTACGCCCGTCACTTGGCTGGAAGAGCCAATCAGATCTTTATCTCTTCTCAGAACAAGAAGAGCTGTTTTCATGGCCAGGAAATGAAGAGAATAATAGAGAGAAGAAAACTGAGAGAGAAATAACTAGTTAACGTTATTAAACACACACACCCCCACCCCCTCACCCTGCCCTCTACGTGATCAGTCTGAATGTCAGGAGTTCTGTGCAGGAGGCAGCAGTCCTGGGATTAGACTCCCAGCTGCAGGGATCTGACAGTTTAAACATACACTACAGTATACACACGCACACGCAAAATCATGCACGAACGCACACATGTACACACGCATGTATGTATACATATACAAATAGCATGAATAATTCCATTCTATTTCACACTGTTACCTTTGTGTATTATTTCTGTGTGTGCATTCCCCCCTCCAGGCTCCATTCCAGTTAGACTTATATATAGAGCGGCAGGACCAGATATTTCAAATAATTAAATAATGAATAGATTATGCCCAATATCCGCTATGAAAGTAGATACACTACTTCACCTGAACCAATGTCACTACACACACACACACACACACACACACACACACACACACACCTTAAGGTTGGCACAGGTTGAGAAGACACAAGTGCTGTCCTGAGGCTTGATTTCATTGGCATGGAGCGAGGGGGCAGGCTTAGAGTTGAGTGGTGGCTGTATGGGAGGAAAGGGCGTGGCCAAAGACTCTATAACAGGAAGTACACTCCCCTCTGGACCATAGCCAAACGCCTGGATGGCATTCTCTACAAAAACAGGCAGGAGAAAAGGAGAGAAGATACAGGTTGTGACTTTAAGAGAGGCAAGATGGAGTGCAGGTATTGTAGCTAGGTCACTGTTATTTTAAAAAAAACACCTAGGGACCTCTCTCTCTCACACACACACACCAACGTACCAACATCACCACACACACACACACACACACACACACACACACACACACACACACACACACACACACACACACACTCCACTCACTGAGGCAGGTGTTGTGTGTGAAGTCTCTGAGGAAGGCGTCACACTCATTTTCCTGGTTGCCAGTCCCTCTGCAGGAGCACCAGGGAGAGATGGTGCTGTTACTGGGACTGCTGTCCATGTAGTTAGGAGTCACATCAGACCCTGGAGAGAGAGGGAGGGGGGATGATAGTAAGGACCAAGAGTATGTTTGAAGAACACTTCTGCTGGGATAGAAACCTCTCCATCAAATTGCTGTAATATGGAGAAAGTGTATGTAAAAAACATTCTGATGTTTTGGGTAAATCCATTTAAATTCAATCACTTTTTTGACAGCACCCCTTTTGATTTGAATAAAACGTTCCATACATATTAGCCCATTGTAGAAGTGCTCTGAATGTGACTTTCTGGACCTGAATGTCAAAACATTCAAGAGATAAAGTTGACCTATTTTCCATACCCCACCGTACCATGTGATATCCATGTCTCATCACTGAAAAAGATAACCGTTTGAGATTTATAGAATTTAAAAGTTTACAAACAGGGTTGTCAAACTATTAAAAAAGAAGAAGAATTAAAAAAAATATATATACGTCATTTTTTTTTACCTAAATGTCAATTATCTGAACACGCCTAAACTCAGATTTGTTCATATTCCCATATGTTGTAACTTATTTTACATCATCAACACACAAGGTTTTTGTGTTGTGCCCGACATCGGTCGGGCACAACATGCTCTTGAATACATGGTGGGTGTCATGTTTTGGCTGATAAAATGGGAAAAAATTATACATTTTGACTTTCAAAAAAGGTACCACAAAGACGGTTGGAGATTCACACATCAGAGAATGTTGACTTGAATGGGAATATCTGTTGTTTTTAAATTATACTGTCAAACTTCCATAGGAAACCTTTTGAAATCATAGAAATACAGATAATTGAACAGACATGACCATTTAAGTTGACATTCGACGGTGAGTGGACCGGCGGCCATCTTTGTGGTAGACGTTTCAATTTCAAGGGCGTACCAGCAGTGGTCTGAAGGAATCCATTTTATGAATTCTATTTCTATGATTGAAATGACACACACCTTGTATTCAAGAGCATGCTGTGTCTCAACCGATAGCGTCCACAACACAAAAACCTTTGATGATGCAAAATAGGTCAACTTTGAGTACATTCTCCAGAATGTTTTGGCATTCACGTCCAAAACGTCCCTTGAAATCAAACAGGATGTTTGAAAAAAAGTGATTGAATTCAAATGACTTTACCCTTTTATCATCACACAGGTGCAGTGAAATGTGTTGTTTTACAGGGTCAGCCATAGTACTACGGTGCACCTCGAGCAAATTTGTGTTATTTGCCTTTCTCAAGGGCACATCAACAGATTTTCGGCTAGGTGTGTGTGTGTGTGTGTGTGTGTGTGTGTGTGTGTGTGTGTGTGTGTGTGTGTGTGTGTGTGTGTGTGTGTGTGTGTGTGTGTGTGTGTGTGTACTCACCAATAAGGCCTACGTAGGCCATGAGGCAGCCATGGTAGTTATCATGGGGACAGCTGGTGATGGAGTGACCAGTCATCTGACAGTTCGTATGGAAATCAGCCAGTCTTGATCTACATGCACACACACAGGCACATTTTACATTTTCATTATAACATAATGTATGCAGTTCTGTCCTTGAGCTGTTCTTGAGCTGTCTATTGATGTTCTGTATTATGTAATTCTGTATTATATTTCATATTTTGTGTGGACCCCAGGAAGAGTAGCTGCTGCTTTTGCAACAACTAATAGGGATTCTTATAAAATACCAAATACATGGTCATTTTACCATTTTACTTGCAGTACGGTCTATGATCATACTGTAGGGTTATTTTATGGGATATATTATTTTCTAAGTGACTGTTGTATAGTTCTAAAATATTGTGAATCAGTTGTTCTGAATTGTAATGTTAATGAATGATCTACCTAGAAACTACTTTGCACTTTTCTGATTAGTTGTATGTTAGTTAATTGTTGGAATAAAATAGAAAATGGTTGAGTTGATGCATGGCTGTAACTGGGTTTTGAATAGACTAGATGGTATACCGTTGTATGGTATGGTTTTGAATAGACTAGATGGTATACCGTGTCAGAATTTAATTTTCGTAGCAGGTTAGGAGAACTTATGCAGCAGGTTAGGACAATTAACATAGCAAGTTAGGAGAATTAGGTTCGAGTTAGTTAAAGGGTTAGCTAAAATGCAACTAAAAAAAAATATAATTTTGACATAAACGCTATCCCATCTAAACATGACCTTGTAACTGTGGTCGGTTCATCCAAAGATTATGGATATACTGACAAGATTACATGTCCATGTGCTGTCATAACTCCCCTGTGACGATCTGAAGGATCAGGTTACAGTGGGTCCACTCTACAGCGTGCTCTCTCTTGTAGAGGGGGAGAGCGGGAAGTCGGCTGTTTTATGGCAGTCGTAAAATATACTGCCTCTATGCTCTGTAGTGTTCGAGATTGGAATGTAAACAGTGGAACACAGAGAGACCCTTGGACATCAAAAATGTGAATCATTAAACAATATTTAGATTTTGGACAATGTGGGAGTGGTACGTGGACACTTAAGGGATAGTCATGACGAGTTTGTTTCATTTGGTGATCTCATGAAGGACAAGAAACACTCATTACTGTGTCTTTGGTTGTGTATACTTCTTAATTATGGGTTTACATCTAAATATTGTGAAACATATGTGATTAAACATGAAACTATTTGTGAAAAGATGTAATGTGATGTTGACCTTCTAAATGAGAAAATATGGGTTTTCATATCAAGTTAACCAAATCAGTGGCCACGCCCATGTGAGCATAGACATTACGTTGCCGTCATGGACCACCCTTTTCTCCATAAAATCAACTCCTGAAAAAATTTACATTAGACCAGAAAATATGGCGCTGACGCTACATGATGAAATGGTTAATAACTACAACTCTATAGGCCCAGGAGACCAGACAGCGTGTAGTGTTGGCCACACGGCTGGAAATGGTTGAACTCTGAGACTATCGATCACTACAGAATAAGAGCAAATCCTAGACATAGAATTACTAGTCTGCCGCTGGAAACTACGTAAGTCTAGTACGAGAATACTGACAACCGCCGAAGCATCTATTCTATGCAACGACCATCTGTACGCCTGAAGTAACCATTATAACAGACACTATCCAGAGCCACTGAAAAAGCAACAACTACGAAAGACATAGTGACTTCTGGGGAAGTTAACCAGAGACTATCTGATGAACTGACTCTCCAGCAGACGGGACCGGCGATTCCAACAGAGAAGACAACAACGACATACAGGCGTAAATATATACATTGCAATTATTTTCGAACGAGCGGCCGTTCATGTGCAATGGATTAGCATTTCAATTAATATAATTATCAACTGTGTGTAGTGAATTCATTTTGTCTTTCCCACTTTTATCTGTCCCCACTCCTTTCCATTGTCTACCAAGCCGTCATAACGGTTTAGCCCACTAGGGACATATCAATGCATTGTGTTAGTAGCCAATAACGATATTGTTTGTTTGTGTATTTCTGTGATTTGTCTAGTTAGTTAGTAAATAAATAATTAAGCCAATTTGTATATCGCTGGGTCATTTTGGAGACTAGGGTACATGCAAATATCCAAGTGTTTGCGACATAATAAGTAATGAGAACTGATGAGGAAATATTGACACATTAAGAGAAGACTAATCGATAAGATATCTGAAGAGTCGATTCGGGAAATAGAGACTGTATAAACATTTTCCCTTGGTGCCTAGACTTCCTAGTTGATAAGTTTACATGACTAGTTTAATAATAATTACACACCGAGAATTGGTTTGAGAAAATAACAGTCTTCACATTTAACCTCTTACCTCTACCTGGGACGCTTGCGTCCCAACTAGAGCTCTGGAAATCCAAATGCGCTACGCTAAATGCTAATAGTATTAGTTAAAACTCAAAAGTTCATTAAAATACACATGCAGGGTATCAAATTAAAGCTACACTCGTTGTGAATCCAGGCAACAAGTCAGATTTTTAAAATGCTTTTCGGCGACAGCATGAGAAGCTATTATCTGATAGCATGCACCAATACACTACAACAGAAAAGCACAGCAGGGGACGTAAACAAAATAATTAGCATTTCGGCGTTACACAAACCGCACAATAAAATAGAAAACAGTCATTACCTTTCACCATCTTCTTTGTTGGCACTCCTAGATGTCCCATAAACACTATTGGGTCTTTATTTAGATTAAATCGGGCCATATAAAGCCAAGATATCGTTATATGTAGACTGTGTGATAAACGAAAAAAACAGCGATTTCACAACGTAACGTCATTTTTTAAATTCAAAAAGTAGACGATAAACTTTCACAAAACACTTCGAAATACGTTTGTAATGCTACTTTAGGTATTAGTAAACGTTAATAAGCGATAAAAATCATCCGTAGGCGATGTACATATCATTAGCTGTCGTCTTGGAAAAAATTTCAGGAGAGAGCTCTTCCGGAATGATCTGGGCGGAGACCGGAGGTACGTCGTGCCCCTCTTTCGGTTCAACCAAGAATCAAAGAGGATTAAATTCACAAGATACTCGACTACATGGGGATGCTGTGGGAGTTGAATGCTCGGTCTTATCTAATTCGGCTCACTGTTAACAATTGCTGGAAGTGGCGCAAGGATATTTATTTCCATTTTCTGTGATCAGGTTTTCCTGCGCTTTCCGATGTAACGCACGTTATGTAATAGCCACAGTCGTGATTTAACCAGTTTTAAAAACGTCCGAGGGTTTCCTATACACACATTCTAACCATATGAACGTACTATATTCCTGGCATGAGTAGCAGGGCGCTGAAATGTTGCGCGATTTTTAACAAAATGTTCAAAAAAGTAGAGGGTAGGAGCAACTAGAATTGGTTTGAGAAAATAACAGTCTTCACATTTAATGATAGTCACAGATACGACACTGCCATAACAAAGGGAGTAGTTGTCCACCAACGGCACAGCGAGCTGTCTAGCTCCCGCCTATCCTTTCTTTGGATTGGTGGATATATCAAATTATTGTAAACCTTTTTTGAATATTCAAAACTTTGCTTATAAGCCATTCGCACTCTCTCATTGACCTCCATACAAAAACTCCTTGCTTGGTGGGCGAAACTACATAAAAACACCACCTGCTGGAGGAGACAGATTTTCCTCTATGTTGGGCCTCTTCCTCTCTGGTTCATCATTAAATCAGCAAAACTGTAATCAGTATTCATTCAGTGTTTGTCTACAAAGTGAGTCATCCATCCACCATCTAAGGAACCCTTAAACTACAATACTATCTTTGCACATTTTAAAAACATGTCATGTTATTATCTTTTACGGTTCCATGTTAATCTGAGTCCTTCTCTCGTTTTGTACAGATGACTGTTGAAGAGTCTCAACCCCATGAAAAGTCAACTCTCTACTCCTACACCATCCATTCTCACTAGTCATGGGAAACTGAGGCTTTCTGAAGCCTTTTGGGCTTTCACCAAATTGTGCTGAAAAAAGGTTCATTACTCTGAGCTTTTAACACAATGCACATTAGTGACATCTTCTGGTCAGCAATGAAAAGCAGCGATGTTAATATATGTTTTTCCACAATATCCATCAAATGGCCATGGCACAGCAGTTAGTTATGAGTCTTAGTAGCCTCAAATCCGTTACCATTACAGGGTTGCACCTTCCATCATGCTTCCCTTTTTTTTGTTTTGAATTCCTTTTTTACTGTCAAAAGCTGAATCAGTGGCATTATATAGGATGCTTAAGACAGAAGCTTATACTTTTCTCAATAAAACTAACTGTTTAAACAACAATGTGCAGAAAGTGTGGCGTCACATGAAACAATTTTCAAAATATTGTAACGATTCAACCCCATTCCCTGTAGTCTGAGTGTTCTGATCCCCTGGACTCCAAATCTACCTGCTACCATTCAGGTGAAGCTACATGAAAAAATGTAAATGTGTAAGTACGGTGACCAGTAGAGGTCAGTGTTTGAAAGCAGCTTGGAATCGAAGATAGAACCGGAACGACATTGAAATCAGTGGGATCTTGCAGTTTGCAACACGATTTGAAAAACCACATGATCAAACAAAGCTTCGGACGTCATTGGTCATGTGATAATGTTTACTTTGCAACAAGCATTAGTACGTGGTAGTTCAGAAGTACTTTGAAAACTGCATTGGAGCACAGGTATCAATCGTCCCATCACTCATTCTCACAGTCCACTCCGCCATTTCCTGGTTGCAACATTTCTAATGGTTTCAGTTTATGTGACAAAACAAGCAGTCATTGTGTAGATACTCATTGTACCATCTAAACTGCTGTGAAATATTTTCAATAACAAAAAATATTGTATTTTCAGCTTTTTGAAGCTGGTGTTCAAAACCAAAAGTAAAAGACAAAAAAACTAAACCCAAGAACGGGAAACATTGAAATAGTGCACATAGAACAGATCTACTGCTTCTTACAACTTGTTTTCAATAAAATTGACAGATCTATAACTCACATTTCTATGTGAATTTGGTCAGGCCGCCAAAAGAGTTACATTTCTCAGCTTTAACAGCTTTTTGAGGAGGAGAGGAAATGAACCCTAGAACCCCAAAGAACTTCCGGGGTGTTTGTAAATAACTAGCTAGCTAGCTTATTCTAGTTGTTTTCTCTAAGCCAAAATTTGCATTTTGACCACATTATTCATGGGTGGGTTGGTCCTTGAGACCTGGGCAAATCTATTTTAGAAAATGTAAGTTTATAGATTTCCCAAAGAATCATCTCATCGGGCAGCATTGCCTGCATGGATAGTAACATTAGCAGCAGGAGGTGGTGGTGCAAAGATGTGCTACACATCATGGGTAAGTTGTTTATCATGTTAACCATGATAACATCAGCTAGCGAGCAACATATACTGTAAATAGGATAGACAGCCATCCAATATTAGTTTAATTTGCTACAAACAATGATGTTAGCTACCTAGCTAGGAGCTATTTAACAGGTTTCCAGTCCCAGAGAGAGAACTATGACAATTTAAAAACACAATTGCAACAAAATATAAAATGTTATTATATCACTTGAGAATAATGAAGCAAGTCCTGGTCTGATTTCTATGTTTCCTAACCTCAGATACAGAGACTTGTGAACGCTGCTAAACCCTGTCTGCGGATGAAGGTCCCAGGGAAAGTCCTGAAGAGACTGAAGGGTATATCTCCAATGGATTACATATGTAATTGCTTTACTGCTAGAATCGGTTGTAGGACTACAAAACAACTGTTAAAAGTAACAATGCATAGACCTAGAATATGCATGGCCAACCTTGCTGCTAGAGATCTAGCTACTGGGTGTGCAGTGTCGTGACTTGACTTTAACATAAATCTGAAGAGTGTTATTTATCTAATAAACTAACTGTGTTTAATTGTTACCTGATTCAATTATTCATGTAACAATTGACTCAATAGGATCTGGGGCACCATGAGAGTGGTTCTTTATGAATAAATAGTTACCATCTCCCTAATTAAACTCTAAAAGGTCTACCTATCACATCTATATACAGTCAACTTATGAATCATATCCTCGTATAATATCACCATTCTGAACATAACCTCCTTGCATCTCCTTGCATCTCCTTGCAGAAATTGGTTTAATTGTTTATTTACTATCTAATTAAATGGGAACACAGGATAAACACACACACTCTGCACTGGTTATTGACTGGAGACATAATACGCTGAAAACAGGTCCCTAACGGAATGACAACAACATCAAATCAAATGTTATTAAATTCCCAGGGTCCCAGGGTCCTTAGCTTTGTGATAAGCTTTGAGGGCACTATGGTGTTGAACGCTGAGCTGTCGTCAATGAATAGCATTCTCACATAGGTGTTCCTTTTGTGTAGGTGGGAAAGGGCAGTGTGGAGTGCAATGGAGATTGCATCATCTGTGGATCTGTTGGGGCGGTATGCAAATTGAGTGGGTCTAGGGTTTCTGGGATGATGGTGTTGATGTGAGCCATGACCAGCCTTTCAAAGCACTTCATGGCTACAGACGTGAGTACTACGGGCTGGTAGTCATTTAGGCAGGTTACCTTAGTATTCTTGGGCGCAGAACTATTGTGGTTTGCTTAAAACATGTTAGTATTACAGACTCGGACAGGGAGAGGTTGAAAATATCAGCGAAGACACTTGCCAGTTGGTCAGCGCATGCTCGCAGTACACATCCTGGTAATCCGTTTGGCCCTGTGGCCTTGTGAATGTTTACCCATTTAAAGGTCTTACTCACTTCGGCTGCGGAGAGAGTGATCACACAGTCTTCCGAAACAGCTGGTGCTCTCATGTGTGTTTTAGTGTTATTTTCCTCAAAGCAAGCATAGAAGTAGCTCATCTGGTAGGTTCATGTCATTGGGCAGCTCTCGGCTGTGCTTCACTTTGTAGTCTGTAATGGTTTGCAAGCCCTGCCACATCAGGCGAGCATCAGAGCCGGTGTAGTACGATTTGATCTTAGTCCTGTATTGACGCTTTGCCTGTTTGATGGTTCATCGGAGTGCATAGTGGGATTTCTTATAAGCTTCCCAGTTAGAGTACCGCTCCTTGAAAGCGGCAGCTCTAGCCTTTAGCTCAGTGCGGATGCTGCCTGTAATCCATCGCTTCTGGTTGGGGTATGTACGTACGGTCACTGTGGGGACGACGTCATCGATGCACTTATTTTCTTGTTTGCTTATGGTGGAATATAGCTCATTCAATGATGTCTTCGTGACAGCCTCTGACTGTGGTGTTATGTAAACGGCTACAAAGAATACAGATGAAAACTCTCTCGGTAGGTAGTGTGGTCTACAGCTTATGGATACTTATTAAAGAACAGATGAAGAGGGAAAGAGGGACAGAGACATTTAACATTGCCACATTCAGAAACTACTCTCACCTACAATAACCAAATATTTTGCACACAAACCACCACCCACTTTGAGCAAGAAGTCATGAATGTATTTACATGAAATGCCTGGGTTCACCTGGGATCTCTCGGTGAACGGGGCAGCCTTGGAAAGGGGGTTGGGCCTTTTCGCGGGACACTTGTAAGGCTCTGATTGTCCGAAATGGTTCCAACTACTCTTCTGCTGTTGTCCGGTATCCGGTGACTTGTCATGTAGTCCTGAACAGAACTACAGAGTTGATTTTCCTTCCATTCGCTCTTGAAGATACTTATTTGAAGATAGGCTAGCCAGACATATTGATGGTTCCCCAGTGGTGTGATGAGAGTAGCATAATACGATGGTTTGAGCACAGTAACGGGATGGTCATACTTAAATTCACTTCCGAATATACCTTCCTTAGGACAGCTAATCAGCCGTACCAGTGATTGTCCGGGAGAGGATTTTATCGCCTCCACCTCGTATTGAGATTCAAAGTTCAAACCATTTTAAACGTGTAGCTGCCACTTCACACTTTTTTCTGGTTCAATGTGTTAATTTGTTAAAACGTCATTTATACCTTTTGCTCGATAGGGGTGGTTCTGGCAAGCTGGCATGCTCCCTGACTTCACTCCGGGGCAGTGATTACACACTGTGCAAAGGAAAACAATTATCTCTCATAACTTCTCAAATCACATCCCTCTCTTAACAAAAACACTTTCATAATTTTTAAATGACTTGCACAACCCATAGTATGGAAGCTTCATCCATGTAGTGGGTATACTTTACAAGTTACAGTATTTCCTTTATAACACTTTTAAGGACAGCATAAATAACAAACAAAATCACAATAGTGTTCTATTGATCGAACGTTCTACGTTCAAAATATTGTTCTAGTATTTGCATTTGAACGTGTTAGAGTTTCAGAGGGAAAAGTTCTGTTGAGACATAGCACATTCCTCTGGTGAATTTTGAGAGCACAGACCTGGATCTTCTCCCTTGATTTACAACAGGGCGTGAGGGTCAATCCCCACTATCCTCCCCTCTCTACGGGTGAAATGGGGTCTGATTGAAGTTATTCATTTCAAATCTGATCTGACCTATTTGGTTTCTCGTGGTCAGTCATGACAGGAGGTTTCTGTTCCAGCCCAGCCCTGACATTTTGCTTATTATTTGTATTAGACACTATTCATTTAACTATTCATCTCATGTTTTGGAGATGGATGTCTAAACCTACTAACCATTTACATAGGCGTTCTTTGTATAATATTAAATAAAGTGTTGATTCTTTGAATTTAGTATCGTGTATTTTTTGGTCATTGAAAATTAATTTTTTGCCTGTTTTATTTGGTTGTCACTCTAATGATGTCTGATGGTATTGCACATATTTGCAGCAGAAGCTGATGTCCTTGATCATTGGTGTGGGTATAACAATCCCTATATGGCTGACCTAGGATGCAACCCCTGTCCACAACTGCACTTCATACCCACGAAGCAGAGTCCATTATTCTACAAAAAACATTATCTTGGTTGGGCTAGGATAACAATACTTTAGGTCTCAGGTCACGTGACATCACCACATGATGGCTACTAGGGCTTTGTCTCACTTTGTCTTTCTTTAATTACTCGCATCCTATCTCTTCACCTGTATTGTATCGCAACTGTATTGGAAGAGAAGGTACAGGGTCCCTCCACTCTGACCTTCTTCTCCAACCGGATTTGAGAAGAAGGTGATGAGAGAAGAGGTGATAATCGAGGAAGGATGAATTGATAAAAAGCCTGGCACTCACCTGTCAAATCAAATCATATCAAACTGAATTTGTCACATGCGCTAAATACCGTGAAATTCTTACTTACAAGCCGTTACCCAACAATGCAGTTCAAGAAAGAGTTCAGAAAATATTTACCAAATAAACTAAAGTAAAAAAGTTATAAAAAGTAACACAATAAAATAACAATAACGAGGCTATGTACAGGGTGTACCGATACCAAGTCAATGTGCGGGGGAACAGGTTAGTCGAGGTCATTTGTACATGTAGGTTGGGATAAAGTGACTATACATAGATAATACACAGTGAGTGACAGCAGTGTAAAAACAAATGGGGGGGTGTCAATGTAAATGGTGTGGGTGGCCATTTGATTAATTGTTCACCAGTCTTATGGCTTGGGGGTAGAAGCTGTTGAGGAGCCTTTTGGTCCTAGACTTGGCGCTCCGGTACCTCTTGCCGTGCGGTAGCAGAGAGAGCCGACTATGACTTGGGTGACTGGAGTCTTTGACAATTATTTGGACTTTCTTGGTGTGTTTGGACCTTGATAGTTCATTGGTGATGTGGACACCAAGGAATTTGAAACTCTCGACCCACTCCACTACAGCCACGTAGGGGCCTGTTTGGCCAACCTTTTCCTGTAGCCCACGATCCGCTCCTTTGTCTTGCTCACATTGAGGGAGAAGTTGTTGTCCTGGCACCACACTGCCAGGTCTCTGACCTCCTCCCTATAGGCTGTCTCATCGTTGTCGGTAATCAGGCCTACTACTTTTGTGTCATCAGAAAACTTAATGATGGTGTTGGAGTCATGTTTGGCCACACAGTCATGGGTGAACAGGGAGTGCAAAAGGGGACTAAGCACGCATCCCTGAGGGGCCCAGTGTTAAGGATCAGCGTGGCAGATGTGTTGTTGCCTACCCTTACCACCTGGGGGTGACCGGTCAGGAAGTCCAGGATCCAGTTGCAGAGGGAGGTGTTTAATCCCAGGGTCCTTAGTTTAGTGATGAGCTTTGTGGACACTATGGTGTTAAAGCTGAGCTGTAGTCAATGAACAGCATTCTCACGTAGATATTCCTTTTGTCCAGGTGGGAAAGAGCAGTGTGGCATGCGATTGAGATTGCATCATCTGTAGATCTGTTGGGGTGGTATGCGAATTGGAGTGGGTTTTGGGTATCCGGGATGACCAGCCTTTCAAAGCACTTTATGGCTACCAACATGAGTGCTACAGGGCTGTAATAATTTAGGCAGGTTACCTTCGCTTCCTTGGGCACAGGGACTATGGTCGTCTGCTTGAAACTAGCTCATGTGCTACTACACACACCCCTCTGCTACACTCAATGACGTACTCCTTCTCTTCATCATCCTCAGCACACTCACCCCTCTGCTACATTAACTGACCACCTCCTTTTCCTCATCAATCTCAGCAGCCAGCAGAGTGTACTGTGTGAACTGAGTCAATCTAGCGCACACAGAATTCATTTTGTGGGTATTTCATTCTGCTACATTGACTCTGATTTATACTGTCAGTGTAGTGGGAGGTGAAAGAGGTGTGACTAGTAGAGGTGAGTTCTAGTAGCAACTGTGATGTGATGTCATCCCCCTTATACTTGAATTAGTGTCTCCTTTCTATTATAAATGTACCTATACTTGAATACCGTAAGCATCTCAGCTGCAGGAGGATCCCCTCCGGAAATATTGTGCTGATTTGCTTCATTATGCTACACTCACTGTCCTCCTTCTCCAGTAGTTGACAAGCTAGCTACAAGTATCATTTGATTAGGGTTTGCACCCTGGCCCGATCAGCCATACAGAAACGGAACTCATACATTACATGGAGACTTTGCAGCCCACCCTTCACAATGGTCACTCTCCAGGGGATTTTTCTCTGGCCTCCACTATCCGTGCTCTACCCTTTTGGTTCCATTGCTTACAACTGATGTGAGATTATTTATGGCATGAATGCCCAATGCAGACATAATGTATGATGGGATTAGTATTGGCCTTGTCGGGATGTCCAATGCACTTGTACATATGGATTGTAATTTCTATACTAAAACAGGATTAGCAAATTGTTTACATTTTGTTGAGATGTTTTCTGCATTTGAAATAATACTATTAGAAATAGGAAAACCATTCACACATCTGAGAACATACGTGTGTGGGAATCATTTGCTAATAACGTGAAAGAAAATAAAAGGCTGATACTGGCAAGAGCAGTGTGTGGGTTTTCTTTTTGATTAGACAATTAACGAGGCTCACCATGTTGAAGGATACCAGATCTGACTTCTACAGCTACATCCCTTCATTAAAATGGATGAGTGCAAGCCTTACCCTTGTAATGAAGGTAGGCCTTAAAGTGGAACTGACAGCATTTGAACTACTTTGCAGATATGAAACAAACAGACAATCATAATATCAGTCAAAAATATCACATTTTCAGTTTATGCTACAAAACCAACTTTATAAGACGTTTAAAAAATAGTTTCTATTTGACTCAACATTCCATAACGTACACTAAGGCACTGTTGGTAGAATAGTTGGATGTAGTTCAATGCATGATTAATATAATTCACCAATAGTTCTTGGTAGTCCAAAAAATATTGCTATCAGATTATAAATCACAGTGGGCTTGATACATTGTTTGCTGCCTCCGTTCGGGATGCACTGTTTCAGTTTCATGACTCAATATTTTGGACAAAAACAGATGACTGTAACTAAGGCTGGGAATCTCAATACAATCAAACTAACAAGATCAATGATCACAAGTCAGTCATAGCATGGCTAATAGGCTAGCATATCTATTTATGTAGCAAGCTAAAAATACGGAGCCGGACGTTAGCTAGCCAGCTGCTAGATAACATGTAAACAGCCTAGCTAACCAGCTCTGTTAGGGTGAGTAAAATGGTCAGAGTGAGTTCAGTTCTCTTATTTTTGTCTGGAAGTAGCTAGCTAGCCAGTTAGCTTGGGTGCTTGATTGCATGCAAGCTGCAGAAGGACGAGTAGGCTACAATTTTATTAGTGCAATTTTGACGGCCAACTAGCTGAAAAAGTTAGACAGGGTTTATCTAATGTTCCTAGGTTAGATTTGACCTCATCTTACTCTTGCTAGCATTAGTTGTTGATCTTGTTGTTGTTGATGTGCATAACTGAGGAAGAGCCTACATTTTCATGGTTGTTTGATCAATAGGACTGTAGTAAAGTTCCCAAATGTAAGAAGATTGACATTCTGTATCCAGTTCAAAATGAATGATGGAAGGCCTGTGTAACAAAGAGCTCGTTTGCATAAAGGCCTACTGTAGCTCTGGTTGGCTATGGTGCACCGATCTGCATAGACTCCGGTCCTGGACGAGACAGATGGTTTTTTGTTGTTAGGTTTTATTTACTGCAGTGTCTATTAATTGTCCAAACACATAGCCACGTTCCCACTCTATATTGCTATCGACTTTTCATAAATGCCTCAGTATACATAATTCCCAAACATTCTAAGAATGTATGAAACCGTGAAAATGACTATATATATACAGTAAGTGCTCACTTGTCAGATAAAAAAAAAAAGTGTTTTATTAAGATTTCATTTTGCTAAATTATGTAATTTCCATTTTAAGGATGACTTGCACAGGAGAGAGACATTATTAGCAAATATCATGAGGGTGTGCAGAAAGGAATATTTTAAGGTTAATTTAATTTAATTTCAAAATACATGTTGCTTGAAACAAAGTTGCAATTTGTTTGCTTCATGTTATGTATCATCCTGTTGTAATTATATGCAGTTCAACATTATCACCACAAGGTGTCAGTGCTAGAATTGGTATTATAGTCTAGCTTTACTGTAAACAAACCACTTCCACGGTCTCGTATGTGGTATCGATAATACATGCCTAGCACAAACAAGCTGTTCATTAAAACTACAATATGTTTCTTAGTTGAAAGTTAAAGGGCAATACACCTGGATAAAATATATTTGCGTTTTGAGGAAACAGATGAAGAGCAAGGGGAGACAGATCATCTCATCTTGAAAAGCAGAGTCAGAACTAAACATTTCGGATTACTCCATGCAAAATAATTGCGCACATTTAGCTCGCTATCATCAGAGTTTAACAGCAAGTAGCTGCATGCTTTTCATGATCAGTAAACATCAATTGGTCATGTAATTTCCAATCTTCTGTGGGCTCTGCCTGTCAAGCAGCAGAATGGCGCATTTGCCGATATACTGTTAGCTAATAATGTTAACTACCATTAGAAAATGTCAAATCAAATCAACCTTGTTTAGTTGGTTAAACATGTTGGTAAGTAGACTTAATGTACTTGTTCCTCCAACAACGTAGGCCTACCTAGCAAAGTTAGCAAACATGATCACCTTTTCAACATTGTTTTTAAGAGTGTTTAATCATGATTGCTGCTGACAGACATGATAGGTTACATTGATTGATGGACCACGTCAATTTAACTAGCTAGCTAATAACAGATCACGTCAATATGGCTAGTTAACAAGCAAATCTTCATCTTCAGTGGATAAAGTAGATGGATAGCAATATCCAAATATTGTTTGATTTGCATGCCATCTTTAGAGGTGATGACAGTAAAGTTAGTCGGACTGACAACTTTACAAGGACAATGTCTAGCTCTTTCCAAAAGCCTTAACTCTGATGAAGCAAGCTAAATGACACATATAATCTAGTAAATTGCCAATTTAGGCTCTTTTAAACCTATATGCCTCCTTTGAGGCAGAGAGAGGGTGAGAGAGAGAGAGAGAGAGAGAGAGAGAGTATACTCTCTCTCTCTCTATTCTCTCTCTCTCTCACTCTCTCTGCCTCAAAGGAGGCATATAGGTTTAAAAGAGCCTAAATTGGCAATTTACATCATGATTTTCTCCACATAATTTAAAAAGAAATGTAAAAAGCATGTCAAACATCCTTCCTCCAAATGAAGCCTGTTTGTGAGAATGTGAGAATTACCAGAACAATCGAAGATACCAAAAACATTTCGGGCTACCCTGGCGTGGAACCGCTATCTCTCTATGTATCCTATCACACTCTTTTGCTCTCTTTCATTGTCCTGTTGAGTGTAATTGCAGTGAAAGTGTGTTTGCGTGCATGTTTATGTCTCCTGTAGGGAGTAATTGCGTGTGTGTTTGTGTGTGTGTGTGGTATGTCATGTGGTTATCAGCAGTACCAGAGTAGTGTGTGAGCACAAGCCTCCTAAGGAAAATGTGTGACAAGAATATTATTACAGTGTGTGTTTGTGTGTGTGTGCGCGTACATACAATTGTATTCGGAAAGTATTCAGACCCTTTTACATCTGCATCGAGCTAAAGGCTAGAGCTGCCTCTTTCAAGGAGCGGGAGACTTATCCAGATGCTTATAAGAAATCCCGCTATGCCCTCAGACGAACCATCAAACAACCAAAGCGTCAATACAGGATTAAGATTGAATCCTACTACACCGGCTCTGACGCTTGTCAGATGTGGCAGGGCTTGAAAACTATTACGGACAACAAAGGGAAACCCAGGTACCACGTCCATCTGTACAAACAATAGTACGCAAGTATAAACACCATGGGACCACGCAACCGTCATACCACTCAGAAAGGAGGCGCGTTCTGTCTCCGAGAGAAGAACGTACTTTGGTGCGAAAAGTGCAAAGCAATCCCAGAACAACAGCAAAGGACCATGTGAATATGCTGGAGGAAACAGGTACAAAAGTATCTATATCCACAGTAAAACGAGTCGTATATCGACATAACCTGAAAGGCTGCTCAGCAAGGAAGAAGCCACTGCTCCAAAACCGCCATAAAAAAGCCAGACTACAGTTTGCACTGCACATGTGGACAAAGATCATACTTTATGGAGAAATGTCCTCTGGTCTGATGAAACAAAAATAGAACTGTTTGGCCATAATGATGCTTGCAAGCCAAAGAACACCATCCCAACCGTGAAGCACGGGGGTGGCAGCATCATGTTGTGGTGTGGAGGGACTGGTGCATTTCACAAAATAGATGGTATCACGAGTAAGATTAAATTATATGTATATATTGAAGCAATATCTCAAGACATCAGTCAGGAAGTTAAAGCTTGGTCGCAAATGGGTCTTCCGAATTGACAATGACCCCAAGCATACTTCCAAAGTTGTGGCAACATGGCTTAAGAACAACAAAATCAAGGTATTGGAGTGGCCATCACAAAGCCCTGACCTCAATCCTATAGCACATTTTTGGTCAGAACTGAAAAAGTGTGTGGGAGCAAGGAGGCCTACAAACCTGATTCAGTTACACCAACTCTGTCAGGAGGAATGGGCCAAAATTCACCCAACTTATTGTGGGAAGCTTGTGGAAGGCTACCCGAAACATTTGACCCAAGTTAAACAATTTAAAGGCAATGCTACCAAATACTAATTGAGTGTACGCAAACTTCCGACTTCAACTGTATGTGAGAATGCTGTTCATTGACTACAGCTCAGCGTTTAACACCATAGTGCCCACGAAGCTCATCCCTAAGCTAAGGACCCCGGGACTAAACACCTCCCTCTGCAACTGGATCCTGGACTTCCTGACGGCTTCCCCCAGGTGGTGAAAGTAGGCAACAACACATCTGCCACGCTGATCCTTAACACTGGGGCCCCTCAGGGGTGTGTGCTTAGTCCCCTCCTGTATTCCCTGTTCACCCATGACTGCGTGGTCAAACATGACTCCAACACCATCATTAAGTTTGCTGACGACACAACAGTGGTAGGCCTGATCACCGACAACGATGAGACAGCCTATAGGGAAGAGGTCAAAGAACTGGCAGTGTGATGCCAGGACAACAACATCTCCCTCAATGTTAGCAAGACAAAGGAGCTGATCGTGGACTACAAGAAAAGGCAGGCCGATGTCACGACTTCCAGCGAAGGTGGCTCCTCTTCCTGTTCAGGCGGCGCTCGGCGCTCGTCGTCACCGGTCTACTAGCTGCCACCGCTTCCCTTTTCTTTTTCTGTTGGTTATGTCTGTATTGGTTTCACCTGTTTCTTGTTTGGGGATTGTTTCAGGGCTATTTAAGCCTTCTATGCCCGTTTGCTTTTGTGCAGGTTTGTTCTCTGTTCTGTTTGTGGATGGTTGTGTTTTGTTATTTTTCAGACTGTTTGGTGTCCTGTTTGGGTCGGTCATTATTTCGCTTGTTGTTTTTGGCGTGACCATACTTATCGGAATAAATGCAGTTTTTCCCTAAACCTCTGCTCTTTGCGCCTGACTCCGCTCCCACCACTCCTAGCTACGTGACAGCCGAACAGGCCCCCATTAACATCGACGGGGTTGTAGTGGAGCGGGTCGAGAGTTTCAAGTTCCTTGGTGTCCACATCACCAACAAACTATCGTAGTCCAAACATACCAAGTCAGTTGTGAAGTGGGCACGACAAAACCTTTTCTCCCTCAGGACACTGAAAAGATTTGGCATTTGTTCCCAGATCCGCAAAATGTTATACAGCTGCACCATCGATATAATCCTGACCGGTTGCATCACTGCCTGGTATGGCAACTGCTAAGCATCTGACCTTAAGATGCTACAGAGGGTGGTGCGAACGGCACAGTACATCACTGGGGCCAAGCTTCCAGTTATCCAGGATCTGCATAATAGGAGGAAAGCCCATCAAATTGGATCTGCATAATAGGAGGAAAGCCCATCAAATTGTCGGAGACTCCAGTCACCCAATTTATAGACTTTTTTCTCTGCTACCGCATGGCAAGTGGTACCAGAGTGCCAAGTCTAGGACCAAAAGGCTCTTCAACAGCTTCTACCCCCAAGACATAAGACTGCTGAACAAGTCATAAAATCGCCACCGGACAATTTATGTTGACTGACCACCCCCTCCCTTGTGTATATGCTGCTACTCGCTGTTTGTTTGTTACCAATGCATAGTCACTTCACCCCCCCCTACATGTACAGATTACCTCAACAAGCCTGTATCCCCGCACACTGACTCGGTACCGGTGCCCCCTGTATATATCCTCATTATTCATATTCTTATTGTGTCACTTTTTATTATTACTTTTTATTTTAGTCTACTTGGTACATTTTTTCTTCTTCTTGAACTGCACTGTTGGTTAAGGGCTTGTAAGTAAGCATTTTGCGGTAAAGTCTACACTTGTTGTATTCGCCGCATGTGAAAAATAAAGTTTTTCCACATTTTGTTACGTTACAGCTTTATTCTAAAATGGATGAAATTATTTGTTTTCTTCTCATCTCACCCCATAACGACAAAGCAAAAACACGTTTTTTTTTTGCAAAGGTATAAAAAAATTAAAACTGAAATATTATATTTACATGAGTATTCGCACCCTTTATCAGTACTTTGTTGAAGCACCTTTAGCAGCAATTACAGCCTCTAGTCTTCTTGGGTATGACGCTACAAGCTTGGCTCAAGCATCTCTGCAGCACTCCAACAATCAGGCCATTATGGAAGATTGACCAGACGGAAGCCACTCCTCAGTAAAAGACACATGAAAGCCCTCTTGGAATTGGCCAAAAGGCACCTAAGACTCTCAGACCATGAGGAACAAGATTCTAAAGTGTAATGAAACCAAGATTGAACTCTTTCGCCTGAATCAGGTGTCACGTCTGGAGAAAACCTGGGACCATCCCTACGGTGAAGCATGGTGTAGGCAGCATCATACTGTGGGTTGTTTTTCAGCGGCAGGGACTGGGAGACTAGTCAGGATTGTGGCAAAGTTGAAAAGAGAAATCCTTGATAAAACCCTGCTCCAGAACACTCAGGACCTCAGACTGGGGTGAAGGTTGACCTTCTAACAGGACAATGACCCTAAGCACACAGCCAAGTCAACGCAGGAGTGGCTTCAGGACAAGTCTATAAATGTCCTTGAGGACCCAGCCAGAGCCCGGACTTGAACCCATCGAACATCTCTGGAGAGACGCTCCCCGTCCAACCTGACAGAAATTGAGAGGATCTACAGAGAAGATTGGGAGAAAATCCCCAAATCAAATCAAATTGTATTTGTCACACGCCGAATACAGCAGGTGTAGACCTTACAGTTGAAATGCTTCCTTAACCAACAATGCAGTTTTAAGAAAAATAGATAATTAAAAAAAATCTAAATAAAGAGCAGCAGTAAAAAGGTGCGCCGAGCTTGTAGTGTCAAACTCAAGAATACTGCAATTGCTGCCAAAGGTTCTTCAACAAAGTACTGAGTAAAGGGTCTGAATACCTGTTTTTGTTTTTTCATTGATAAAGGAGAAAAAAAAATAGTCAATCCATTTTAGAATAAGGCATTAACATAACAAAATATGGAAAAAGTCAAGGGGTCTGAATACTTTATACTAGCTTTATAGTAACTGTATACTAGCTGTTTAGTTGGTGTTTTAATGTGCAATAACCATATAACAATGATATAATGAATTGGCAACTTGTTCTAATTCTGAGAAATAAGGTAGGCCACTTGATTTCAACATGTGAACAAAGTGGACAGGCTAGCATGCTGTTCAAACAGTTGGAGACGAACAGAATGTTGTGTTCATAACAATTCAACTTTTCTACCTTGTTAGCTGAATTCAACGCTTGTGAAATTATACCTTGATCCAAGTTGGCTAAACCTGAAATATAAATATAAGCTGGCTACTCACTAGCATGTGGGCTTGTACTAGAGAGATTGTTTATGAGACGGGTGATCATTTTTTTTCATGCCTGCTACATTATCAGTGAATGTGCATTATGCATGGTCCTGGTTAAATTTGTTAACAAAAGGGCATTTTTATAGAAGACCTGAAAGCTAGATCAGTCATTATTGCCAAAAAGCAGGTAGAACTATTTGGATCAAATAATGAATAGTGGGTCTCATGGTTGTGGAAGGCTTATATATTCAGATATAATTACACAAGCTCTGACTTCATTACATTATAGTTGACTGTTGATGCTAAATGCTGTGGATTTGACCTTTAATTGTACAACAAATCTTATTTAGAGAAAGCATTGAAAGCATTGAAAGCATTGAAAAAAATCAAGATATGTATTGTGAATCGCTCATAAGTAAAAAAAAAATTTTTTTTTTAAATGTAGATATGAGCTTCAGGCCATATCGGCCAGCCCTAGTCTGAATGCTGTGCTGTTGACATTCTCATAGAGGTAAGTCACTCCATGGGAGTGTGTGTGCGCATGCCTGTGTGTTTTTGGGTGTGTACATGGGTATCGGTTTATGTGTGTGAGGATGGATGAGAATTGCTTTACAGGAACCTTTAAAATGGGCACATACACACACTGACCTCTGTGCAATTGGTTTGGAGGAGCTGTGATGGTGCATGTGGTGTCTGATTTATAGTCCACAATCAAAGGGTGGAGTGTGTGTGTAAGTACGTGTGTGTGTGTGTGTGTGTGTGTGTGTGTGTGTGTGTGTGTGTGTGTTGTGTGTGTGTGTGTGTGTGTGTGTGTGTGTGTGAGTTCATATTATAAAAGAGAACTGTGTTGAAATACAAGACAGACAGGAAAGGTTTGGTGGTTCCGGTTCTGGTGGCATGCATTGAAACACATGGATTTCTCGTGGCTTTGCAAAACAACTATGAATTAACTGACTTGTTTTCAAATAAATGTCAACATATAACATCACATTAAGGTGTGGGCCGTTCACTGTATTACAAGGAACAAAAGTAAGTCTCTTTGCTCCAGCAGCTGGCATATTCTGTCCGTTCACATTTCAACTGTAGGAAGATGGCAGCTCTCTACACCCGACAACAGAAAGAGTTGGCCGCTACCATCCGAAACATTGTTCGTGAGGAAATTACCTCTGCTCTCGACTTGCAATTAAAACCGATAAATAAATGTCTTGCACAGTTCACTTCTAAAGCGGATACCTACTCAACTAATGTGAACATTTTGGAGACAGCAGCCAATGTGACAGAAGGGTGACTCCATGACCTGGAGACACCGCAAACTAAGCTAGAAGGGGAAATATCTTTTAAAAAATTAAACAAAATCACTCAAAAATCATTCCCTTAAATTCAATGTGCGGGTCACAGGACTTGAAACTGGTGTGGAAGTATGGAACCCAACTTCCTTCATGAGCAATCTTTTCTATGAACTGTTTTGGCAGGAAAAACTTGATCCCTGCTGATAAAAATCCGCACCGCACAGGTCCTCTCCGGAACGGATCTTGGTACAGAATTGTAGGAATCCACAGTTTTGACGTCAAACTGCAATTTATTCTCCTTGTAGCGTAATCTAATCAAATCAAATCAGGGGCTTTGACCTATGCGGAGAAGAGGATCAGCATCTACCCAGACCTGAGTGCCGAACTGCTGAACCAGAGGGTGACCTACAATGAGGTGAGATCCCACTTACGCAAGCTAAACCTGAGATGTGGCTTCATCCACCTGGCAAAACAAATCTTGACCTTCAAGAATACAGCACACAAGTTGTACACTGCCTAGGAGGCTCAAGACTTATTCGAGAAGCACATCAAGCCGAACACACAAGGTGTCACAGCCTGATCTGTTTCACCTGTAGTTGTGATTGTCTCCACCCCCCTCCAGGTGTAGCCCATCTTCCCCATTATTCCCTGTGTATTTATACCTGTGTTCTCTGTTTGTCTGTTGCCAGTTTGTCTTGTTTGTTCGAGTCAACCAGGGTTTTGTGTCTCAGCTCCTGCTTTTTCCAGTCTCTCTTTTCTCACCCTCCTGGTTTTGACCACTCTGCCTGCCCCTGACCCTGAGCCTGCCTGCCAACCTGTACCTTTTCTCCCCTCTGGATTACTAACCTCTGGTTTACCCTGACCCTGAGCCTGCCTGCCATCCGGTAGCATTGCCCCACCTCTGGTTTACTGACCCCTGCCTGCCTTGACCTGTCTATCACCTGCCCCTGTTGAAATAGTAAACTATTGTTTCTTCAACATGGTCTGCATCTGGGTCTTACCTTCATACCTGATACAAGGGGATGTCCCGACAGATTTAGGCTAACCTCAGTTTGACTGGCATAATAGTCAGGTATGCTATCATACAGCCTAGCCTATGGCTGTGATGCTGCCCTCTGCATAAGACAAGACTCAGTAGGGGTCTCAAGTTACTATTGAATGTTATAATAGTAGAAAACACAAGGTGCAAGTTCAAAATTTGTTTGTACATCAGCAGTTTTTCTCTTGTGTTGTCAGTCACTGACAGTCACTACATTAGTCATGTCAGCTAACAATTTTTAGATTGGTAAATTAGTTTAGTAAGTTATCTAGACTTGTAGTAATCAGTGTTTTCCATTAGCGTCGGCTTATTTTCAGCGGGCTACATTTTGCACTTCATATTAACTATGCTACAGTGCCTTGCGAAAGTATTCGGCCCCCTTGAACCTTGCGACCTTTTGCCACATTTCAGGCTTCAAACATAAAGATATAAAACTGTATTTTTTTGTGAAGAATCAACAACAAGTGGGACACAATCATGAAGTGGAACGACATTTATTGGATATTTCAAACTTTTTTAACAAATCAGAAACTGAAAAATTGGGCGTGCAAAATTATTATTATTGATTACGCACCAATTTCGACGGAGGACACCAGGCGGACACCTGGTAAATGTAGTCTCTTATGGTCTTATGGTCAATCTTCCAATGATATGCCTACAAATACGTCACAATGCTGCAGACACCTTGGGGAAACGACAGAAAGTGTAGGCTCGTTCCTGGCGCATTCACAGCCATATAAGGAGACATTGGAACACAGCGCCTCAAAAATCTGGCTCACTTCCTGTTTGAAGTTTCATCTTGGTTTCGCCTGTAGCATTAGTTCTGTGGCACTCACAGACAATATCTTTGCAGTTTTGGAAACGTCAGAGTGTTTTCTTTCCAAAGCTGTCAATTATATGCATAGTCGAGCATCTTTTCGTGACAAAATATCTTGTTTAAAACGGGAACGTTTTTCATCCAAAAATGAAATACTGCCCCCAGAGGTTCAAGAGGTTAAAACACTGTCTCAAGTACTGCTGTGTCTGCCTCATCTTCTGGGTTCTGCCGACTATTAGTGGCTCAGTTTGCTAATTGACTGTTTCTCACACTGGAGACCGTTCGTAACCGGGTCCTGTCAATGACATAGAAACACAGCAGAGAGGAAGAGGAGAGAATCTGTCGAAATATGCCCAATGCGTTTCTATGGGTGTATATTGGACCTAAGCTTGTGCCTCTGCCTTCCTGCCTTTGGGTGGGCGGCCCCCCAAACAAGTCTCGCTGAGGGCCCCCAAAAGGCTAGAGCCGGCCCTGATTATTATTATTATTATGATTGCTGAACATTGTACTTCGTTATTATTACTGTATTTGTATTTATTATGGATCCCCATTAGCTGCTGGCAAGGCCTCAGCTACTCCTCCTGGAGTCCAGCAAATTTAGGCAGTTTAAACAATTTGAAAACAATACATTCACAGATTTCACAACACACTGTGTGTCCTCGGGCTCCTACTCCACCAATACCACATATCTACAGTACAGAATCCATGTTTAAGTGTGTGTATAGTGTGTATGTTATCGTGTGTGTGAGTGTGCATGTGTCTGTGCCTATGTTTGTGTTGGTTCACAGTCCCTGCTTTTCCATAAGGTGTATTTTTATCTTTTTTTCTCATCTAATTTTACTGCTTACATCAGTTACTTGATGTGGAATAGAGTTCCATGTAGTCCTGGCTCCATGTAGTACTGTGTGCCTCCCATAGTCTCTTCTGGACTTGGGGACTGTGAAGAGACCTCTTCAAATCAAATCAAACGTTATTTGCCACATGCGCCGAATACAACAAGTGTAGACTTTACCGTGAAATGCTTTACAAGCCCTTGTGGCATGTCTTGTGTGGTATGCATGGGTGTCCGAGCTCTGCGCCAGTAGTCCGAACAGAGAGCTCGGTGCACTCAACATGTCAACACCTCTCATAAATACAAGTAGTGATGAAGTCAATCTCTCCTCCACTTTGAGCCAGGTGAGATTGACATGCATATTATTAATATTAGCTCTCTGTGTACATCTAAGAGCCAGCCGTGCTGCCCTGTTCTGAGCCAATTGCATTTTTTTGTGATTTTCAGAGGTCCCTTTTGTGGCACCTGACCACACGACTGAAAATTAGTCCAGGTGCGACAAATCTAGGGCCTGTAGGACCTGCCATGTTGATAGTGCTGTTAAGAAGGTAGAGCAGCGCTTTATTATAGACATACTTCTCCCCATCTTAGCTATTGTTGTATCAATATGTTTTGACCATGACAGTTTACAATCCAAGGTTACTCCAAGCAGTTTAAACACCTCAACTTGCTCAATTTCCACATTATTTATTATAAGATTTAGCTGAGGTTTAGGGTTTAGTGAATGATTTGTCCAAAATACAATGCTTTTAGTTTTGGAAATATTTAGGACTAACTTATTCCTTGCCACCCACTCTGAAACTAACTGCAACTCTTTGTTAAGGACTGCCTGGTGCAGACCTTGGAAAGATGGAGAACCCTTTAAGGACTGCCTGGTGCAGGCCTTGGAAAGATGGAGAACCCTTTAAGGACTGCCTGGTGCAGGCATTGGAAAGATGGAGAACTCTTTAAGGACTGCCTGGTGCAGGCCTTGGAAAGATGGAGAAGCCTTTAAGGACTGCCTGGTGCAGGCATTGGAAAGATGGAGAACTCTTTAAGGACTGCCTGGTGCAGGCCTTGGAAAGATGGAGAAGCCTTTAAGGACTGCCTGGTGCAGGCCTTGGAAAGATGGAGAAGCCCCCCTCGATCCAGAGCAGTGACGGGTTGCCGATGTCCACTTCGACATCATAGTAGTAGGCACTGCGGCAGCATACACAGGCACCCCCAGCCTGATTCGAAATGATTAATACAGCCGTTCACAAAGGTTAAATTGGGAGAGATTTGAATACATCATTAACTTCGCTTTTATTAAAAATAGTGAAGGATGCCACCCAGTGTTCTCACTATCGCCCCCTATCTTGATAAATACCGATATTCAACTATTTTACAAAATGTTGTCATCCCGTTTCTAGAATTACGTACCCTAATAGTTCCACACGGACAAAGGCGGGCTTGTTAAAAAGTGTTTATCCTCGGATAACCTCGTTCGACTATTACAAAGTGTACGGTATCTTAGATGCTTCATCAGAAAGAACAGGTCCTTGGACTGTATTAGCTCTCGATGCAGGAAAAGCTTTTGATCGACTAGAATGGTCATATCTCTGGTCTGTGTTGGAACATATTTGGCGTGGCAGGGTAGCCTAGTGGTTAGAACATTGGACTAGTAATTGTAAAGGTTGCAAGATCGAATCCCCAAGCTGACAAGGTAAAAATCAGTCGTTCTTCCCCTGAACTAGGGCGTCATTGAAAATAAGAATTTGTTCTTAACTGACTTGCCAAGGTAAAATAAAAAGAAATATGGGAATTGGTTCCAATTTCATTCATATGATTAAAATACCATATTCTAATCCCTCAGTCATAGTTATAGCCGGCAATATATGTTTTGCGCCGTTCAGAATCACAGGGAAGCAGCAGACAAGGCAATACAATTTCGTCTTTGCTATTCTTATTATCCATGAAACCCCTGACCCAGGCAATTCATCAATCGAAGGAAATAACACACATTTTCTTTATCACTTCCTGTCATTAAACACAGACCAAATTTTACTATACTGTATCTGGACAATGTATCTCAATCGCTCCCAAACGCATTGAAGATCATAGATTAATTCATCTTAATTTCTGCCTCAATGCCTCTCAAGACCCCATTGGAGTACTCCATCTCTACCCTGCTGTTTCCCATTTTAAATATTTAGGAGTAGATGTATTTCCTTCCTTAGATAAAACCATTGACAGAAACTTTAATAACAGAATGCTGAAAACAATTAAATTGGACCTCAGTAGATGGAATAATATCCCAGTTGCTTTAATTAGCAGAATATCTATTGTCAAAATGAAAAACTCCCACGGATGAATTTCTGTATAATGCTTCCCATGGCTCCCCCTTCTGGCAATTGGGATACAATTCATAGTGTGGTATCAACATTTGTGTGGTGAGGTAAACGATCCTGGATAATATTAACACATTTACAAAGAGGGAAAGAGATAGGAGGACTATCCGTACCAAACGATAAAATGTATTTCCAGGATTTCCAGGTACTAGCATTTCACCCCATCCTAAATTGGTTTAGACATAATTATTGAGCCCCTTGGCTGAGTATAGAGAGAAATATAGTGTCTCCTCTTGCCCTCGATGAGGTGGTCTTCACTGATATATCTCTTAAAATGTTTTAACTATGCTTCGGTCCTATTATTGCTCACACAATTTCCATTTTGCACAACATAAAAAAAAAAAAATGTAACTGGGAATCAAAATGGCATGCCCGTAACCCAATATTTTACAATAATGCCTTGTAATCCGGAGGGTAGCCTTTTGCATCCCCCCAATGGTCCAAATGTGGAATCCATACCCTTACCGATATCATGGACACTAATGGTATGAGAACATTCCACATTTTTTCCCTATGGAGTCCCTTGGGAAACCCAACTACCAAACCATCCTATGATGGGTTTTATAAATAAATGATCTGTGCTCCCAATCTCTATAATATATAAACAGCTTTGGGAAGGCTCATATTCATAGCCATTAAAAAAGTATGGTCCACAGATCTAATTGAATCTGAACAATTAGCTATTAAAAAAAGTATGGTCTGCAGATCTAATTGAATCTTAACAACCCTTTAACTGGAATAGAATATGGAAAAATATGACCTTGGTATCCCGTAATCCAAACCATTAATTTATACCTTTTATGTTTGTTCACAGGCTGTATTTAACACCAAGGAAACGTATTATGGTGAAATTGTCCCCAACTCCCAACTGTTCACTGTGTCCCCTAAATCAGGTAAATGATGTGGCAGTGCCCTGAAATTGAATGCTTCTGTGGCAAAGTTACAAAATACATTTTGAAGTGCATGAATATTTAAATATTCAATGCTTTTCTTCTATTACAGTATGTTACTTAACAATGATAGCCCTTTGAATCTCTCAATCAATCAGATAAGATTACTGCTCACAGACAGCACTGCACACTCTCTCCCATTTAATTAGTGGATAGAGTTACTATTAGAAGTTATAACATTAGCATTATCAACCACAATAATGAAAAGCGCTAATCAAGGATCATTTGAGGCCTGGACGAATATACTTGACTCAGCTAAAGCCCCACACATACAAACCAATTATGATAAAAGATTGTGGGGGCTGTTATGTTAGACTTCAGTGCGGCTTTAGACATTATTGATCAAAGTCTGCTGCTGGAAAAATGTATGTGTTATGGCTTTCACTCCCTGCTATATTGTGGATAAAGAGTTATCTGTCTAACAGAATGCAGAAGATGTTCTTTAATTGAAGCCTATCCAACACAATAGAATCAGGAATTCCCCAGGGCAGCTGTCTATGCCCCTTACTTTTTCAATCTTTACTAATGAAATGCATAATGCATAAATGCATTGAATAAAGCCAGTGTTGCTATTTATGCGGATGACTCAACACTATACATCAAATCAAACATTATTGTCACGTGCCAAGTGTAGACTTTACCGTGAAATGCTTACTTACAAGCCCTTAACCAACAGTGCATTTCAAGAAGAAGAAAATATTTACCAAGTAGGCTAAAATAAAAAGTAATGATAAAAATGTAAAATTAAATGTGTGAGCTACTACATCGAATTAAATGACTGCAACACTTAACAAAGAGCTGCACTTAGTTTCGGAATTGGTAGCAAGGAAAAACAACTAAAAGCATTGAATTTGGGACAAATCATTCACTAAACCCTAAACCTCAACTATATCTTGTCATGAATAATGTGAAAATTTAGCAAGTTGAGATGACTAAACTGCTTGGACTAACCAAGGATGTTATGGTATCAACTGTCATGGTCAACTGTCATGTTCAAAACATATTGATACAACAGTAGCTAAGACGGGGAGAAGTATGTCCATAATAAAACACTGCTCTACCTTCTTAACAGCACTATCAACAAGGCAGGTCCTACAGGCCCTAGTTTTGTAGCACCTGGACTACTATTCAGTCGTGTGGTCAGGTGCCACAAAGAGGGAATTAGGAAAATTGCAATTGGCTCAGAACAGGGCAGCATGGCTGGCCTTTAGATGCACACAGAGAGGTAACATTAATAACATGCACTTCATCATCACTAATTGTATTTGTGAGAGGTATTGACATGTTGAATGCACTGAGCTGTCTGTTTGAAGTACTGGCACATAGCTCGGACACCAATGCATACCCCACAAGACATACCACCAGAGGTTTCTTCACAGTCCACAAGTCTTGAACAGACCATGGGAGGCACACAGTACTACATAGAGCCATGACTATATGGAACTCTATTCCACATCAAGTAACGCATGCAAGCAATAAGATTTGATAAAAAAACGGATAAAAATAAACCATATGGAACAGCGGGGACTGTGAAGCAACACAAACATAGGCACAGACACATGCATACAAACACACAATAATATATGCACTATACACACACGTACAGTACACATGGATTTTATGTTGTAGATATGTAGTAGTAGAGTGAGAGGACACACTTAATGTGTTGTCAAATCTGGTATGAATGTATTGTTATTTTTTTTTAAATTGTATAACTGCCTTCATTTTGCTGGACTCCATGGAAAGTAGCTGCTGCCTTGGCAGGATATTATGGGGATCCATAATAAATACAAACTATGTGCCTTCAGAAAGTATTCACACCCCTTGACTTGTTCTACATTTTGTTGTGTTACAGCCTGAATTTAAAATTGATCAAATTAAGATTTTTTTTTGTCACTGGCCAACACACAATACCAGATAATGTCAAAGTGGCTGTGATTGGAGACAACTGAGGATGACAACATTGTAATTACTCCACAATTGTAGGTTAATTGACAGAGTGAAAAGAAGGAAGCCTGTAAAGAATATCTGACACATCTCCCTTGCAAAACAGCAGTAAAATAATACTGCAAAAATGTGGCAAGCAATTACATTTTTGTCCTGAATACAAAGTGTTTTGTTTGGGGCAAATCCAATACAACACATTACTGAGTACCACTCCATATTTTCAAGCATAATGGTGGCTGCATTATGTTATGGGTATTTTTTCAGGAGTTTTTCAGGATGAAAATAAATGGAATGAAGGTAAGCACAGGCAAAATCCTAGTGGACAACATGGTTCAGTCTGCTTTCCACCAGACACTGGGAGATTAATTCACCTTTCAGGGGGACAATAACCTCAGATACAAGGCCAAATCTACACTGGAGTTGCTTATCAAGTAGACAGTGAATGTTTGCTGATGGGTTGGGATTATCGTTGTATGCTTTGTTTTTTGTACCTGTAACACTGAATAAAAAGTTGGGCACATAAAGAAATACAAGTTGGACTTACAGTGTGACAGTTAGCTGCTACATGCTGTTTTCTGGTGTCCAAGCTAATAACCTTGGCTGGCTAAAGGGGTGTGCATGCATATCTAATGAGGACTCTCTCCCCCCCTCTCTCTACACTCTCTCTCCACTCTCCTTCTATCCTATTTTTTTTCACCCTCCCAAGCTCTCGTTCCTCTCGCTCTTTTCCCCTCTCTCTCTCTGACCCTGACTTGTCAGTCACAGTAAAGTAGACTCACAGTAATCCCATGGGAGACACCTTATTATAATATCTACATTAGCAGAGGCAGAAAAAAATGCACATACACACACACACACACACACACACACACACACACACACAATACACCATGTAATTATAATAACATATAAACACATAACTGACAATGCTGACCTTGAAAACATAATGTAGTCAGAAATAGCCTAAACTCCCATTTAAACAACTTGTACCTATATTTACATGAGGAGAGGAGTGTAGAAGAGAGGAAGGGAGAGGAGATAGGAGTGTGTAGGTGGGTTGTTGTCTAGTGTGTAGTTGTGCGTGGGTATGTTTGTGTCTGTTTGTGGTTATAATTAGATTGTTTTGTCTAAACGTTCTCTTTAATTAGTCGTCCCTCATTGGGACTGCTCATTTACATATTTACCATATTTGCATAGCTAATGAGTTCCTGGCTGCCTGTTGCAATTAGCATCCAACTCAGAGGTTGCCCCAAGTTACACCCGTTACCATTATCTAACTATCCTCTTAATCTCTCTGCCGCTCTCTCTTTCTTTCTCTCTGTTTCTCTGCTCTCTCTCTTTTTTTACACCTCTCTCTCTTTTCTTTCTCTGTCCATCTTTGGCCACTCTCTTTCGCGCTCTCATTAAAAAAAAAATCACCCTTAAAGTCTGTCAGTACACACACACACACACACACACACACACACACACACACACACACACACACACACAAAACCACCCAAACAAAACCACCCAAACAGATCCACACACCACTGGGGTCTTTTCAACATTATGCATGAGGCAGCCAAAAGATTGGGATCCCAGTGCTCGGGTGTGTATGTGTTTGTTTGTGTGTTCATGCATAAATGAGTGTGCACACTTGAGTGTGTTTGGAATTATGTTCTTGCATGCGTGTGCAAATCCATGTGTACACTTGAGTGTACGTTTTGTCGAGGTGTATGTGTTTTTGTGTGTGTCTGTCTGGGTTTGTTTACCTGCAGAGTGCATCGGAGCGGCAGGCGCGTCGTAGCTCTAGACAGGAGGGTCTGTGTTTCTCCTGGTGGGAGCAGGCAGGTACAATGGTCTGTCTACGTCTCTCAGCACAGGCCTGGTCCGAACACGAGCAGAACAACAGGGGGTAACTCAGCTCCCACTGCACACGCTCAAAGAACTGACGCAGTGCCTGGGAACACAAAATAATATCATTATTATCATTCATCATGTGATGGGGATCTGGTCAGAATTAGTGTATTACTAGGGAATAGGATGTCATTTGTGCAGGTCCAACCACCTTGTGACATCGTTTACGGCTGCAAGGCTCCTGGTTGGCCAGTGAGGGCTGAGAGAGCTTGTTGCAGATAGCGATGTAATTGGAGCGTTGTCTCTTGCAGGTTTCATTGAGGTTGCAAGCCTTGGCTGCATCAAGACATGGGTTACAGGGTTTCCCTGGCTCCGAACATGGGTTGGCCTTGGACAGAGAAGAGTCTGGGAGATGGGTTGGATAGAGAAAGAGAGGCAGAGAGAGAGAGAAAATGATGAGCACAAAAAGTTAACAGACACAGACACACTGTGTAACCCCAGTGTTTGTCTTGTTACACATCACTAGCATCTAATGTGACTGTAGCTAAATATAAACTCACTATATTATCTGTTTAATGAAGCTACAACAGAAACACGCACGCACACACACACACACACACACGCACGCACGCACGCACACACACACACACACACACACACGCGCACGCACGCACGCACGCACGCGCACACATACGCACGCACGCACGCACGCACGCACACATATGCACGCACGCACGCACGCACGCACGCACGCACGCACGCACGCACACGCACGCACGCACGCACACATGCACGCACGCACGCACACACACACACCACACACACACACACACACAGTTTAAGTGCATTGGGAGGAGAAATGTAAATGTTGTAAAGATCAAGACCTAATTCTCATCATCGGTGACAGAGTTTGTTGTAGAGGGAACGCATATTATATTACCATTTTTATTTCATACTTCACATCCTATATTAGACTTCTAATCACAAGCGGCCGTTGGCACCTTAATTGGGGAGGACGGGCTCATAGTAATGGCTGGAATAGAATAAAAAAAAAACAGAATAAAAAAATAAGCACAACCTGCACTTGCACTTGACCCCCCCACCTCCTTCTAACTCTGACTCTACTCATACAGTAGCTATGTTACTGAGGAAAAATGTACTTACTAAGCCTGTGATATTTGGTTGTCCCACCTAGCTATCTTAAGATGAATGCACTAATTTTAACTCGATCTAGATAAGAGCATCTGCTAAATGACTAAAATGTCAAATGTAAATGTATCAAACAC
The DNA here is from genome assembly GCF_034236695.1 of Oncorhynchus nerka. Lineage (NCBI taxonomy): Eukaryota > Metazoa > Chordata > Actinopteri > Salmoniformes > Salmonidae > Oncorhynchus > Oncorhynchus nerka. The sequence goes on from NC_088399.1 coordinate 26,017,747, forward strand.
ATGGGTATCCATGTGATACCATTCTATTCACGCCATTTCAGACATTAATATGAGCTGTTCAACCCTCAGCAACCTCCTACGCTTCTAATAGCAACAAGATCTCAAAGCTTCCCTTTGGAATTCGACATATTATGAATGAATGTCAAGTACAGTTTTTAATTTTTTTTTACATACTATCTACCTGTAGTGAAGCCGCTCAACATTTACATTACATTCAGTCATCCACCAGACACTCCCATCCAGATCGATCCACAGGAGTAACCAGGGTCAAGCGCCCCGCACAAGGGCACATGGACAGATCCCCCACCCAGTCGAATCAGGGACCCGAACCGGCGACCTCTTGACCACCGGCCCAAGCTCCCAACTGCCAGGCCACCAACCATCCAAGATCCCCCCCACAGTTTCCCTCAAGAGCTGCCCCTCAACCATCCAAGACACCCCAATAGCTCCCCCTGAAAAAACTCTCCCCTCCCCTCCACCCCCAAACCCTCCCATCTCCACCCCCTACACACAAAACCACCACCCACCCAATGAGCCAACAACCAACAAAACGAACAAAAGAGAAAGAAGTAAAAAACAAAAGAAAACAAGAGCAGAAAACAACAATGCAAAAACAAACGACATCAAGAACAACAAATATCTAAACAGCAAGGTCCAACTGGCACTATTTACATGTATTTATGTCTGTGTGTGTCTGTGTGTATGCATGCGTACGCGCATACAAGCACTTGCGTGGCACCAGCCTCAGGCAAACAGGCATTGGATGTAACAATGTTCATTTTAAGTGTCGGTTAAACTTATTTTTTGTTTACTTTGACCATCAATCTTCACTCCCACTTGTCTCCAGTTCCACATTCCAACCCCCAGTTTCCCTCAGCCCATCCCACCTCTCTCTGTTGGCCACCCTCTTTGGATTTCTACGTGCCATTTAAATATCTTTCAACTATGCTTTGATGTTTAACATACAATTTTTTATCTATCTGATCTAATCCACAGATTGCAAGTTGAAGATAAATACCTTTACTAAGAGTATTAGTATATTAGTAATTGACTGACCAGGTCTTTCTAATCTCCCAATAATGCTATTTCTAGCGTGAATTTCAGATGAATGCTATGCTTTTTCAGCCATTCCTAAACTGAGACCAGAAACAAGCTCCCTGACGGCAATACCAGAACAAACGGTTTGTTGATTCTGTATCATCGCAACAAAATCTGCAGAAGATGAATGCCACAAATAGTCAACATTTTGTTGGTGGCATCATTTTTGCTGAAAAGCATGAAGTCTTGAATCTTGAACTCTTAACACCTTGTGCCATGGAATCAGTACATCAAAAATAGCTATTTTTCAAACTGTACAGCACAGCTGTTAACATCCTGGTCCCCAAATGAAACGGGGTTATTGTCCTATTTATTCTATTTTTGTTCCTCTGCCAGTTTTGATCCTTTATATTGGGCAGACCAGTTCCCTACGTCCATTTTTGGGGTAGTGCTATAATCAATTTGTTGTAATCTTGGATTGAGAAGACCTTCCCATACATTTCCGATAGCTCCATGAAAGACATACTGTAACTCTATCACTGTAACTCATCCAATTTACAATATTATTTAAAAACAAAATACCCTTCTCAAACATCTTTTCCGTAAATGCAGGAATTTTATCAACCAGCACATTATTAGTTCAACCATAATATTTATTTGGTCTTTTCTGTGGGATGAAATTGTAACCAGCTCTGCACTGCTTGTTTGAAAAAGAGAGATTCTTTAAACAAGGTTTAATTTAAATTTAATTTCTGCACAAAGGCAAAAAGTCATTTTTTAAACAAAGGTTGAGCTTTTCTTATTAATATTCTTGAAAACCATGTAAAATCCAATCTTACTTTATTAAAGGCCTTTTCCAAATCTGGTCGTCCATGTAAAAAACCTGTCTGACCAGGATGAACAATACCTGATAAAACCTTTTTAATTGTGAGTGCTATGCATTCTGCTAGTATTTGTTTATCACAACATTGAAGTGTAAGGGGCCTCCAGTTTTTTACATAGACTGAGTCTTTATATTTGCTATCTGGGTCTTGTTTGAATCAAATCAGATCATCCTGCTGAGTACCTGACAGAATAACATTTCTATACTGTGTGATGTCTAAATAGTTAATAACCCAGCCAATTTGCATGGTTCGGTGTCTATGTGGGTAACATGAAGTGAGTGTAGCCTTCATATTCAAGATGATAATTGTAATCCATATAGAATCAACGTCAAAGGTGCATTAAACATCATATTCATAGAAAAACACATCCCAGCATTTCCATAGTAATTGACGTATCACATGATTATGAAAGAGACCTTGCATTACTATAGAGACGGCTTCACTACAGTACAAATGTATCTCGTACAAGATGTTATTCCCCAATGTCCCTGCTCTGATATCTTCCCATTGTTTGTTGTAAACATAAATAGACATGTAGACAGACAAACAAGAACCATGTTGAATTATAGAAAGTTCTAGACAATAGAGAGAGGGAGAGAAGATAAAAAAGAGAGAAGGAGAGAAGAGAGAGAAAGAGAGGAGAGAAGAGAGCGAGATCAAGTGTGTGTGTGTGTCTGTGTGTGTAAGTGAGCGTGTAATTGAGTGCGTGTGTGCGCATATCAACTTCATACTGTTCAGATATTTTACCGTCCCCATAATTTCTTCCGTAATCTGGTGTCCCCGTAGAATTTAGTATAGCCATGGTGTTATGGAGCTGTCTCGGGAATAGCTGTCCATCTATACAAAGTTTGTCCACAATGAGAAAGGCAATCTTACCCCTCTCCCTCTGTTGCCTCTGTGCAGGACACAGTCTCCTGCGATGTCTATTTATTTCCCAAGGAAATTGGTAATTGAGACCGAATTTTGTGGTTACAGGGTTAATACTTCGGGATCGGTGTCCCGTCCACAGGACAGTTGAGCTAACATAAGCTAATGCGATTAGCAAGAGGTTGTAAGTAACAAGAACATTTCCCGGGACATATCTGATATTGGCAGAAAGCTTAAATTCTTATTAATCTAACTGCACTGTCCAATTTACAGTAGCTATTACAGTGAGAGAATACCATGCTATTGTTTGAGGAGCGTGCACAATTTTGAACATAAAAGTTTTTAATAAACAAATTAGGCACATTTGGGCCGTGTTTGATACAATGGTTCATTGGATCAGTTTTAAACGTTGTACATACACCTCTGCCATCTAGTGGCCAAAATCTCAATTGTGGCTGGAATAATACATCATGGACTTTGTCTTGCATTTCAAAGATGATGGTACAAAAAAAAAAATAACTGTTGTTTTTGTATGATCTTTTACCAGATCTATTGTGTTATTCTCCAACTTCCCTTTCACATTTCTAAAAACTTCAAAGTGTTTCCTTTCAAAAGGTACCAAGAATATGCATGTTCTTGCTTCAGGACCTGAGCTACAGGCAGTTAGATTTGGGTATGTCATTTTAGGCAAAAATTTAAAAAAGGGGAGGATCCTTTTAATCCCACTTGGTTACAGGGTTAAAACAGAAGGAATTAATTCTGAGTGGTTAAGATTAAGTCTATGGTTTGAGAAGGCTAAAAACAAAATAATAAAAAATGACGCGCTATTACCATCAAGTATCACCAAGTATTCTCACGGCTTGCATTGTGAACTGAGGGGCCTCAGTAGTCAAAGCAGCATGCGCAAGCTCTGAGCATCACAAATTTGTGCTCAGTGCTGGGCAATCATTTATCTTTTTTTTGTGAGCGCCGAAGAAGTCATATATGTTGACGTTCTCAGAAACTTTTCAAATGTCCAAAATCAAAGTCTATTTCTAGTGATCAGGCTGTTAAGCAGAGCAGAGGGGCGTTCAAACATCGGAAATAGTTGGCTGACGTTAGCTAACATATTCCATTTGTTTTGTGTTACCGCGTCCGTTTGCTAATGTTAGAAGGCCGTGTGCAGCGATCGGGTCTAAACTGCCTCTAAACGTAGGAATAGTTAAGTCATTTTCAGTTTGAATATTATCGCTAAAAAACTAACAGTAATCCTTACAAAAAGTAGCTGTTTGATGTTTCACCGTAACATTTTGGAATGTTCATTCAAATCGTTCAACTAAAATTGTTACATTGGCAACATGTAGCCTTGTTGAACTCACCTCAGGAATGGCATTGGATATGTGTCTCCAATAGTAATGTGAATGCACATGACATATTAGCTTCCATAGTAGACTAAGTACAACTAACACATGTGTTCTGTCCTTCAAGCCTTATAGAGCATGATTGTTCCCCTAGGGCAATTCTGACACACACACACACACACCCCTCCTCCTCCTCGTAGTGTATTGATTGTGTGAAATGAGCTGAGCTCAGGGTGATTGTAGTAGACAAGCCTTAATGACTGGAGAATAAAGACTTCATTACAGCTTCACCTTCCAGCTGCACAGCACTACTGATGTGTGCACATATTCATTGCAGATGTGTGTGTGTGTGTGTGTGTGTGTGTGTGTGTGTGTGTGTGTGTGTGTGTGTGTGTGTGTGTGTGTGTGTGTGTGTGTGTGTATGTGTATGTGTATGTGTGTGTGTGTGTGTGTGTGTGTGTGTGTGTGTGTGTGTGTGCGTAATCATTTACATGTAATTGATTACAAAAAACTGTAACAATAATCCGTTACGTTACCAGCAAGAATATTGGAATGAAATTACTGATACTTTTGAAAAACTAGATGATTCCTTCTCGGATTACTTTTAAATTCAGAAAGAATGTTCGCGAAACAATTCTTTGACACTTTTATGCTTTATCAATGACATTCAAATCAGCATTGGAAAAAGGCTCAAGTTTGTTCCGGCTGAACGAATCTGACTACAAGTCAGAGACCACTATAACGACACAAACAAATGCATTTTGATGGATCGTGTGAAAAGAGCAGGAATAGGCCTTTTGTAGGCTATGTTGTCTTCCAAATGGTGCGACGGCTGTCCGCATTCAAAGATTACACATCCATCTTGAATTAATGCTTGAAGGTGAGGAAGACAGCAGCGATGTAGCCTACTGGTGATACATAGCGCAATTATGTGAATCACACTGCTGCTCTCTCATTTAGCTATTTGAACCTTATGGATGGTGATTGCTGTGGATGGCTTTTCACAAATGTATATACAATATATGTGTATTTTAACACAATAACGTTCAATTGAAGAAGTTTAAGCTGCCTATCAATTATTGTTTTTGCGACCAGTAAAGAAATGCACTCTTCCAACAGCGTAGTGGGGATCCCAGCCTACGGAATTAAAATTTGAGGGAGTTCCTCCCTTTCAAACTCCTCCGTGGTATTGTTCTCCACATACGGTCAAAAACAAGTTTAATGTATCCCTTTCCTGCAGCCAAATGATCTAGTGGCATCATGGGTGGATTTTTCATAATTTCATAATTAATAAATGTTAATTAAGAAAACCTGCCGAAAATCCGGTGTTTCTATGTCAAACAGTTTGGCTATATTTCAGTCTGTGATGCATATAAAGTGTAATATTGGAATGCAAACAAAAAACGAGTTTGCATTCCATTTCAACTCTACAGTACATCTGACATGGTACTGTTGTCTTTTTTAAGCCCATAACCATGTATGTGAGGTGTGTCCTTTGTTTCATTGTAGATTTGTTTAAGACTACCAAGAAAGACTCTGTATGACCATAAGAAAGCTAAGGTAAATTAGCAAAACGACTACCGCCCCGTAGCACTCATTTTAGTCATCATGAAGTGCTTTGAGAGACTAGTCAAGGACCATTTCACCTCCACCCTACCTGACACCCTAGACCCACTCCAATTTGCTTACCGCCCAAATAGGTCCACAGACGACGCAATCGCAACCACACTACACACTGCCCTAACCCATCTGGACAAGAGGAATAGCTATGTGAGAATGCGGTTCTTCGACTACAGATCAGCATTTAACACCATAGTACCCTCCAAACTCGTCATCAAGCTCGAGACCCTGGGTCTCAACCCCGCCCTGTGCAACTGGGTACTGGACTTCCTCACGGGCTGCCCCCAGGTGGTGAGGGTAGGTAACAACATCTCCACCCCGCTTATCCTCAACACTGGGGCCCCACAAGGGTGCGTTCTGAGCCCTCTCCTGTACTCTCTGTTCACCCACGACTGCGTGGCCATGCACACCTCCAACTCAATCATCAAGTTTGCGGACGACACTACAGTGGTAGGCTTGATTACCAACAACGACGAGACGGCCTACAGGGAGGAGGTGAGGGCCCTTGGAGCGTGGTGTCAGGAAAATAACCTCACACTCAACGTCAACAAAACAAAGGAGATGATTGTGGACTTCAGGAAACAGCAGAGGAGGGCACCCCCCCTATCCACATCGACGGGACAGCAGTGGAGAGGGGAGTAAGTCTTCCTCGGCGTACACATCACGGACAAACTGAATTGGTCCACCCACACAGACAGCGTCGTGAAGAAGGAGCAGCAGCGCCTCTTCAACCTCAGGAGGCTGAAGAAATTCGGCTTGACACCAAAAGCACTCACAAACTTCTACAGATGAACAATCAAGAGCATCCTGTCGGGCTGTATCACCGCCTGGTACGGCAACTGCTCCGCCCACAACTGTAAGGCTCTCCAGAGGGTAGTGAGGTCTGCACAACGCATCACCGGGGGCAAACTACCTGCCCTCCAGGACACCTACACCACCCGATGTCACAGGAAGGCCATAAAGATCATCAAGGACAACAACCACCCGAGCCACTGCCTGTTCACCTCGCTATCATCCAGAAGGCGAGGTCAGTACAGGTGCGTCAAAGCAGGAACCGAGAGACTGAAAAGCAGCTCTATCTCAAGGCCATCAGACTGTTAAACAGCCACCACTAACATTGAGTGGCTGCTGCCAACACACTGACTCAACTCCAGCCACTTTAATAATGGAAATTGATGGAAATTGGTGTAAAAATGTATCACTAGCCACATTAAACAATGCTACTTAATATAATGTTTACATACCCTACATTACTCATCTCGTATGTATATGTATATACTGTACTCTATATCATCTACTGCATCTTTATGTAATACATGTATCACTAGCCACTTTAAACTATGCCACATTGTTTACATACCCTACATTACTCATCTCATATGTATATACTGTACTCAATACCATCTACTGCATCTTGCCTATGCCGTTCTGTACCATCACTCATTCATATATCTTTATGTACATATTCTTTATCCCCTTACACTTGTGTGTATTTTTATTTATTATTTATTTATTTCACCTTTATTTAACCAGGTAGGCTAGTTGAGAACAAGTTCTCATTTGCAACTGCAAATTGTGGTAATTGTGGAATTGTTAGGTTAGATTACTCGTTGGTTATTACTGTATTGTCGGAACAAGAAGCACAAGCATTTCGCTACACTCGCATTAACATCTGCTAACCATGTGTATGTGACAAATAACATTTGATTTGATTTGATTTGATTTAGCAAAAAAAGGTTAAGACCACAAGTGAGGTTTTTATTGCTCAATCTAATTTGTGCTGAATAAAGCAATTATCGAGATATTAAAGTGTCACCAACAAAACACGTAAACAATAGACCTCTTGCATTCATTTTCCACACACAAATAGCACTTTTCATTGGTACTAAAAGAAATGCCACTCAATGAGGGCAGCATTTATTTGTAATCTCGAAGCAATGAACCCAATCAGTCCTCCATGACAACAAAGTCATACATAACAGAGTAGGTTAATAAATCCTTCATTTTTGGGTTACTTTCAGGTAAAATAATTTGACAAATCTATATTTTAAGTCCTATTCTTGAAGATCAAGGGGTATAAAATAATTGTAATGACTGGAAATCTGACACACTTTGGTTTTTTAATGTATTGAACTAGAAAGCAATGGGTTAGAAGATGACTACATAACCCATATTGTAAAATATAACATCCATTTATGGCCAGCTATGTAAACTCTAACATTGATTTATCCTGCAATTGGTAATATTCATCTTTGTCTTCTTCTAACGTCTCTTAAGGGGAAAGTAATACAAAAGTACCTGAAAGTAATCAGATTACATTAGTGAGTTTGAACAGGTAACTAGTAACTGTAAAGGAATACATTTAGAAAGCAACCTACCCAACCCTGTTGATTGTAATCTAACCTGTGTCTTCTTGTTAAAAGGCCCTGTTTAATCTCATCTCAATCCTCCTCCTCTCCTCGCCTCTCAATAAAATATCACGGTTTGACCAATTTGACATCAGATTCTGATGTTTGTTTCGCATTTTTCCAAAAGTCTAAATTCTAAGTGCTCCTCCTTGTCAGGCTGTGGGTAACTGGTGCATGGAACCAGGGGCAGGAGAGCAGAGATGAGTGTACAAGGTAGTTTATTCCACAAACTGCACCAGTATAAAACAAATACTAAAGGTGCGTGAAAATACCGGTCACTCGTAAATAACGGGCGTAATAACGAACCCGGGAAACAATACCTGCCATCAAGATACAACCTGAACATAATAAACAAACACGCACACCAACATGTGGGAAACAGAGGGTTAAATAATGAACATGTAATTGGGGAATAGAAACCAGGTGTGTAGAAAACAAAGTGAAAAGTGGATCGGCGATGGCTAGAAAGCCGGTGACGTCGACCACCAAACTCCTCCCGAACAAGGAGAAGGAAGTCGTGACACTCTTGCTGCAGCTGCACCCTGGGTTGTACCGCTGTTGTTGTCGATGCCTCGCACGCAGCTGGTTACGTTTATGCATTAATTCAGAATGTTTAAGTTTAGAGTCAAAGGCCCAATGTAGCTGTTTTTATCTCAATATCAAATCATTTATGGTTAAGAATTAAGTACCTAAACTGTGATGGTTTTCATTTCAAATGGTCAAAAAGAAACAAAAATAGCTTTTTAGAAAATAGCAATTTCTCAAGCAAAAGGACGGTCTCGGAGTAGTCTGAGTGGGGAGGGGGAAACTGAAAACTAGCTGTTATTGGCAGAGAGGTTTGGAGCACTGTTTCTTATTGGTATATTAACTAGGCAGACGTAAACTCCATTCCGCCAAAACAGGCTGGCACAGCTCTCACACTAAAAGGGCATCAGATGCTCTATTGGGATGAGGTCTGGGGACTGGCAGGCCACTTAAGTAAACTGTACTCGCTGTCATGTTCCAGGCAATTTTGGTGATCGTGTGCCCACTGGAGTCGCTTCTTCTTCTTTTTAGCTGATAGGAGTGGAATCTGGTGTGGTTGTCTGCTGCAATAGCTCATCCATGACAAGGATCTACAAGTTGTGCTTTCCAAGATGCTGTTCTACACACCACTGTTGTACTGCGCCATTATTTGTTTGTGGCTAATATTTTGGCTTGCACGATTCTTGCCATTCTCCTTCGACCTCTTTCATCAACGAGCTGTTTTCGCCCACAGGATATTGTTTTGTTTGTCACACCATTCTCGGTAAAACCTAGACACCGTCGTGCATGAAAAGCCCATGAGGGTGACCGTTTCTGAGATACTGTAACCAATAAGTGGAGCAAAAGCGTGCCTGGCATCAACGATCATACTACACTCAGAGTCACTTAGGTCAGTAGTTTTGCCCCTTCTAACGTTCAATCGAACAGTAACTGAATGCCTTGATGCCTGTCTGCCTGCTTTATATAGCAAGCCACAGACACTTGACTCACTTTCTGTAGGATCCATTTTTGTGAATGGGGTGGTGAACCTAATAAATTGGCCAGTGAGTATATATAAAACACAGGAAATCTAGTTTTTGACTGCACTGTGCCTTTGGGAAAGGGTTAAAACACAAACAACTCCACAGTTAAGTTTAGGCATTCATTTCGAATAGTTAAGTTAAGGGTTAAGGTTTGGAATAAGGTTAGAAGAAAAAAATGGGTGCCTATCACTGGGATTCAACGTGCAAACCCCAGAAGTGGAGCTCGTGGCTTACGTCCATCCACCACCCCCATCCACAACGTCCTAGCAAAACCCCAGCCTACTTAATTGTAATAGCTCTCATCGTCGCCCATAGTGGCCGGTTTTGGGTACCTGGACGGATGTTGGATTTACAAGTGGATCTTGAGCAACCTGGCTGCTCCTCCCCTCCTCTCTCCTCTACTCTCCTCTCCTCTCCATCCCTATCCTCTCCTCTCCTATGATCTCCGCACCTCCCTCCCCTCTCCTCTCTTTCCTGTAATAAACTAAGTGAGGGATCCCAAGAGAGGAAGAGAGAGAGAAAGAGAGAGGGAGGGAGGGAGGGAGGGAGGGAGGGAGGGAGGTATCTGGAGTGAGTGCATGGGCCAATTAGAGTGTTGCCCTAGGTCGGCTGTTATCTCTCTCTCACACAGCCTTTACAGCATCTACACACAAAGCCTTGCCCCCAGGCACACACAGACACAAACACACATATACACACACATGAACTTAGATGCATACACACAAATGCACCAACACTCACACACACACACACACACACGTGCACCAGGCGCATACACACATACACACGTACACATACACACTCACACAAACACGTATGCACTCATACACTATCCGTATATACACACTTACACACATAGACGGTTTCTTACACATATGTTTTATTTAAGTGCTGTAGTCAGGCATCCTCTCAACTTACCCCCTCCCACACACACACACACACACACACACACACACACACACACACACACACACACACATCGTATCGAGGCATGATCTAACAAGGTTAGAGAGAGGGGGGGGAGTGAGGGAAGAGGAGACGGGGAGAGGGGGGGAACTAGAGAAGTGAGGAGAGGAAAAAGAGAGGAGAAGGGATTTGACAAGGAGGGGGAAAAGAAGAGAGATCAATAGAGTTGCCTGAAAGCAGGGTAGACACAGCTGGCTAGCCTGACCACAGCCACATACACACACACGCATCCATAGAGTTAGAGAAATGGACAGAATATGAAAGAGAACGATATGGAGAATTACAGATGTATAGATGAAGCTGGACAGAACAGAGCAGAGACATACTATACAGACAGACCTACAGTATACTGTACTTTTAAGTTCCCCATCAAGAAACCAAGAAACAATTGGTTTCTTTGGAACCAACAAATAGTCACTGACAACAACCAAAACAAAACAGCTGGGATTCTAGGAGGGGTTCTGAAAGACACTCATGGGGTTGTCCACTGAAAGTTGACTAGCAACAACAACTAGTACCAAAAAGACACCCACCATGAGACCCACTAAATTTGCCCAAGAAGAGGCAAACAAAATAAAAACCCACAACAAACTTTAAGACAGGAAGCAAACCAGAAAGTGGAGCAAAACGAAAACACGGAAGATCAGAAAGGTTTGTTTTTTAGAAATCAAATAGGGAGAGCCAACTAAAGGTGTTAACAATCCAGACAACTGGAGCACTGGGCCAGCTGCTCTTAAATATCACCTGGTGAAACACCTTCCGACTAACGAGATGACAAACCAGCACAGTTGTAACGCATACTGACTAACGAGGTGACACCAATCAGTGTGCCAAACGTGCTAACATGCTAACGTCCGATGGGAAAACCAATTCTTGTAATGGTACAGACAGACCTACAGTATACTGTACAGACAGACCTATGATGTGTCAGATGAAAGAAGAACCTTGTTAGAACCAGACTGATAAAACACAGCTGAACATGGAATGTATTCAAACCCCATCAGATATTAGATAATAATGATCGATGTATAGAGTCCCTTGTACTCAGAAGGTACAATGCGCACGTAGCACAACAGGCATGCACAAACCCACACAAGCATGCAATTACACATGCAAGCACACACGCACACACACACACACACACACACACACACACACACACACACACACACACACACACACACACACACACACACACACACACACACACACACACACACAAAAGCACATACAGGAGGGTAAACTACAGGAGATGGAAGGCCGAGCAAGCCCCCAATCACATCGACCGGGCTGTAGTGGAGCAGGTTGAGAACTTCAGGTTCCTCTGTGTCCACATCACTAAGGATCTATCATGGTCCACACATACCAACAGTTGTAAAAAGGGCACTTCAGTCTCTCTTCCCTCTCAGGAGGCTGAAAAGATTTGGCATGGGCATCAGATCCTCAAAAAGTTCTACAGCGGCACCACTGAAGGCCTCTTGACTGGCTGCATCACCGCTTTGTATGGCAACTGCTTGGCATGCGACCGCAAGGCGCTACAGAGGGTAGCATACAGCCCAGTACATCACTAGGGCCGACCTCCCTGCCATCTAGGACATCTATACCAGGCGGTGTCAGAGGAAGCCCCTAACAATTGTCAAAGTCTCCAGCCACCTAAGTCACCTAAGTCATCCGTGCATGTTGAAGATATTGGAAGAACTGTCCACATTTACTTTTCGTCAGCCAACAAGATGAGTAGGCCTAACAAACAGCAAAAGCACTAGCCTTTGTCAATCTACTATCCCCCATAGAAGGTTGACCTATTCTACTCTATGTGAGAAATAAATGTTCCAAACATAGTCTGGGACAGTTTTGGAATGTGATAGATCCTAAATTAATACAACCATTAGCATACTTCTTTTTTTTAACGCAATGTGGCTGATGCAACAGATCAGAATGTTTAGCTTAAAATGTTGATTAGGCTATTTCTTCACATTATAAGCGTTGCAATGCGCACATGCTAGTAGGCTATAAGCGAGAATGTTCCATTAGCTGAAAACACCATTATCAAAAGTGACCGCAAATGCAATTATGATTTTATTATCAAGGTGTATTTTTGTGGTGCAAATTACCATCCCCAAACTTGAAACTCACCCGCTGCTTATGTATTCCAGTTAGACTCTACACCCCTTGTAAAGTGGATTAATGTGCTTAATTCTAAGAAGTTATTTGGCCACTTTAGTTTGCGATACAAACCTTATTAAAACATATAGGCCTAAGGGCTAAGCTACATGAGATGTGCGACTATGATTAGAAAAAGTCGCAAAAAAAGGCATTGTTTCTTATGCTGGGCATCATTCATACGTGATAATATATAATTCACAAGTGATAGGCTAATATTGTCACCCATCAGACGGTTCTTGATTTAATCTTGTCTTTACATATACTAAATAATATATGTGTGAAATTAGTTTTTATTTAGAATAGACAATTATCATGCACATGTATCAAAATTGGGGCAGCGGGAAAAAATCTATGCCCTTAAATGGTGGACACTTTTCTCCATGGTTTATTTTCATGCCAGCCAGGTAGGCTATACTCCTGTTTTAAATATAATCAATGTGCTTAATATTAGGAAAGTTGAAAAATAAATATAAACCAGTAGAAAGCGGATCCTCCTCTTTTTAGTAGAGGCCATCATTCTGTTTTCTTGCGCAATTGCATATCCTATTGAAATGTTGCGCAACATGAGCTGATGGGCTCTCATGAAGTGTTTGATTGGATTTACAAGTACATTTGCATTGATGTCAGAGTGATTAAAGGGACAATAGAGTGCTGAGTACCAGGCAGTTAGCAAGTTTGGTAGGCTACTAATGACCATAAGCAGCATTACCGTGACTAAACAGTCATGTGGAATTTGACTGCCGTCATGACTCGTGACCTGTGCTGCGGTAATACAGTCACCACAACAGCCCTACTCATCACACATGCTGCTGCTACAGTTTATTACTTATCCTGTTGCCTATTCACTTTATTCCTAGTTATAGGTACAGTACATACACTATATATACTGTATATATAAAAGTATGTGGACACCCATTCAAATGAGTGGATTCGGCTATTTCAGCCACACCCGTTGCTGAAAGGTATATCAAATTGAGCACACAGACATGCAATCTCAATAGACAAACATTGGCAGTAGAATGGCCTTCCTGAAGAGCTCAATGACTTTCAACCTGGCACCATACTGGGATGCTACTTTTCCAACAAGTCATTTTGTGACATTTCTGGTCCACTAGAGCTTCTCCGGTCAACTGTAAGTGCTGTTATTATGATGTGGAAATGTCTAGGAGCAACAAAGCCGCAAAGTGGTAGGACACACAAGCTCACAGACACTCACGACCGAGTTCCAAACTGCCTCTGGAAGTAACATAACACAATAACTGTTCGCCGGGAGCTTCATGAAATGGGTTTCTATGGCCGAGCAGCCACACACAAGCCTAAGATCACCATGCTCAATGCATAGCGTCGGCTGAAGTGGTGTATAGCTTGCAACCGTGGAAACGCATTCTCTGGAGTGATGAATCACGCTTCACTATCTGGCAGTCCGAAGGATGAATCTGGGTTTGGTGGATGCCAGTACAGCGCTACCTGCCCCAATGCATAGTGCCAACTGTAAAGTTTGGTGGAGGAGGAATAATGGTCTGGGACTGTTTTTCATGGTTCAAGCTAGGCCCCTTAGTTCCAGTGAAGGGAAATCTTAACGCTACAGCATACAATGACTTTCTAGACTATTCTTTACTTTCTAGGCCCTTTCCTGGTTCAGCATGACAATGACCCTGTGCACAAAGGTATAGCCAAGGTATCATTGCTCATTGTGTATTTCTTATTACGTGTTATTACTTTTCTATTATTTCTCTACTTTCTTTCTCTCTGCATTGTTGGGAAGGGCCCGTAAGTAAGCATTTCACTGTTAGTCTACACCTGTTGTTTACAAAGCATGTGATGAATAAAATGTGATGATTCGATTTGAAACTGTGATGTATGACTAAGCTGGTAATTGCAGCGTATCTGCCAGAACAGCTAAAGGTAACTATATCCCCTCTTCCTTCCTCCTTTTCTCATTCTCTCTCATCCTCCTCTCTGTTCCTCTCCACCCCCTCTTTGTCTCCTCTGCTTTCCTTCTCTCTCCCCTTTTCTACTTTCATCCTCTCCTCTCTACTGTTCCTCTGTTTGGCTCTCTTTGCCTTCTTATCTTCTCTCTTCTTCTGATATGAGAGGTTATAACTGTTCATGATGTCTGTTATGTCACTATTATGACAGGGAGTTGTACCTTGATAACAAAGGGTTGTCTTACAGATCAATCTAACTCTCTGTCCAACAGCAAAAACAGTTAAAGCATCCCACAGTTGAACTCACTCTATCTGTAACAAAGCAGCTGTCTTCTGAGAAATACAGCATGCACACACACACACACACACACACACACACACACACACACACACACACACACACACACACACACACACACACACACACACACACACACACACACACACACACACACACCCTATTTCTCTTTCTCTCCCTCACACACACACACACACACACACACCCTATTTCTCTTTCTCTCCCTCTATTTTACACACACCATTTGAGTCAGAGGTGTCTATATTGATGTGTCTCAGTGTTTTGGAAAAATAAGTGTGTTTGTTGGTGATTGTTTCTCCGTTGTCTGCTAAAATGTCCTTTGTCACACACACACACACACACACACACACACACACACACACACACACACACACACACACACACACACACACACACACACACACACACACACACACACACACACACACACACACACACACTCTCTCTCTGTCACGCTCTGCCTTTCCCTCCAATCGATTGGTAACAGTCTTGTCTAAGACATACTTTAATGTTCTACTCCTTTTTCTTCCTCTTTCTTCTGCACATGCTATTTAACACTTCTCTATATCATCCTCTTATCTCACCCTCCCTCTCTCCCTCCCTCCCCATCTGTCTCTCTCTTGCTCTGCATTCTTCTCCCTCTCGTTGCCTCATCCCTCTCTTTTTATCTGTCTATCCCTCTCCTATTCTCCCATCTCTCTTTGTCTTTTCCTACCTCCCTTAATCTCTCTGTCTCTGTCTGTCTGTCCATCCATCTTTCTGTCTCTATTTCTCTCTCTCTCCCTCACCCTCTCTCACTCTCTCTCCCCCTCTCTCTCTCTCTCTCGCTCTCCCTCCCTCTCTATCTCTCTCTCGATCTCTATCTCTCCCTCAGGTCTTAGATATCTACATGGTGAATGGAAAGTGGATAGAGTACTATCTAGGGATGAGTGGGCAACTTCACATGACATTGTTACAAATCTAATCGGACTGATAGGATCATTTTACCTCTGTCTATAAGGTCATCACCTCACTCTAGGCAACACACGCACACACATGCACATACTCGCTGGCACGTCCACAAATACAAACACACACACACACACTGTGCTGCTGAAGCCTACTGACATTTACAGGCTTAGGACTCCGTGTCAAATACAGAAACAGAGAGAGAAAGTTCAAATGAAGTATGATCAATCATCAGACAGAGTGTTTATCTTTGATGAACCAAGTGAGTATACACGAGTCATAAAATATAAACACACTCTGTGTCACATGTGGAAATGGAATCGTGGAGTCTTTGGTCTTCGTGTGTGTGTGAATGTCATTTATTCTGCAGTGAAGCTGTCTCCTAGAGAAGCTGCAGATTACCTCTCAATGCTTTAAATAATGAGAATTGTGAACTGGCGCACACTTAAATTGGAAAGAAAATAGCTTTTCGTGACAGGATGGAGGATAGCTTCAGTTACAGATACACACACACACACACTCGCACACACACATGCTTCAGTTACAGACAGAAAGACACACACACACATTCAGAAGATAGCTTCTGTTTGTTCATCTCAATCAACATAGGAGCAGCGGCTGAGCTTTCTATATTTGTGTTCTGAGCAGTCCCTCCGTGTCAGAATCACACTCACACAGACCAATAGACCTGGGCACAAATATTCATCAGGGTATTTCAATTACTTACATAGACATTTTGGAAGTAAGTATTTGGGAGAAAATAAAAGGTATGCTATTTAGAAGAAATCATTTGAAAATACTAAAATACACAACAATATATATTTTTTTTAATCCCCATGTATTATTACCAAGGTTATTATAGTTTTGTGATTTAATATGTGTTTTTATTTCTATTTGTTTTTAGATTTTTATTTGAAATTCAGTTTAGTTTCAGTTCGATTTCAGACTTGATTTACAAATGTTTTATTCGTTTTAGCGGGGAGGGTACACCAAATACATTTAAACTCAGTTTTTCACAATTCCTGACATTTAATCCTATAAAAAATGTCCTGTCTTAGGTCAGTTAGGATCACCACTTTATTTTAAGAATGTGAAATGTCAGAATAATAGTAGAGAGAACAATTTATTTCAGCTTTTATTTATTTCATCACATTCCTAATGGGTCAGAAGTTTACATAAACTCAATTAGTATTTGGTAGCATTGCCTTTAAAATTTTTAACTTGGGTGAAACATTTTGGGTAGTCTTCCACAAGCTTCCCACAATAAGTTGGGTGAATTTTGGCCCATTCCTCCTGACAGAGCTGGTGTAACTGAGTCAGGTTTTTAGGCCTCCTTGCTCGCACATGCTTTTTCAGTTCTGCCCACAAATTTTCTATAGGATTGAGGTCAGGGCTTTGTGATGGCCACTCCAATACCTTGACTTTGTTGTCCTTAAGCCATTTTGCCACAACTTTGGAAGTATGCTTGGGGTCATTGTCCGTTTGGAAGACCCATTGGTGACCAAGCTTTAACTTCCTGACTGATGTCTTGAGCTGTTGCTTCAATATATCCACATAATTTTCCTCCCTCATGATGCCATCTATTTTGTGAAGTGCACCAGTCCCTCCTGCAGCAACGCACCCCAACAACATGATGCTGCCACCCCCGTGCTTCACGGTTGGGATGATGTTCTTCGGCTTGCAAGCTTCCCCCTTTTTCCTCCAAAAATAACGATGGTCATTATGGCCAAACAGCTCTATATTTGTTTCATCAGACCAGAGGACATTTCTCCAAAAAGTACAATCTTTGTCCCCATGCGCAGTTGCAAACCTTAGTCTGGCTTTTTTACGGCGGTTCTGGAGCAGTGGCTTCTTCCTTGCTGAGCAGCCTTTTAGGTTATGCTGATATAGGACTCGTTTTACTGTGGATATAGATACTTTTGTACCTGTTTCCTCCAGCATCTTCACAAGGTCCTATGCTGTTGTTCTGGGATTGATTTGCACTTTTCGCACCAAAGTACGTTCATCTCTAGGAGACAGAACGCGTCTCCTTCCTGAGCGATATGGCGGCTGCGTGGTCCCATGGTGTTTATACTTGCGTACTATTGTTTGTACAGATGAACGTGGTACCTTCAGGCGTTTGTAAATTGCTCCCAAGAATGAACCAGACTTGTGAAGGTCTCCAATTGTTTTCCGGAGGTCTTGGCTGATTTATTTTGATTTTTCCATGATGTCAAGCGAAGAGGCACTGAGTCTGAAGGTGTCTGAAGGTGGACCTTGAAATACATCCACAGGTACACCTCCAATTGACTCAAATGATGTCAATTAGCCTATCAGAAGTTTGTAAAGCTATGACATCACTTTCTGGAATTTTCCGAGCTGTTTAAAGGCATAGTCAAGTTAATGTATGTAAACTTCTGACCAACTGGAATTATGGATAGACATAAAATCTCTGTATCTCTGTCATGATGGAATCTGTGAGACCATTGGCAGCACCATTGAGGCCAGCTCAATATTGAAATAGTCCATTTTCTTCTCAAGTAAAATTCATTGGCTGATCCCTCTTGATGACCCGGCTGTCACGACTCCAATTGGGTCATTAAGTCATGTCATCTGGGTCATCAGGAGGGATCAGCCAATGAAGTTGGATGTTGACTAAATCAAAAAGGTGAAAGTGCTTAACGGCATTGCCCATGCTAACACAGGCTTTTGGCCACTAGAGGACTCCATACAACTCTACGGCCAGGTCAAAGGTTTGGTTAGGTTAAAATTCTAAATAAATCCTAATGTGACTTGGATTTAAAGGATATGCGCCTAGACTGGTGCAATAAATATGGTGGAAGGAAACTATTTTTTTAACTTTAGCATTAGATGTTAGAAGAATCAAGTACCTTTACCTTAATCTGACAGAATGAGAGGGGAAACAACAACAAATGAAGTCATGGCACATTTGATGTGTTATGTTTATGTAATATTAAACATGTATCACTGACTAACCCCCGTCAAATAGCGTTAATAACAACAGCTACAACAACAGCAAAACATAAGCAATACAACACTTCACAAATCAATCAGTTCAAAGTCAGTGTGTGTGTGTGTGTGTGTGTGTGTGTGTGTGTGTGTGTGTGTGTGTGTGTGTGTGTGTGTGTGTGTGTGTGTGTGTGTGTTTCTGTTCAAGAAAACTATGTATTCCAGAGAGGTGGTTGTTTCGGTTTCTCAAGCCTGATGACAGTTGTCCACAGACTGAAAATATTCTCTCTACAAACGCTTGGGATGCAAGGGGCAGAAACCAGATCCAATGGCACATAGCACAGCTTTAGATAAAAAGCCATTCTTACCTGCCAGAACTGGAGACCGTGACTCTGTAAACATGACCCCCTTTTACCTCTTTGAGGTATTTCCATAGCTCACAAGGTGCACTTAATGCCCGGCCAGGTTAACTCTCCAGCTGGACAGTGATCTCAGACACAATCTTCGATGTGAGGAAGCAATATTTCTGAAGCACTGTGGTCGAGATGCTTGCCGAATTCATTGTGCTGGCATCTTCCTGGGGTCCTGCTACTCCATGGCTGTACTCTCTGATTTGCTGAAGTACAAAAGACTCTGCTTCCCTCTTCAGTGGCTCCATCTCTGTTGAGCGAAGTGCCAGAGACACAACTGAGTCCATCAGGCAAGCTGCTGCAGGGGTTGGATCGAAGTTGGCTGCCAGAGGATTCAGTATGTATGCGAAGTGCTGTCGCAGGACCTGCACCAACTGTTTTGCAACAGTAGTTGACTGCAAGTCTGCCTCAAGGTTGAGAAGGCACGGCACCACATCAGAGAGTGACTGGCTGTCAGTTTGAAGTTAGTCTGTGTGAATTTTGCCAATGGCTTCAGAAACTTCACAAGCTGCTCTAGATTGACCCAGTCACTGGTCAGTATGTTGGTCGTCGTGGATTTTCTAAAGGCTCCAGAAACTTCACAAGCTGTTCTAGATTGGCCCAGTCACTGGTCAGTATGTTGGTCGTCGTGGATTTTCTAAAGGCTCCAGAAACTTCACAAGCTGCTCTAGATTGGCCCAGTCACTGGTCAGTATGTTGTTCGTCGTGGATTTTCTAAAGGCTCCAGAAACTTCACAAGCTGCTCTAGATTGGCCCAGTCACTGGTCAGTATGTACACAAGCTGCTCTAGATTGGCCCAGTCACTGGTGGATTTTCGGGATTTAAAGGCTCCAGAAACTACACAAGCTGCTCTAGATTGGCCCAGTCACTGGTCAGTATGTTGGTCGTCGTGGATTTTCTAACGGCTCCAGAAACTTCACAAGCTGCTCTAGATTGGCCCAGTCACTGGTCAGTATGTTGGTCGTCGTGGATTTTCTAAAGGCTCCAGAAACTTCACAAGCTGTTCTAGATTGGCCCAGTCACTGGTCAGTATGTTGGTCGTCGTGGATTTTCTAAAGGCTCCAGAAACTTCACAAGCTGCTCTAGATTGGCCCAGTCACTGGTCAGTATGTTGGTCGTCGTGGATTTTCTAAAGGCTCCAGAAACTTCACAAGCTGCTCTAGATTGGCCCAGTCACTGGTCAGTATGTTGGTCGTCGTGGATTTTCTAAAGGCTCCAGAAACTTCACAAGCTGCTCTAGATTGGCCCAGTCACTGGTCAGTATGTTGGTCGTCGTGGATTTTCTAAAGGCTCCAGAAACTTCACAAGCTGCGCTAGATTGGCCCAGCCACGCTCTCTGCTCACCCTCATATTTCTTCCCTGTTAGCTAGTGATAGCTAGTGATAGTGATGCACAAGTTGGGCCTATTTGAAACACCGGCATCTACTGGCAGCATTTACCCACAAGATTCAGATGCTTGAAAACCCCATTAGAAAAAAACTGCTTGAAAACCCCATTTGATTTTTGCTCAAAGTTTAGAAGAAAAAAATGAAAACTTCTTTTTTATTTTAGTTCGTTTTGCAGTCAAAGATAATAGTTCCAGGATAGTTTTAGTTTTTCTAATGTTTCAGTTTACTAAATGATCTGTCCAATTTGAGTTATTATTTTATTTTCAGTTTTCATTTACTATAATAATCTTGATTTGAACCCAGGTCTGCACACCAACCCTGTTACCTTATTAGACATGGACTACACATACATATCCAGTGGTAGGCTACCTGAGATGATGGAGGCGTGTCTAAACTCTTCTGAGAATTCGTGGAGCTCATAGGGTGACATCTCATAGAAGTCCTCTCCTGGAATACAAAAAAACATAGAGAGAGTGAGTGTGTGTAAAGTGTGTGTGTGTGTTAGAGAAAGTGAAAAAGAGAGCGACAGAGAGAAAGAAAGAGATATAAACAGGTATCAAGGCCTGTTTAGCATTGAGATTGAACCCAAGATAGCAGCCATCAAACAGTTAGAATATAACTTTAAAAAAAGCTAAGACATAAACCATTTCTTTTTCAATTCCAGGAACAATGTAGCCTAACTTTTAACAGTTGACTACACATTATCAAGCATTTACAGTAGACCTGACAAGACACATTCTATTCTGCTGGTGACTCGCCGATCGTGTGTGTGTGTGTGTGTGTGTGTGTGTGTGTGTGTGTGTGTGTGTGTGTGTGTGTGTGTGTGTGTGTGTGTGTGTGTGTGTGTGTGTAAAGGGGTATGGTACCTTAGGGGTTTAATAAAGCGGGTGACAAGGCTCCATGTTTATGTATGAGGCTCTGAAACAAGGTTTCTGTCTGTAAGACTGATTTCACCTGCAGCCATACATACTGTTACTGACTTAACCTCTCCTCTCCTCTCCTCTCCTCTCCTCTCCTCTCCTCTCCTCTCCTCTCCTCTCCTCTCCTCTCCTCTCCTCTCCTCTCCTCTCCTCTCCTCTCCTCTCCTCTCCTCTCCTCTCTTTTCTATTGCATCAAACCCATATCCTCTCCTATCCTGTATTCTCTATCATCCCCCTCACCTGTTTCCTCCTCCTATAACAACCCCCCTGCCCACCTGAGAGGTATGTGTGGTCAGCATTATTTCAAACCTCCATCCTCACCTTGCCAGTCCCTGTACAGCTCAGCCCACCAATCCCATCACTCAGCATATAGCTTATCCACCAATCTATGGCCTCCTCATTGCTACTCTACATTCCAGAACACTTGCACTAACACACACACACACACTTGACGAGTCTTTATTGTGGGGGCATTCAGATTACAGGTGGGTAATTTATGTAAAGTCGCTGTTTCGCTTCCAACACACCACCTTAGATTACGTGAGTGTTTCTATCTCTCTCTCTCTCTCTCTCTCTCTCCCTGTGTGCCGCGGAGAGAGCTGCTGTTACTAGCTGACCACCTGCCTGGGTAACAGAACGCTCAGTCAGAACTCCAGTCACGATGTATGGAGGTGGGGAAGGTAAACATCAAAGCTCACAACACTAATTTGGGTGTTAATGGTAACAATATTAGCATGTACATAACAGTTGTAACACAGGAGGTATTTGTGTGCTCTTGTGCTTTACATTCCTGGTCTACACATTTACATGTCTCCATGTTCTTTCAACTTCAGTTCTGGCCTATATTAGCTCAGTGTTAGTTCAATTCTAGTTCAAAATAGCTCAATGTTACTTCAAGGTTAAAATACTTGTGTGTGTGTGTGCGTGTGTTTGCGTGTCTGTGCGTGTGTGTGTGTGCATGCGTGCATAGAGTGTGTGTACGTAGAGTGTGAGTGAGTAGAGTGTGAGTGCTGGTGTATAGGTGTGATTGCATGCGTGTTGTGGAGTAAGCTGAATTTGAGGCGTGAGGAACTGCTGTAGCTGCACTCCTCTCTCTAGGCCTCCTCTCATCTTTCACTCCCTCTCATCCCCTTTTTAATTATTACTGACAATACAGAACACATACTCACCCACTCTTAATATACAGTGGGGCAAAAAAGTATTTAGTCAGCCACCAATTGTGCAAGTTCTCCCATTTAAAAAGATGAGAGAGGCCTGTAACTTTCATCATAGGTACACTTCAACTATGAAAATCACATTGTAGGATTTTTAATGAATTTATTTGCAAATTATGGTGGAAAATAAGTATTTGGACAATAACAAAAGTTTATCTCAATACTTTGTTATATACCATTTGTTGGCAATGACAGAGGTCAAACGTTTTCTGTAAGTCTTCACAAGGTTTTCACACACTGTTGCTGGTATTTTGGCCCATTCCTCCATGCAGATCTCCTCTAGAGCAGTGATGTTCTGGGGCTGTTGCTGGGCAACACGGACTTTCAACTCCCTCCGAAGATTTTCTATGGGGTTGAGATCTGGAGACTGGCTAGGCCACTCCAGGACCTTGAAATGCTTCTTACGAAGCCACTCCTTCGTTACCCGGGCGGTGTGTTTGGGATCATTGTCATGCTGAAAGACCCAGCCACGTTTCATCTTCAATGCCCTTGCTGATGGAAGGAGGTTTTCACTCAAAATCTCACCATACATGGCCCCATTCATTCTTTCCTTTACACAGATCAGTCGTCCTGGTCCCTTTGCAGAAAAACAGCCCCAAAGCATGATGTTTCCACCCCCATGCTTCACAGTAAGTATGGTGTTCTTTGGATGCAACTCGGCATTCTTCGTCCTTCAAACACGACGAGTTGAGTTTTTACCAAAAAAGTCATATTTTGGTTTCATCTGACCATATGACATTCTCCCAATCTTCTTCTGGATCATCCAAATGCTCTCTAGCAAACTTCAGACGGGCCTGGACATGTACTTGCTTAAGCTGGAGGACACGTCTGGCACTGCAGGATTTGAGTCCCTGGCGGCATAGTGTGTTACTGATGGTAGGCTTTGTTACTTTGGTCCCAGCTCTCTGCAGGTCATTCACTAGGTCCCCCCATGTGGTTTTGGGATTTTTGCGCACCGTTCTTGTGATCATTTTGACCCCACTGTGTGAGATCTTGCGTGGAGCCCCAGACCGAGGGAGATTATCAGTGGTCTTGTATGTCTTCCATTTCCTAATAATTGCTCCCACAGTTGATTTCTTCAAACCAAGCTGCTTACCTATTGCATATTCAGTCTTCCCAGCCTGGTGCAGGTCTACAATTTTGTTTCTGGTGTCCTTTGACAGCTCTTTGGTCTTGGCCATAGTGGAGTTTGGAGTGTGACTGTTTGAGGTTGTGGACAGGTGTCTTTTATACTGATAACAAGTTCAAACAGGTGCCATTAATACAGGTAACGAGTGGAGGACAGAGGAGCCTCTTAAAGAAGAAGTCTTGCTTGTTTGTAGGTGACCAACGACTTATTTTTCACCATAATTCCACCAAATAAATTCATAAAAAATCCTACAATGTGATTTTCTGGATTTCTTTTCTCATTTTGTCTGTCATAGTTGAAGTGTACCTATGATGAAAATTACAGGTGTCTCTCATCTTTTTAAGTGGGAGAATGTGCACAATTGGTGGCTGACTAAATACTAATACCTCTCTCTCCATTTCTCCTCTCTCTTTCTTTTGTATCTGTCTTCTTCTCCTAATCAGTCAAGCTCTTTCTCACTCTCTCTTAATTCAATTCAAGGTGCATTATTGCCATGAAATACATTCTGCAAATGTTGTCTCCATCTCCCCCTCTCCCTTCCTCTCTGCTTTCCTTTATCTCTCTCCTCTTTCTGTAGTGATGTGGGAGTCTGAGTGTATCTGAGTCTGCTGCTTTGTGAGCTGAAATAAAGAGCAGCATGTAGTTAAACAAACAGGGGTCAGAGTGGTTAATACAGCTATTACTGTCAAGGAGAGAGAGAGAGAGAGAGAGAGAGAGAGAGAGAGAGAGAGAGAGAGAGGGAGAGGGAGAGAGAGTAGAAAAAGTTAGAGAGAGAAAGAGAGAGAGAGAGACAGAGAGAGATAGAGAAAGAGTAAGAGAGAGTAGAAAGAGAGAGAGAGAGAGTAAGAGTGAGTAGAAAAGAGAGAGAGAGAGAGAGAGAGGGAGAGAGTAGAGAGAGAGACAGAGAGAGAGAGAGTAAGAGAGAGTAGAAAAGAGAGAGAGTAAGAGAGAGTAGAAAAAGAGAGAGAGAGAGAGAGAGAGTAGCAAGAGAGAGAGAGAGAGAGAGAGAGAGAGAGAGAGAGAGGGGGAGAGGGAGTAGAAAAGAGAGAGAAAAGAGAGAGAGAGAGAGACAGAGAGAGAGAGAGAGAGAGAGAGAGAGAGAGAGAGAGAGAGAGTAGAAAGAGAGAGAGGGAGAGAGAGAGAGAGAGGGAGAGAACGAGAAAGAGTAAGAGAGAGTAGAAAGAGAGAGAGAGAGAGAGTAAGAGAGAGTAGAAAGAGAGAGAGAGAGAGAGTAAGTGAGAGTGTGAAGGATGGAGGAAGTGAATAAGAGAGAGAGAGAGAGAGAGAAAGAAGAGAGAGAGTACAGAGTACAGTAGGGTAATGAGTGAAGGGTAATGAGTGAAGCTAGCAGAATAAGAGAATGGTTACTTTTAATTACCTACTTTGTGTGCCTGTGTGTGTAATGAGCGAGCTGTGTGTGTATGTGTGTGTAATGAGCGAGCTGTGCGTGTATGTGTGTGTAATGAGCGAGCTGTGTGTGTGTGTGTGTGTGTGTGTGTGTGTGTGTGTGTGTGTGAGTTCTTAGTGGGTCTTTCTCCTCTAGCTCAGCTGCATACTGAGTAGTTTCTCAACTCTCTCCTGAGGGACCGCCACACAGTGCACAGTTTTGTTCTAGTCCAATACACACACACACACACACACACACACACACACACACACACACACACACACACACACACACACACACACACACACACACACGTTCTCACCGTCTTTTTCTGATTATTCTGTCTTTGGATTGTTTTAATAATTTCTCTGATGAATCGCTGTTCCTTTTTGCTCTATTGTGTGTGTGTATTTTCTGACAGAACAAAAAGTGAGTATACAGAGAACAACAGTGCCATTCCTCAGTGGCACAGCACTAATCTGCCTCAGAATGACTCATTAGCGGCTGCATGCTAAATACTTCCCTGATTAGTTTGAATGGCAAATGAGTTATTTATTTGCCCAAATGCTACATACCCCAGTGATTAGCTTGTAGGCTAAATACCTGAGTCAATACTAAATGAGTAATCGATTAGCCTGCCCAGGATGCTAAAAGCCTGAATTATCCTTGTTGATGTGTTTGCCTGCACGCTAAGTACCTGAGTCAATACTAGAAACCTGAGATTAGCTTGATCGCTATATACCTGAGTAGGAATCATTAGAGTGAATGGGGAAAAGCTGATTTATTAGCTTGGATGCTAAGTGTTGGCAGTACCAAGCTGCTCTTTGTTCCCCAATTTGTCGCAGAGAATAATACCTAATGAATCATGCTCTCTCTCTCTCTGTGTGTGTGTGTGTGTGTGTGTGTGTGTGTGTGTGTGTGTGTGTGTGTGTGTGTGTGTGTGTGTGTGTGTGTGTGTGTGTGTGTGTGTGTGTGTGTGTGTGTGTGTGTGTGTGTGTGTGTGTGTGTGTGTGTGTGAGAGAGAGAGAGAGAGATCGGGCTCAGTCCAGTCAGTCTAATTAGCACTTAACACAAAGAGCCGTCCAATGATGGACAAGAGCTGTGAACGACAGCCAATCAGAGCTAACCCTAATGTGTGGGACTGGCTGCTTCTAATTCCTGAAAAAACTGTGTGTGCTTACATTATGTGTCAAACTAAATGATCAGATTAGATGCAACAAATAAAAGTTCTCATCTGTGTGGTGACACACCTGCAACCAAGATGGTCCTAAACAATCATAACAATTTATTCATTACAAGACAGGATGGCCCACTGATTAGGAGCAGTTACTCAGGCCATTAGAAACAGTAGTAACACTGTGAATATATGGCTGCTATTTAAACACATCTGTTATGTTTTTATTTGAAATGTAGAACACCTGGAATGAGTAGGTGTGTCCAAACCTTTGACTGGTGCTGTATATATATAAACGTTTTGACACACTGTCACGGGTGTCGTTGGAAGTAGACCAAAGTGCAGCGTTGTGAGCATACATTTTATTTTATAATGTCGCCAACAAAACAACAAACGAAAGAAACAACCGTGAAGTTTACGGGGCTAAGTGCCACAAACAAAGTCAACTATCCACACTGAAAGGAGGGGAAAAGGGCTACCTAAGTATGATTCCCGATCAGAGACAACGGTAGACAGCTGTCCCTGATTGAGAACCATACCCGGCCAAAACATAGAAATAAAGAAACCTAGAAAACAAAAAATAGAATGCCCACCCCACATCACACCATGACCTAACCAAAATAGAGAAACAAAACGGCTCTCTAAGGTCAGGGTGTGACACACACGTACTCATTCAAGGGTTTTTCTTATTTTTTTTGCATTGTAGAATAATAGTGAAGACATCAAAACTCTGAAATAACACATGGAATCATGTAGTAACCAAAGAAGTGTTTATATTATATACTTGAGATTCTTCAAAGTAGCCACGCTTTGTCTTGATGACAGCTTTGCACACTCGTGGCATTCTCTCAACCAGCTTCATGAGGTAGTCACCTGGAATGCATGTCAATTAACAGGTGTTGCTTGTTAAAAGTTAATTTGTGGAATTTCTTTCCTTCATAATGCGTTTGAGTCAATCAGTTGTGTTGTGACAAGGTAGGGGTGGTATACAGAAGATAGCCCTATTTTGTAAAATAGTCCATATTATGGCAAGAACAGCTCAAATAAGCAAAGAGAAATGACAGTCCATCATTCCTTTAAGACATGAAGGTCAGTCAATATGGAAATATTCAAGAACTTTGAAAGTTTCATCAAGTGCAGGTGCTAAAACCATCAAGCGCTATGAACTGGCTCTCATCAGGACCACCACAGGAAAGAAAGACCCAGTGACCTCTGCTGCAGAGGACAAGTTCATTAGAGTTACCAGCCTCAAAAATTGCAGCACAACTAAATGCTTCACAGAGTTCAAGTAACAGACACATCACAACATCAACATCAAAAAGGAGACTGCATGAATCAGGCCTTCATGGTCGAATTACTCCAACTGCTTTTAAATTCTAGTAAAACTAAGTGCATGCTCTTCAACCGATTGCTGCCGCACCCTCCCGCCCGACTAGCATCACTACTCTGGACGTTTCTGATCTAGAACATGTGGACAACTACAAATATCTAGGTGTCTGGTTAGACTGTAAACACCTTCCAGACTCACGTTAAGCTTCTCCAATCCAAAATTAAATCTAGAATCTGCTGCCTATTTCGCAACAAAGCCTCCTTCACTCATGCCACCAAACATACCCTCGGAAAACTGACTATCCTACCAATCCTTGATTTCGGCGATGAAATTTACAAAATTGCCCCCAACACTCTACTAAGCCAATTGGGTGCAGTCTATCACAGTGCCATCCGTTTTATCACCAAAGCCCCATATACTACCCACGACTGCAACCTGTATGCTCTCGTTGGCTGGCCCTCACTACATGTCCGTTGCCAAACCCACTGGCTCCAGGTCATTAACAAGTCTTTGCTAGGTAATGCCCCACCTTATCTCAGCTTACTGGTCACCATAGCAGCACCCACCCATAGCACGCGCTCCAGCAGGTATATTGCACTGGTCATCCCCAAAGCCAACACTTACTTTGGCCGCCTTTCCTTCCAGTTCTCTGCTGCCAATGACTGGAACGAATTGCAAAAATCTCTGAAGATGGAGTCTTATATCTCCCTCTCTAACTTTAAGCATCAGCTGTCAGAGCAGCTTACCGATCACTGTACCTGTACACAGCCAATCTGTAAATAGCACACCCGACTACCTCATCCCTATATTATTACTTACCCTCTTGCTCTTTTGCAACCCAGTATCTCTACATGCATATCATCATCTGCACATCTATCACTCCAGTATAAATGCTAAATTGAAATTATTTTCACCCCTATGGCCTATT
Source organism: Oncorhynchus nerka (assembly GCF_034236695.1). Classification (NCBI taxonomy): domain Eukaryota; kingdom Metazoa; phylum Chordata; class Actinopteri; order Salmoniformes; family Salmonidae; genus Oncorhynchus; species Oncorhynchus nerka. The sequence goes on from NC_088399.1 coordinate 26,046,604, forward strand.
TATTGCCTACCTCCCTACTCCTCTACATTTGCACACACTGTACATAGATTTTTCTATTTTTATTTTCTTTTGTGTTATTGACTGTACATTTGTTTATGCGTAAATCTGTGTTGTTGATTTTGTCGCACTGCTTTGCTTTATCTTGGACAGGTTGCAGTTGTAAATGAGAACTTGTTCTTAACTGGCCACCTGGTTAAATAAAGGTGGAAAAAAACAGACACATCACAATAACATCAAAAAGGAGACTGCATTAATCAGGCCTTCATTGTCGAATTGCTGCAAAGAAACCACTACTAAAGAACATCAATAATAAGAAGAGACTTGCTTGGAGATTAGACTGGTGAAAATATGTCCTTTGGTCTGATGAGTCCAAATTTGAGATGTTTGGTTCCAACCACCGTGTCTTTGTGATTCGGAGTAGGTGAACGGATTATCTCTGCTTGTGTGGTTTCCACCGTGAAGAACGGAGGAGTAGGGGCTGCTTTGCTGGTGATACTGTCTGTGATTTCTTTCGAATTCAAGGAACACTTACCCAGCATGGCTACCACAGCATTCTGCAGCGATACCCCATCCCTTCTGGTTTGTGCTTAGTGGGACTATAATTTGTTTTTAAAAAGGACAATGACCCACCTCCAGGCTGTGTAAGGACAATTTGACCAAGAAGTAGAGTGATGGAGTGCTGCATCAGATGACCTGGCCTCCACAATCACCCAACCTCAATCCAATTTAGATGTTTTGGGATGAGTTGGACGGCAGAGTGAAGGACAAACAGCCAACAAGGTCTCATCATATGTGGGAACTCCTTCAAGACTGTTGGAAAAGCATTCCAGGTGAAGCTGGTTGAGAGAATGCCAAGCGTATGCAAAGCTGTCATCAAGGCAAAGGGTAGCTACTTTGAAGAATCTCAAATATAAATTATATTTTGATTTGTTTAACACTTTTTTGGTTACTACATGATTCCATGTGTGTAATTTCATAGTTTTGATGTCTTCACTATTATTTTACAATGTCTCTTTCCTCTCTACCTTCTTCTCCTCTCCATTCCTCTCCTTTCCTCTCCTCCCCTCTCATTAACTCTCCTCTCCTCCCCTCTCTTCTCTTCTCCTCTCCTCACTTTAAGACCCTGTTCCCCATAGTAAGTGTTGTTTAGTGAGCCAGTCTATTTCTGACTAGACTACAGAGTATCATACACACCCAGTACTGCGCTGCTGTCCTTTCAGCTTTATTTCTGCACACACACACACAGGATGCTTATATAAACAGAGCATTTTAGTTTTCAAAGATTTATTCATGGGCCAAACAGGGAGCCACATTGATGACTGTATTATACCTGATAACAGTCACACCCACAACTAGAATATCTCTCTCTCTCTCTCTCTCTCTCTCTCTCTGTGCCCTTGAGCTCTGTGTGTCCCCACTCACGCTGAGGATGAGCGTGTGTGTGTATTCCCTTGCATGTGTGTATGCGTGTTTGTGTAAGTGTTGCAGGCATTGTTGGCAGCAGACATCCAGAGAGGAAGGGAGAACAAAGAGAGAAGCTCCTTAATGAGGCCTACTGCCGCAAAAACTAAACTAGGCCAGCTTTCCCAGCCCAGCGAGGAGAGTGTGTGTGTGTGTGTGCGTGTGCGTGTGTGTGTGTGTGTGTGTGTGTGTGTGTGTGTGTGTGTGTGTGTGTGTGTGTGTGACCCAAAGTGCCACAGAGCTGCAGTGAGGACACACACACACAAACAGAAAAGGAGCATTGAATTCTGAGCCAGCAGAGGCACTGGAGGTCATATCCAATCACATCAACCCAACTAACAGGATGTATCAGTAATACTATATTATAATTCATGAGGAATGTGAAGAATGAAAACCAACCAATATGTTTTGGTTTATCCTCAACAGTAAGATCATTGAACAATGTTCCATTCCACTGACATGCAGGTACTGGTATGAAACTGTTATGAAGGTTCTTTTGTCAATTTGTTTTGTATTTAAAATGCCACTTTAAAACGTGTACTTGACACAGTAACAAAATGTCCTCATGGGGACAATAAAGTCAGTAAAGTAAAGTACACACATGAAACTGCCTTTGTAGGTATGCCCTAGTGTGTGCTACTGTGCCATGTAGCCCACGTAACTCACCGCTCTCTGTCAGGCCCTGGTGTATACTCCAGTAGTTCTGCAGACACTGTAATTCCTTCTTCATGGCTCTCTTACAGCGACAATCGTAGAGCGACGAGTCCTGTAGGACCTCTATGGCCCCCTGGCACTCTCTGCCAGCCAGCATGGTCTGGCGATCCCGCGCCCCGCCTGACAGGCACTGGCGCATGATCCTGTAGCTGGAGCTGCACTGGCTGTCCCCGTTACACAGCTCTAACGCCCGCACGCAGTCCAGCGGCTCCCTCCATCCATGCCCCCACACACACACCACACACACACACCCTGCAGCGGAGAGAGAAGAGGAATAATGATTAGTCATAATGTTAACAATAGTTAACCCTGACCCTAACAACCCACACACACAGCGTCTGGCGGCGAAATGTCATCATTATATTCATTTTAACGATTAACTTTAACCACCACATCCTACACCCACACACACACAGAGACACAGTACACACCATCTGGGGGAAATAAGGTAATATTGATATACGTTAAACTCCCACACAGCACACACTCCATCTGGGAGATTATTAAATATAATCTATATACTACATTATATATAATCTACTTGAAATATATTTTCTAGCTACATTAGAACAATGTTTTTTTCTAATTACTCTGTTTGTTCATGCTGGTGTAAAAGTAAAAAAATATTACATTTTCCCTCAAGGTCAAAGCTAGAAAAGAACAGCCAAAGGTTTGTGTGTGTGTGTGTGTGTGTGTGTGTGTGTGTGTGTGTGTGTGTGTGTGTGTGTGTGTGTGTGTGTGTGTGTGTGTGTGTGTGTGTGTGGTAGCAGTATAGCAGAGAGATCATTCCAGATTCAAGTAGAAATTTGACGTTTTTGCAGGTCCCCAGGAGGTCGGAAGACGCTGTCAGCCTTGTGCATAAATACATGATGTCGGGAGATTAAGTCAGTTTACTAGTCAAACGTTTATCCAAGGACATCAAACACAGTGATATCTTGTTGAGTACAGAGCTGGCTGCAGGCTGTTTACAGGGGAGTTCTGTGTTTATGTCATCATCACTAAAATCACCACTGTGTCAAATACTGTCTGGGACAGTAACCTCTCCTCCATCCTCTTCTCCTCTCCCTTTATCTCCTCTTGTCCATCCTCATCTCCTCCATCCTCCTCTCCTCTCCCTTTATTTCCTCTTGTCCATCCTCATCTCTTCCATCCTCCATCCTCCTCTCCTCTCCCTTTATCTCCTCTTGTCCACCCTCATCTCCCCCATCCTCCTCTCCTCTCCCTTTATCTCCTCCATCCTCCACCCTCATCTCCCCCATCTTCCATCCTCCTCTCCTCTCCCTTGATCTCCTCTTGTCCACCCTCATCTCCTCCATCCTCCATCCTCCTCTTCTCCTCTCCCTTGATCTCCTCTTGTCCACCCTCATCTCCTCCATCCTCCTCTCCTCTCCCTTTATCTCCTCTTGTCCACCCTCATCTCCTCCATCCTCCTCTCCTCTCCCTTTATCTCCTCTTGTCCATCCTCATCTCCTCCATCCTCCATCCTCCTCTCCTCTCCCTTTATCTCCTCTTGTCCACCCTCATCTCCTCCATCCTCCTCTCCTCTCCCTTTATCTCCTCTTGTCCATCCTCATCTCCTCCATCCTCCTCTCCTCTCCCTTGATCTCCTCTTGTCCACCCTCATCTCCTCCATCCTCCTCTCCTCTCCCTTTATCTCCTCTTGTCCACCCTTATCTCCTCCATCCTCCCTCCTCCTCTCTTCATCCTTTATCTCCTCTTGTCCACCCTCATCTCCTCCATCCTCCATCCTCCTCTCCTCTCCCTTTATCTCCTCTTGTCCACCCTCATCTCCTCCCTCCTCCTCTCCTCATCCTTTATCTCCTCTTGTCCACCCTCATCTCCTCCATCCTCCATCCTCCTCTCCTCTCCCTTTATCTCCTCTTGTCCACCCTCATCTCCTCCATCCTCCTCTCCTCTCCCTTGATCTCCTCTTGTCCACCCTCATCTCCTCCATCCTCCTCTCCTCTCCCTTGATCTCCTCTTGTCCATACTCATCTCCTCCATCCTTCTCTCCTCTACCCTACTTTCTCCTCTTCTATCCATCCCCTCCTGTCCTCCCCATCCCCTCCTTTCCACTCCTCTCACTCTCTCCTAGCACTATCCTCTCCTCCTCTTCTCATCTCTCTCTCCCTCTCTCTCTCTCTCTCCCACTCTCTCTCTCTCTTTCACCTCTTCCAGTCTCTTTCTCCTCTCACTCTTCCTCCTCTCCCTCTCTCCTCTTCTCTCTTACCCCATTTTAAATCACCTAAAACATAAAGCTATGGCAACAACTGGTGAAAATGCCTATCATGTAAATATAGGAAAACGTCATAAACTTCTGGATTTGTTAGTAATGTGTTCCAGATTAATCTATAAAACATTCATAGGATCACATGGTGCAACGACTGGACAGACGAACAGGCAGCACGCTGAGGGCTGAAAAGTGACAGACCATAGTCTCTCGCCACTACCGTGAACAGATTTCAGCACCAAGGATAGCTCTGCCGCGCGAGCCGAGTCCTCAGGCACAGCGGCAACCAGATTCATACATGCAGGAGCACACATACACCCACACACGCACACACTTGAGCAAGCAGCTGAGGTGGAGGGAACATGCCCCATGCTCTGTCCCTTTGACCGTCAGATCCTACCAGAAGGGAGAGCGTGTACGTCATCACACTCCAAAGAACTATTGTGCTACGCAAAACCCTAAATCACTTTCAGATGCTACGTGAGGTCTAATAATTGTAAATTATTAGGTTATACGTTCTTAAAACCTTAACCAGCAGCAGCAAGGCACCAGGTGGAGGCATGACTGCTTACAGTTATGTCCCTAACTGAATCTGTGGTCATGGAGTGGATGCCCTCTTACCTGTGTGTGTGTGTGTGTGTGTGTGTGTGTGTGTGTGTGTGTGTGTGTGTGTGTGTGTGTGTGTGTGTGTGTGTGTACTCACCCAGCAGAACCAGCACGCTGAGAAGGTTCAGCAGAATCATGGCAGGTTCCAGAGCAGTAATCCTGAAGTCACGAGTCGAATGCGAGCTGTCCGGTTCAGCCGTTAACGGCTAAATAAATAGGTAAATCGGTAAAACAGAGACACATCTCCAACACTGCTCCTCTCCGGTTAATAATCCAAAAACCAGAGCCGCGCCACACGAACCCAGAAACACACACACGAACTCAGGTCTTCATCTGAAACCACACACACATATAGTAGGTTACACAGGCACGCACATACGCACTCACACACACACTCTGACGGGGTGTTTTCATGTGAAATGGACTGATAACGTTAACATCCTCTCTGGAAGGAGCAAGAGTTGGAAAGAAAGTTCTCCGCTAATAACAGCTGTCCATGCGAAACAGGACCCGCTGCGGAGCCAATAACCTGCTCGCTGGCTGTCCCGGTATCCGTTAAACGGTTCGAGGGTGCCCTGTTCCGGGCCAGGAGAGGGATGGTCTCTCTGACATCGACTGGCTGATCCGTTAAAAACGCTGTCTTCTTGACCACGAGCCAACGCAATCAAACTTCCCAGTGTTAGTGTGTGATAGAGGAAGGTGCGCGCGCGTGTGTGAGCTAGAAAAAGAAAGAAAAGAGAGATGGAGCAACCGGGGCAGAGAGGACGTCAGACAGCAAGTAGTATGCTATTTCTAACTAGGTGGTTCTTCCGGACTCGTGGAGGCAGCTGATGGCTGTTTAATACAGATGTCCTTAAATCAATTAAACTTCCGAGACCGGGAGTGTGTATGTGATGGTGGTACACCCTCCAACCCGGGGAGACAGTTACCCGGTAATAGATATAGCGGAGAGTTCTAATTCACTCCCAGAGCCTAGACCCTGTCCGCCCGCCTTTCAGTTACAGCGGGAGAAAAGCAGCTCGTGTTCTATCATGGGAAAACTACTTCTTTCTTTCGCTCTCGCTCTCGCTCTCTCTCTCTCCTTCTCTTTCTCTTTCTCTCTAACTGATGTTGCATTTCGGCCCTCGGGGCTGTGCAAGTCACCGCGAACGATATGAGAGTAACCGTGTTTTACACAACACACACTCACCCAAACACTCTCAGGCCTATATACACACACACACAAACAGACATACACACACTGGTTTATATAGAGAACCGAGACAGTGCAAGACCTGGGGTGTAGGGCACTCATCAAAGCGAGTGAGGCTAATACACACAAACAAACAAACACACACACATAATACAAAAATCCCCACAAAATTCCGCTGGTTTAAGTTAGAGATATCTGGGGGGGACTTAGTAGAACACCGCCTCCCCTTATGAGTTAAATCATTACCAATATTACTCTCTCTCTTCTCATTACTCTCTTTCCTCACTAACATCATATCACTCTATTTCTCTTTGTTATTATCTGTCCCTCTCCTCTCTCTTTCTCTTTCTCATTATCTCTCCCTCTCCTCTGTCTTTCTCTTTCTCATTATCTCTCCATCTCTGTCTTTCTCTTTCTCATTATTTCTCCCTCTACTCTCTCATTCTCTTTCTCATTATCTCTCCCTCTCCTCTCTCTTTCTATTTCTCATTATCTCTCCCTCTCCTCTCTCTTTCTATTTCTCATTATCTCTCCCTCTCCTCTCTCTTTCTCATTATTTCTCCCTCTACTCTCTCATTCTCTTTCTCATTATCTCTCCCTCTACTCTCTCATTCTCTTTCTCATTATCTCTCCCTCTCCTCTCTCATTCTCTTTCTCATTATCTCTCCCTCTCCTCTCTCTTTCTATTTCTCATTATCTCTCCCTCTCCTCTCTCTTTCTCATTATTTCTCCCTCTACTCTCTCATTCTCTTTCTCATTATCTCTCCCTCTCATCTCTCTTTCTCTTTCTCATTATCTCTCCATCTCTGTCTTTCTCTTTCTCATTATTTCTCCCTCTCCTCTCGTTCTCTTTCTCATTATCTCTCCCTCTCCTCTCTCTTTCTCATTATTTCTCCCTCTACTCTCTCATTCTCTTTCTCATCTCTCTCCCTCTACTCTCTCATTCTCTTTCTCATCTCTCTCCCTCTCATCTCTCTTTCTCTTTCTCATTATCTCTCCCTCTCCTCTCTCTTTCTCATTATTTCTCCCTCTACTCTCGCATTCTCTTTCTCATCTCTCTCCCTCTACTCTCTCATTCTCTTTCTCATTATCTCTCCCTCTCCTCTGTCTTTCTCTTTCTCATTATCTCTCCCTCTCCTCTCTCTTTCTATTTCTCATTATCTCTCCCTCTCCTCTCTCGTTCTCTTTCTCATTATCTCTCCATCTCTGTCTTTCTCTTTCTCATTATTTCTCCCTCTCCTCTCGTTCTCTTTCTCATTATCTCTCCCTCTCCTCTCTCTTTCTCATTATTTCTCCCTCTACTCTCTCATTCTCTTTCTCATCTCTCTCCCTCTACTCTCTCATTCTCTTTCTCATCTCTCTCCCTCTCATCTCTCTTTCTCTTTCTCATTATCTCTCCCTCTCCTCTCTCTTTCTCATTATTTCTCCCTCTACTCTCTCATTCTCTTTCTCATCTCTCTCCCTCTACTCTCTCATTCTCTTTCTCATCTCTCTCCCTCTCATCTCTCTTTCTCTTTCTCATTATCTCTCCCTCTCCTCTGTCTTTCTCTTTCTCATTATTTCTCCCTCTCCTCTCTCGTTCTCTTTCTCATTATCTCTCCCTCTCATCTCTCTTTCTCATTATTTCTCCCTCTCCTCTCTCGTTCTCTTTCTCATTATCTCTCCCTCTCATCTCTCTTTCTTATTATCTCTCCCTCTCCTCTGTCTTTATCTTTCTCATGATCTCTTCCTCTCCTCTGTCAATCTCTTTCTCCCCTCTTTATTTCTCCCCTCAACCCTCATCCCTCTCCTCCTCTCCCCCCCACCACTCTCTCCCTCCTCCCTTCCCAGTGGAAGACAGTGGGGTCAGTCCCAATGAGCCGGACCTTTAATTTAATTACCCAAGCGGGCAGAAAGACAATTAAGTCTAATGAATAATTAAGGCTGATTAATGAGCTGAAGTTAAAGGATACATCAGTGATAATGATGGAGTGATGTTAAATGGGCATGTTAGATGCCCTGGGGCTGTTTGAGCTTAAGGGTACAAGGGCAGGAGATGGTACCTAGGATCTGAAACTATCTTACTGATTAATCACACACAATGTATCTGCCGATCCAGGATTTGAACAAGCAACCTTCTGGAGGAGATGAGAGGAGATTGTTTTACACATTGGGTAATACAACTATCTCTCTCTCTATGCCAGTACCATTATAAGAGCAGAAAGATAGTTGTTTCCTTCTCAGTGTGTTCTAATCTTCAAGGTATTTTCTCTCTGTTCAGCAGAGGATGCTACAGATAGGATCTTAATTTGAGACAGTGTCACGCCCTGGCCTTAGTATTTTGTGTTTTCTTTATTATTTTGGTCAGGCCAGGGTGTGACATGGGTATTTATGTGGTGTGTTTTGTCTAGGTTTTTATTTGTTGTAGGTTATGGGATTGTGGTTTAGTGAAGTAGTCTAGGTAAGTCTATGGTTGCCTAGAGTGGTTCTCAATCAGAGGCCGGTGTTTATCGTTGTCACTGATTGGGAACCATATTTAGGCAGCCATATTATTTGAGTGTTTTGTGGGTGGTTGTTCCTGTCTCTGTGTTTGTTGCACCAGATAGGGCTGTTTCGGTTTTTCACGTTTCTTGTTTTGTATATTGTTCACGTTATCATCTTCATTAAAGATGTTTATAAATAGCCACGCTGCGTTTTGGTCCGCCTCTCCTTCGATGGAAGAAAACCATAAGAGAATCACCCAACACAACAGGACCAAGCGGCGTGGTGACAGGCAGCGGCAGCAGGAGCAGCGAAATCAAGATTTCTGGACTTGGGAGGAAATCTTGAAAGGAAAAGGACCCTGGGCACAGCCAGGAGAATATCGCCTCCCCAAAGAAGAGCTGGAGGCGGCTGAAGCGGAGAGGCGCTGGTATGAAACAGCACGGCGGCAGCACGGCGGCGTGGATGGAAGCCAGAGAGTCAGCCCCAAACATTTCTTGGGGGGGCACACAGGGAGTATGGCGAAGCCAGGTAGGAGACCTGCACCAACTTCCTATGCTTACCGGGGGGCTGGAGAGACCGGGCAGGCACCGTGTTATGCTGTGGAGCGCACGGTGTCTCCAGTGCGGGTGCATAGCCCGGTGCGGTACATACCAGCTCCTCGTATCGGCCGGGCTAGAGTGGGCATGGAGCCAAGTGCCATGAAGCCGACTCTACGCATCTGGTCTCCAGTGCGTCTCCTTGGGCTGGCTTACATGGTACCAGCCTTGCGCACGGTGTCCCCGGTTCGCCTGCATAGCCCAGTGCGGGCTATTCCACCTCGCCGCACTGGCAGGGCGACCGGGAGCATTCAACCAGGTAAGGTTGGGCAGGCTCGGTGTTCAAGAGCTCCAGTGCGCCTGCACGGTCCAGTCTATCCAGTACCACCTCCACGCACCAGCCCTCCGATGGCAGCTCCCCGCACCAGGCTTCCTGTGCATATCCTCGGCCCAGTACCACCAGTTTCAGCACCACGCATCAGGCCTACAGTGCGCCTCGCCTGTCCAGCGCTGCCAGAGTCTCCCGCCTGTCATGAGCCTGCCAGAGTCTCCCGCCTGTCATGAGCCTGCCAGAGTCTCCCGCCTGTCATGAGCCTGCCAGAGTCTCCCGCCTGCCAGAGTCTCCCGCCTGTCATGAGCCGCCAGAGTCTCCCGCCTGTCATGAGCCGCCAGAGTCTCCCGCCTGTCATGAGCCGCCAGAGTCTCCCGCCTGTCAGCATGGAGCAGCCAGAGCCGCCAGTCAGCCAGGATCCGCCAGTCAGCCAGGATCCGCCAGAGCCGTCAATCTGCCTGAGCTTCCTCTCAGTTCTGAGCTACCCCTCAGTCCCGAGCTACCCCTCAATCCCGAGCTACCCCTCAGTCCCGAGCTGTCCCTCAGTCAGCAGCTGCCCCTCAGTCCAGTGGGGCCCTTTGTTAGGGTTACTAGGCCAAGGTCGGCGGTGAGGGGCGCCAATCTAAGGACGCGGAGTAAGAGGACTATGTTGGAGTGGGGTCCACGTCCCGCGCCAGAGCCGCCACCGTGGTCAGACACCCACCCAGACCCTCCCCTATGGGTTTAGGTGTGCGGCCGGGAGTCCGCACCTTTGGGGGTACTGTCACGCCCTGGCCTTAGTATTTTGTGTTTTCTTTATTATTTTGGTCAGGCCAGGGTGTGACATGGGTATTTATGTGTTTTGGTGTGTTTTGTCTAGGTTTTTTTGTTGTAGGTAATGGGATTGTGGTTTAGTGAAGTAGTCTAGGTAAGTCTATGGTTGCCTAGAGTGGTTCTCAATCAGAGGCAGGTGTTTATCGTTGTCTCTGATTGGGAACCATATTTAGGCAGCCATATTCTTTGAGTGTTTTGTGGGTGATTGTTCCTGTCTCTGTGTTTGTTGCACCAGATAGGGCTGTTTCGGTTTTTCACGTTTCTTGTTTTGTATATTGTTCACGTTATCATCTTTATTAAAGATGTTTATAAATAACCACGCTGCGTTTTGGTCCACCTCTCCTTCGATGGAAGAAAACCGTAACAGACAGTTTGCTACAGCAGGAAAATAATATTTTAGCAACAAGACTTATTATTAGAATTATTATGTGGATTATAATTAATGGACATTTTTGTAGGGGTTGATCAATTTGGGAAAATCAAGTCTGAAATTTCTAAGTGAAATTGTAAATTTCAAAAGCCTTTTTAAACCTCAAATACACTACAAGTTTAAAATGTCCAGCATTGCAGGAAAGTTCTCCAGCAACAGGGTGGTCAAATTAAGATACTACATCTGTATAGGACTATCAATACATCCAGTGCCTATACTGACTGCTATAGAACTTAGATCAACACAGCATGTGTATCAGTGCATTCTGAAAGTATTCAGACCCCTTGACTTTTTCCACATTTTGATACACTACATTCTTATTCTAAAATGGATTAAATTGTTTTTTTCCTCTCATCAATCTACACATAATACCCCATAATGACAAAGCAAAAACAGAGTTTTACATTTTTCTGCAATGTATAAAATAAACTGAAATATCACATTTACATAAGTATTCAGACCCTTTACTCAGTACTTTGTTAAAGCATTTTTGGCAGCGATTACAGCCCTGAGTCTTCTTGGGTATGACGCTACAAGTTTGGCACACCTGTATTTGGGGAGTTTCTCCCATTCTTCTCTGCAGATCCTCTCTAGCTCTGTCAGGTTGGATGGGGAGCGTTGCTGCACAGCTATTTTCAGGTCTCTCCAGGGATGTTAGATATGGTTCAAGTTCGGGCTGTGGCTGGGCTACTCATGGATATTCAGAAATTTCTCCCAAAGTAACTCAGGCATTGTCTTGGCTGTGTTCATAGGGTCATTGTCCTGTTGGAATGTGAACCTTCTCCCTTGTCTGAGGTCCTGAGCGCTCTGGAGCAGGTTTTCATCAAGTATCTCTCTGTACTTTTCTCTGTTCATCTTTCCCTCTATCCTGACTAGTCTTCCAGTCCCTGCCGTTGAAAAACATCCCCACAGCATGATGCTGCCACCACCATGATTCACTGTAGGCATAGTGCCAGGTTTCCTCCAGACGTGATATTCAATCTTGGTATCATTAGACCAGAGAATCTTGTTTGTCATGGTCTGAGAGTCCTTTAGGTGCCTTTTGGTAAACTCTGGCCACTGTACCATAAATGCCTGATTGGTGGAGGGCTGCAGAGATGGTTGTCCTTCTGGAAGGTTCTCCCATCTCCACAGAGGAACTCTGGAGCTTTGTCAGAGTGACCTCCAGGTTCTTGGTCACCTCACTGGCCAAGGCCCTTCTCCCCCGATTTCTCAGTTTGTCTATTTAGTGAGGCTACCAGAGAGCCTTTTTCATTGTTTCGTCTACAACACATTTTGATTATGTAATAATTGTTGCATATTAATTTATGGCTCTCCTCTCTCCCTACAATTTGAGGTTTGTACTGCACCCAATCCTATAGCTGTAATCAAATCAGTAATCTGTTCGCTAGCTCAGGAATTGTTTTTGCCTGTGCTACTGAAGGATATATCGGTCTGCTAATACAGGACTTGTAAAGACCCAGCGCTATACAGACGGCTATATCAATCGGCTAATGCAGGACTATCAAAGGCCCAGTGCACGACTTTGTGAAAAAAGAAAATGGTCCAAAAAAGAAATACTTGCCGGCCCTAGAGACGGCTATAGACAGGACGAGTAAAGGCCCAGTGCACTACTTTTATGAAAACATGTCATGTTCAATTATTATTATTAAACAATGTATTAAAACTTTTCAAGGGGTGCTGCACCCCTACTTCCCGTGGCTATTTGTAGGTAGGCTACTCTGATTTTCCAGGCGCTTTCTGATCACTGATCATATGCTCCCGCCTTTGCTGATGACCAGTCATTGGTCAATAGTCAAGGTGCACAACTTTTAACTTCTGAAGCACATTTGGAGTAAAGCCATAGGCCTATGTTAGTCACCAGATCAAATAAGCAATGGTATAAATATAAAATACAAATGGTAGGCTATAGGCCTGTGTAGCCTATTAAAATATGTAATATATATTTCCCATTCAGTTTCACACTTGCAACCCACAAAACCTTCTCACTGCTCTTGCTCACCCGACTCTTGTTGATTGACGGTTTACTAGTCCACTCAGAGGGCCGGGTGTGCGTTTCACTAGCCAATCGATTTTTTATGCGAGTGTGATACCGTCTCTGGCTGCATTGAGAGTAATCAACACAGACTCTGTGCAACAAAATGAGTGACAAAATGTTACAAAACCTGGCCAGATCATTTGAAGTCATCAGTCTCAAGTCAAAGTTGAGTCCCAAGTCTTGAGGCTCCAAGTCCAAGTCAACTCTTAAGTCATCAAATCTGTGTGTGTGTACATGCATGTCTTTCTGAGAGTCTGTGTGTGTGTGTGTGTGTGTGTGTGTGTGTGTGTGTGTGTGTGTGTGTGTGTGTGTGTGTGTGTGTGTGTGTGTGTGTGTGTGTGTGTGCGCATGCGTGTCTTTGTGAAAGTGTGTGTTTGTGTGTGTGTTCCACAGATATTGTCCTACAGTTGTTTTTGCCAGCAGTGTGTTTGGCAGAAAGCCTGAACAGATACACACCCCCTTAAATCTGAGAAACAGCCCACTGCTGCTACTAACTGCGTGTATTTGTCTGTGTGTTCATGCGTGCTTCTTTGCGTGTGAGTGAATGTTTCTGCGTCTGTGCGTGCGTGCGTGCATGGATGAGTGCATTTGTCAGTGTTTCTCAGTATTTACATAAAATGTTGCCGATGGGCTGACTGACAAGGTTATCTTCTCAGAATGGCAGCAGACAACATCACCATTTTTGCTCCCTCCCTCACACACACACACATCTATTCTCTCCTGTGCTGACCAAAAATGTTTTGTTGACAGTGACTAAAGTTACACTTTATTCAGAGTAGGCGACAACACAAACACACTCTCATGTGGAAGTTTTTTTATTCATAACATCAAATAACACTTACCAACTACTGTATATGTGACAAAAATGACTGCGTAAAGGCTAATTAAAGGACCTAGAATGAAGTGACCAATAATTTGCTTATGCCAATGGTATTGTGTCTATATATTGTTTTTGGGTCACACTTTATTTGGATAGTCCAGATTGTCTGTCTGTAGATGCTCTTTAGAATAAGGGTAAGGGTTAAGGTTAGGGTTAGAACTAGGGTTAGGTTTAGTGGATAGTTAGTTGAAATGTTACTGAAAGTCTGTAGATATTCAGTACTGCATCAACAGATGGACTATCCAAATAAAGTGTTACCTGTTTTTGTGTTGTTTTTATTAGTGAGTGTAAGTATGCTTATGGTTAGTGTGTATATTTCATAAGCATTTGTTTAGTATGCTATTATACAGTATCATTAACATGTGTGCGGTATAGCATGTGTCCTTTCCCACAAGATCTCATTGTTTCCCTTCAAAATTTGGCATGTTATGGATGGTCTACTTTTTATGCATTAATTCCCTATATTTACAGGGTTAATTCCATGTGGTTACAGGGTTAATTCCCTATATTTACAGGGTTAATTCCATATAGTTACAGGGTTAATTCCTTGTGGTTACAGGGTTAATTCCATGTGGTTACAGGGTTAATTCCATATAGTTACAGGGTTAATTCCATATGATTACAGGGTTAATTCCATGTGGTTACAGGGTTAATTCCCTATGTTTACAGGGTTAATTCCATGTGGTTACAGGGTTAATTCCCTATGTTTACAGGGTTAATTCCATGTGGTTACAGGGTTAATTCCCTGTGTTTACAGGGTTAATTCCATGTGGTTACAGGGTTAATTCCCTATGTTTACAGGGTTAATTCCATGTGGTTACAGGGTTAATTCCCTATGTTTACAGGGTTAATTCCATGTGGTTACAGGGTTAATTCCCTATGTTTACAGGGTTAATTCCATGTGGTTACAGGGTTAATTCCATGTGGTTACAGGGTTAATTCCCTATGTTTACAGGGTTAATTCCATGTGGTTACAGGGTTAATTCCCTATGTTTACAGGGTTAATTCCATGTGGTTACAGGGTTAATTCCATGTGGTTACAGGGTTAATTCCATGTGGTTACAGGGTTAATTCCCTATATTTACAGGGTTAATTCCATATGGTTACAGGGTTAATTCCATATGGTTACAGGGTTAATTCCATGTGGTTACAGGGTTAATTCCATATGGTTACAGGGTTAATTCCATATGGTTACAGGGTTAATTCCCTATGTTTACAGGGTTAATTCCATGTGGTTACAGGGTTAATTCCATGTGGTTACAGGGTTAATTCCATGTGGTTACAGGGTTAATTCCCTATGTTTACAGGGTTAATTCCATGTGGTTACAGGGTTAATTCCCTATGTTTACAGGGTTAATTCCATGTGGTTACAGGGTTAATTCCCTATGTTTACAGGGTTAATTCCCTATGTTTACAGGGTTAATTCCCTATGTTTACAGGGTTAATTCCCTATGTTTACAGGGTTAATTCCATGTGGTTACAGGGTTAATTCCATGTGGTTACAGGGTTAATTCCATGTGGTTACAGGGTTAATTCCATGTGGTTACAGGGTTAATTCCCTATATTTACAGGGTTAATTCCATATGGTTACAGGGTTAATTCCATATGGTTACAGGGTTAATTCCATGTGGTTACAGGGTTAATTCCATATGGTTACAGGGTTAATTCCATATGGTTACAGGGTTAATTCCCTATGTTTACAGGGTTAATTCCCTATGTTTACATGGTTAATTCCCTATGTTTACAGGGTTAATTCCCTATGTTTACAGGGTTAATTCCCTATGTTTACAGGGTTAATTCCATATGTTTACAGGGTTAATTCCATATGGTTACAGGGTTAATTCCCTATATTTACAGGGTTAATTCCATGTGGTTGCAGGGTTAATTCCATATGTTTACAGGGTCAATTCCCTATGTTTACAGGGTTAATTCCCTATGTTTACAGGGTTAATTCCCTATTTTTACAGGGTTAATTCCCTATGTTTACAGGGTTAATTCCCTATGTTTAAAGGGTTAATTCCCTATTTTTACAGGGTTAATTCCATGTGTTTACAGGGTTAATTCCCTATGTTTACAGGGTTAATTCCCTATGTTTACAGGGTTAATTCCATGTGTTTACAGGGTTAATTCCCTGTGTTTACAGTCTTAATTCCCTGTGTTTACAGGGTTAATTCCCTATGTTTACAGGGTTAATTCCATGTGTTTACAGGGTTAATTCACTATTTTTACAGGGTTAATTCCCTATGTTTACAGGGTTAATTCCCTATGTTTAAAGGGTTAATTCCCTATTTTTACAGGGTTAATTCCATGTGTTTACAGGGTTAATTCCCTATGTTTACAGGGTTAATTCCCTATGTTTACAGGGTTAATTCCATGTGTTTACAGGGTTAATTCCCTGTGTTTACAGTCTTAATTCCCTGTGTTTATAGGGTTAATTCCCTATGTTTACAGGGTTAATTCCATGTGTTTACAGGGTTAATTCCATGTGATTACAGGCTTAATTCTCTATGTTTACAGGGTTAATTCCCTATGTTTACAGGGTTAATTCCCTATGTTTACAGGGTTAATTCCATGTGTTTACAGGGTTAATTACAGGGTTAATTCCTGTGTTTACAGGGTTAATTCCTATGTTTACAGGGTTAAGTTTACAGGGTTAATTCCCTATGTTTACAGGGTTAATTCCATGTGTTTACAGGGTTAATTCCCTATGTTTACAGGGTTAATTCCATGTGTTTACAGGGTTAATTCCATGTGTTTACAGGGTTAATTCCCTGTGTTTACAGGGTTAATTCCCTATGTTTACAGGGTTAATTCCATGTGTTTACAGGGTTAATTCCATGTGTTTACAGGGTTAATTCCCTATGTTTACAGGGTTAATTCCCTATGTTTACAGGGTTAATTACCTGTGTTTACAGGGTTAATTCCCTATGTTTACAGGGTTAATTCCCTATGTTTACAGGGTTAATTCCATGTGTTTACAGGGTTAATTCCCTGTGTTTACAGTCTTAATTCCCTGTGTTTACAGGGTTAATTCCCTATGTTTACAGGGTTAAGTTTACAGGGTTAATTCCCTATGTTTACAGGGTTAATTCCATGTGTTTACAGGGTTAATTCCCTATGTTTACAGGGTTAATTCCATGTGTTTACAGGGTTAATTCCATGTGTTTACAGGGTTAATTCCCTGTGTTTACAGGGTTAATTCCCTATGTTTACAGGGTTAATTCCATGTGTTTACAGGGTTAATTCCATGTGTTTACAGGGTTAATTCCCTATGTTTACAGGGTTAATTCCCTATGTTTACAGGGTTAATTACCTGTGTTTACAGGGTTAATTCCCTATGTTTACAGGGTTAATTCCCTATGTTTACAGGGTTAATTCCATGTGTTTACAGGGTTAATTCCCTGTGTTTACAGGGTTAATTCCCTATGTTTACAGGGTTAATTCCCTATGTTTAAAGGGTTAATTCCCTATTTTTACAGGGTTAATTCCATGTGTTTACAGGGTTAATTCCCTATGTTTACAGGGTTAATTCCCTATGTTTACAGGGTTAATTCCATGTGTTTACAGGGTTAATTCCCTGTGTTTACAGTCTTAATTCCCTGTGTTTACAGGGTTAATTCCCTATGTTTACAGGGTTAATTCCATGTGTTTACAGGGTTAATTCCATGTGATTACAGGCTTAATTCTCTATGTTTACAGGGTTAATTCCCTATGTTTACAGGGTTAATTCCCTATGTTTACAGGGTTAATTCCATGTGTTTACAGGGTTAATTCCCTGTGTTTACAGGGTTAATTCCCTATGTTTACAGGGTTAAGTTTACAGGGTTAATTCCCTATGTTTACAGGGTTAATTCCATGTGTTTACAGGGTTAATTCCCTATGTTTACAGGGTTAATTCCATGTGTTTACAGGGTTAATTCCATGTGTTTACAGGGTTAATTCCCTGTGTTTACAGGGTTAATTCCCTATGTTTACAGGGTTAATTCCATGTGTTTACAGGGTTAATTCCATGTGTTTACAGGGTTAATTCCCTATGTTTACAGGGTTAATTCCCTGTGTTTACAGGGTTAATTCCCTATGTTTACAGGGTTAATTACCTGTGTTTACAGGGTTAATTCCCTATGTTTACAGGGTTAATTCCCTATGTTTACAGGGTTAATTCCATGTGTTTACAGGGTTAATTCCCTGTGTTTACAGGGTTAATTCCCTATGTTTACAGGGTTAATTCCATGTGTTTACAGGGTTAATTCCCTATGTTTACAGGGTTAATTCCCTATGTTTACAGGGTTAATTCCATGTGTTTACAGGGTTAATTCCCTGTTAAAACAGAAACAACACAAAGGTTAAAGCTTAGTCATTCATTCCAAGTGGCTCAGATTAGGGCTATGGTTAAGGGAAGGCTTAATAAGTATTGAGGCTTGAAAGAGCATTGTGAACTGCAGTGGTGCAGTGGTCTAAGCAGAGCAGTCTGGCGCCAAGCATCACCAGATCACGCCCAATGCAGGATACAATTTGGCGATACATTCTTACTGTGCATGACCTGTTTATCAGTTATGACAGATATGACACAGTTCTCTAACCACAGAATCTGATGTCATTATCAGCTGTCTCTCTCCCCCCCTGTCCCTATCTCTCTCACTCTGGCCTTATATGACATTAGGGAAATTGCTCACATTAATGTAATAATGTTATTAAATAATGGAGACAGACATCTGCTGGCGGAATATGTAATCATATCATATCTAATCCTATCTCGTCATCGCTGATGACTATCTCTCTGGGCAAATCTCTGCAACAGTAAATTATAAACCAATCCCTTTGTAGAGCAAAATGTTTGACATGAAACACGTGACTAAAAACTTTTTAAATGTTTCAGTTTTTTAAGATCAAATGCAAGGCAATGCAAATCGTTAGACTGAGGCATACAACACACCTGCTGTCAGTCTAATCTCTCTCTGGGTCTCTATACATGAACAATATATCTGGGGATGAATAATGTATGATGATTGGCTTCGCAACCATCATCATATCCAATCAGAATGGCCCAGGAGTAATGATGACATTTTACCTCTGGGGTTGGGGTCACTGGAGGTAATCTACGGTCGCGCCCTTTAAATGGCACCCCCAGGGGTTACCGTGGAACTCAGTCCAATGAGTGAGAATGTATTAGTTTATCAGGATCTCACCAGGGGTGGAAGGTTGCTTATCTTATGATGATCTAACTGTACACGCACACACACACACACACACACACACACACACACACACACACACACACACACACACACACACACACACACACACACACACACACACACACACACACACACACACACACACAAGCGTATGAAGACCCAAACACACTTATGAGGGTATTACAGACCTACACACTCTCTCCCTGGCCGCTCTTAGGCCTTATTTCTCCTACTGCACTGATCCAATGCAGTATTCGATGTTCGTCCACTAGGGGCAACTTCGAGCGCCATTACCATCAAGCAGAGGCTTGCGACTTGCTAGGGCGTTGTGGGTGCCTAAACATAACCGTTGAGTTGTTTCTGTTTTAACCCTATCCAAACCGTAACCCTTAAAGGTTAAGGGTTAAGGTTTGGGATAGGGTTTACCAATCAGAATGAATGCCTAAAGTTCAACATTTAAACTTAACGTTTATCTGGACAAATGTTGAATATTGTATTCAGATTGTGTCAGAGGGTGAGATTTTGTTGCTCTCACATCACTATAATCACACTTATGGTAGTCCGTCGTAGCCGATGATGACCTCTGAGTTAACAGTGAATTCTTTGGTGGCTGTAGAGTCCCATCCGAGATCTACAAACTTTATAGTGCCTTCAGAAAGTATTCTCAGTACTAGACTTTTTCCAAACTTTGTTGTGTTACAGCCTGAATTTAAAATGGTTTCATTTTAGATTTTGTGTCACTGATCTACACACAATACCTCATAATGTCAACGTGGAATAATCTAATTATCTGTAAGATCCCTCAGTGAATTTCAAGCACAGATTCAATGACAAAGACCAGGGAGGTTTTCCAATGCCTTGCAGAGAAGGGCACCTATTGCTAGATTTTTAAAAAGCAGACATTGATATCCCTTTGAGCATGGGTGAAGTTATTAATTACACTTTGGATAGTCACTACAAAGATACAGGGGTCCTTCCTAACTCAATTGCACAGTGGGGAAGGAAACCACTCAGGGATTTCACCAATGGGGATTTTAAACCAGTTACAGAGTTAAATGGCTATGATAGGAGAAAACTGAGGATGCATCAACAATATTGTAGTTTTGTAATTGTATTTGTATTTATTATGGATCCCATTAGCTGCTGCCAAGGCAGCATCTACTCTTCCTGGGGTCTGGCAGAATTAAGGCAGTTAAACATTTTAAAAACATTACAATATGTTCATTACAGAATTCACAACACACTAAGTGTGTGCCCTCAGGCCCATACTCCACTACCACATATCTACAACACAAAATGCATGTGTATGTGTGTGTATAGGGCATGTGTTATCATGTGTGTGTATGTGTGTGTATAGTGCATGTGTTATCATGTGTGTGTATGCATGTGTTATCATGTGTGTGTATGTGTGTGTGTATTGTGCATGTGTTATCATGTGTGTGTATGCATGTGTTATCATGTGTGTGTATGCATGTGTCTGTGCCTATGTTTGTGTTTGTGTTACTTCACAGTCCCCGCTGTTCCACAAAATGTATTTTTACCTGCTTTTTAAATCTGATTCTATTGCTTGCATCAGTTACCTGATGTGAAATAGAGTGTCATGTAGTCATGGCTCTGTGTAGTACCTCCCATAGTCTGTTCTGGATTTGGAGATTGTGAAGAGACTTCTGGTGGCATGTCTTGTGGGGGTATGTATGGGTGTCTGAGCTGTGTGCTAGTATTTTGAACAGACAGCTCGGTACTTTCAGCTTGTCAACATCTCTTACGAAAATAAGTAATGAAGATGTCAATCTCTCTTCCACTTTCAGCCATGAGAGATTGATATGCGTGTCATTAATGTTAGCTCTCTGTGTACTTTTAAGGGCCAGCCCTGCTGCCCTGTTCTGAGACAACTGCAATTTTCCCAAGTCCCTCTTTGTGGCACCTGACCACATTACTGAACAGTAGTCCAGTTGTGAAAAAACCAGGGCCTGTAGGACCTGCCTTATTGATAGTGTTGTTAAGAATGCTCCCCATCTTAGCTACTGTTATATCAATATGTTTTGACCATGACAGTTTTACAATCCAGGGTTACTCCAAGCAGTTTAGTCACTTCAACTTGCTTCTACCTGGATCATGTTTGAGAGGCTTCCATTAAAGAAGACCCTCTGTGTTCTGTTAGATAAGTACGTTTTTATCCACATTATAGCAGAGGGTGTAAAGCCATAACAAATCAGTTTTTCAGCAGCAGACTATGATTGATAATGTCAAAAGCTGCAACAATAAAAAAGCTGTAGTTTCTCCACATCACTAACCTAAATGACAGTGTGAAAAGAGGGTAGCCTGTAAAAATACAAAAATATTTCAAAACATACATCCTGTTTGCAATAAGGATGTTTGAGGAAAATCCATCACTGAGTACTACTCTTCATATTTTCAAGCATGGTGGTGGCTGCAACATGTTATGTGTATGCTTGTCATCAGCAAGGACAAGGGATTTTTTTTAAATAAAAATAAAAGGAATAGAGCTAAGCACAGTGTAACGTTCGTCGTCCTCCTCGTCTGAGGAGGAGTTGGAAATATCGGACCAATGCGCAGCGTGGTACGTGTTCATGATGTTTATTTGCCTGAACACTGAAATACAAAATGACAACGTGTATAAACGAAACAAACGAAACAGTCCCGTGTGGAACAAACACTGACACGGAAAAATAATCACCCACAAAACACAGGTGGGAAAAGGCGACCTAAGTATGATTCTCAATCAGAGACAACGAACGACACTTGCCTCTGATTGAGAACCATACCAGGCCAAACACAACCACAACATAGAAAAAGGAACATAGACTACCCACCCCAACTCACTCCCTGACCAAACTAAAACAAAGACATAACAAAAAAACTAAGGTCAGAACGTGACACACAGGCAAGGTCCTAGAAGAAAACCTTGTTCTGTCTGTTTTCCTACAGACACTGGGAGACAAATCTACTTCTTCAGCAATGCACTAAATCAGGGTCACTCAGAGTGATTCTTGGTACAGTAGTCTTAAACCAATCTACTTTGAAACAAAAGTATACACCTCACACACATGGTTATAGGCTTAGAAATAATAAAACCCCTCTACCATGTCAGATATAGAGTTAAAATGTATTACATTTTCAGTTTGCATCCCAATATTACACTTTATATAAATCACAAAAGACTGAAGTATAATGAAACTGTTTTACATGGAAATCTTTATTAATTATGAAATTATGAAAAATATTATTAACATTCCACCCATGAGGCCAAAGAGGACCTGTTTGGTAATTGACTGCAGGAAAAAGCTGCTCACTAGAGTTACTTACCAAGAAGACATTGGATGTTCCTGAGTGGCCTAGTTTTGACATAAATCGTCTTGAAAATGTATGACAAGTCTTTGAAATGGCTGTCTAGCAATGACCAACAAGCAACTTGACAGAGCTTGTACAATACAGGTTTGCAAGTCTCTTAGAGACTAACACAGAATTTACAGCTGTAATCCCTGCCAATGGTGATTCTAACATGTATTGACTCCGGGGATTGAATACTTATCTAATCAAAATATGTTAGTGTTTTATTTTCACTTTGTTTTTAGCATTTTTCTTCTGCTTTCACATTACAGTATTTTGTGTAGATCGTTGACAAAAAAATGACAATTAAATCCATTTTAATCCCACTTTATAATACAACATAATGTGGAAAAAGTCAAATGGTTTGAATACTTTCTGAAGGCACGATTTTCAAGCCTTGAGACAATCGAGACATGGATTGTGTGCCAGGCGCCCCGGTTTGTGTCGAGAACTGCAACGCGGCTGTGTTTTTCACGCTCAACAGTTTCCCGTGTGTATCAAGAATGATCCCCTACCCAAAGGACATCCAGACAACTTGACATAACTGTGGGAAGCATTGGAGTCAACATGGGCCAGCATCCCTGTAGAATGCTTTCGACACCTTGTAGAGGTGCAACTCAATATTAGTAAGGTGTTCTTAATGTTTGATATACTCAGTGTATGTCTGTGTTGGTGAAGGCAGGCATGGTTGTATGTCTCCTGACCTGTTTTTGCTGTATCTTTGTGCTCATTCCTTTCCTCCTCAACTCTGTACACTGCTCTAGCTGCTGTGCCCTCCAGGTCTGTGGGTTAATTGTTGCACTTCTTCAGCAATGTTTTCAGCTGGTCCTTGTAGCGCTTCATCTGCCCCCCTGTAGACCGCAAACCAAGGTGTAGCTGGCCATACAGGATCTTCTGCTACAGGCGCTCCTGAGACAATCTGATGACATGCCTGAGCAAGTGGTGCAGTTGGTGTTGGGTGACGGTGGCCTCCATACTCTTGCAGTTGGTTTTTAGCAATTTCTGTATGGAGCACACAGTAAAGTGTACTGTAAAGAATTCTGGTGATGCAGATGGCTTGACTTTGGAGTGGAGATGGAGATGTTTTGGAAGAACCTGCGTCTGAGTTTTTTGGAGGCATCTGAGGCTTGATTGATCCTGTTTTGAATTTCGGTGTCGATGCTGCAGTTCTCTGAGAGGATGGTGCCCAGGTATTTGAATGACAGGACTATTGCCAGTGGTTTGTGTTTAATGGTAAGAACAGGTATGGTGGGTGGAGGGCTAGATAGGAGGAAGATGTAGAATAGTATTTGTATTTGTCATGGTGTCACGACTTCTGCCAAAGTCGGTTCCACTCCTTGTTCTGGCAGTGTTCGGGGGTCGACGTCACCGGTCTTCTAGCCATTGCCAATCCATTTTTCATTTTCCATTTGTTTTGTCTTGTTTTCCCACACACCTGGTTTTCATTCCCTCATTACGTGTTGCGTATTTAACCCTCTGTTCCCCCCATGTCTTTGTGTGGTATTGTTTGTTGTAAGTGCTTGGGCACATGTTGACTGGTGCACGTCGGGTTTTGTACCCAAGTTGTTATTTTCTTGATGTCGTTGGTTTTGGAATTAAACTGCTCCTGCTATTACCTAGTTCTGCTCTCCTACGTCTGACTTCCCTGCCACCAGTTACACACCCCTTACAGAATATTACACCCGAATATGGAGTCAGCAGGAGCAGGTGCCCCTGGTATGGACATCGAGGAGCGCATCCAGGAACACACAGCGATGCTCCACCATCTTGGGGGCCGCCATGGACCGCGTCGTCTAAGCTATGAACCGCTAGGAGAGACGGAGAGTTCCTCCAGCACCTCCACCAGCCCAACAGGGGCCTCCACTACTCACTCCCCCTGCACTCGGTTCCAGTGGGATTCGCCTCACCCTCCCCGGGGAGTACAATGGAACAGCTGCCAGCTGCCAGGGTTTCCTGTTGCAGTAGGAGTTATACCTGGCAAACATCCAGTCGGCTCCTTTGGGCTGTGAGAGGGTGTCCGCCCTCGTCTAATGCCTTGGAGTGCCTTGGAGTGGGCCAAAGCCGTGTGGGTGGAAAGAGATGCGGTGCTGGACCACTTTGAGGAGTTCACCTGTCGTTTCTGGGCAGTCTTCAACCACCCGGGTGAACGTCTTTTCCACCTGCGTCAGGGGACGAGGAGTGCACAGGAGTTCGCCTTGTACTTTTGGACCCTGGCCTCTGGAGCGGGATGGAACGACAGGGCCCTGATCGACCACTATCGCTGCATTCCCCCCGAATATGAATATGCCGATTTGGCTCTCGCCTCCAAAAAGAAGGCGACTCAATTACCACCCCATCGACGGGGAGTAGACGGTAGACGCTGCACTTCCCAGGAGTCATGTGTACCCTCTGTCACAGGTGGAGACGGTGGCTATGGAAACATAATTCTCCGAAATTCTGCGTCAGGTGTACATTCAGTCCTCCACTTCCCCCGCCTCCTCGAGTAAATTTTTGTGAAGAAGAAGGAGGGAGGTCTGTGCCCATGTATTGACTTAATGAGATAACTGTGAGGTACAGTAACCCGCTACCTCTTATTGCCACGGTGATTGAGTCAATACACGGGGCGCGCTTGTTCACCAAACTTGATCTCAGGAGTGCTTTCAACCTGGTGCGTATCCGGGAGGGAGACGAGTGGAAGACGGCGTTCAGTACGACCTCAGGGCATTATGAGTACTTTGTCATGCCGTACGGGTTGATGAATGCTCCATCAGTCTTCCAAGCCTTTGTAGATGAGATTTTCAGGGACCTGCATGGGCAGGGTGTAGTGGTGTATATTGATGACTTTCTGATATACTCCACTACACGTGCCGAGCATGTGTCCCTGGTGTGCAAGGTGCTTGGTCTACTGTTGGAGCATGACCTGTATGCCATGGCTGAGAAATGTATGTTCTTCCAACAGTCCGTCTCCTTCCTAGGGTACTGCATTTCCACCTCAGGGGTGGAGATGGAGAGTGACCGCATCTCAGCCGTGCGTAATTGGCCGACTCCCACCACGGTAAAGGAGGTGAAGCGGTTTCTAGGGTTTGCCCATTACTACTGGGGGTTTATCCGGGGTTTTGGTCAGGTAGCGGTTCCCATTACCTCCCTGCTGAAGGGGGGACCGTTACGTTTGCAGTGGTCGGCTGAGGCAGACAGGGCCTTTGGTCACCTGAGGGCTCGAAACTATGACGTGGGGGACCGGGGACCGGGAGCTGTTGGCTGTCGTCAAGGCTTTGAAGGCGTGGAGACATTGGCTTGAGGGGGCTAAACACCCTTTTCTCATCTGGACTGACCACCTATATCTGGAGTACATCCGGGAGGCGAGGAGACTGAACCCTCGCCAGGCAAGGTGGGCCATATTTTACACCCTTTTACCCTGACATTGAGCTCCCCTTCAGTGTCCCGCTGGGAGTCTGTACGTTCCGTCTGCTGTCCGTGACCGGCTGATAAATTGGGCCCACACGTCACCCTCCACTGGTCATCCAGGCATCGGTCGGACGGTCTGATGGGGAAGTACTGGTGGCCCACTTTGGCTAAGGACGTGAGGGTTTATGTTTCCTCCTGCTTGGTGTGCGCCCAGTGTAAGGCTCCTAGGCACCTGCCCAGAGGTAAACTACACCCCTTACCCGTTCCACAGTGGCCATGGTCACACCTGTTGATTGATTTCCTGACCAATCTCCCCCCATCACAGGGAAACACCACGATCCTGGTTGTTGTGGATCGTTTCTCTAAGTCCTGCAATCTCCTCCCTCTGCCCGGTCTCCCTACGGCCCTACAGACTGCCGAAGCCTTGTTTACACACGTCTTCCGGCACTACGGGATGCCTGAGGACATAGTGTCTGATCGGGGTCCCCAGTTCACTTCGACGGTCTGGTGGGCATCTTGGGGTCTCGATCAGCCTTACCTCAGGTTTTCACCCCGAGCATAACGGGCAGAGTAAGAGAGAGTAAACCAGGATGTGGGTAGGTTTCTGAGGTCTTATTGCCAGGACCGGCCAGAGGAGTGGGCAGCGTTCATGCCCTGGGTAGAGATGGCCCAGCACTCACTACGCCACTCCTCCACTAACCTCTCCCCCTTCCAGTGCGTGCTGGGGTATCAGCCGGTTCTGACAACTTGGCATCAGAGTCAGACCGAGGCTCCTGGACAACTGGTTCCGGTGCGCGGAGGAAACATGGGACACCACCCATGTTCACCTTAAGCGCGCCGTGCTATGCCAGAAAGCCGGCGCAGCCCGTCACCGCAGTGAGGCCCGGGTGTTCGCACCGGGGGACCAGGTCTGGCTCTCGACCCAAAACCTGCCCCTCCGCTTGCCCTGCCGGAAGCTGGGTCCGTGGTTTATGGGGCCATTCAAAGTCATGAGGAGACTTACAGGTTACAGCCTCCCCCCGATTACTGTATTAACCCCTCGTTTCAAGTGTCTCTTTTCATTTTCCATTTGTTTTGTCTTGTTTTCCCACACACCTGGTTTTCATTCCCTCATTACGTGTTGCGTATTTAACCCTCTGTTCCCCCCATGTCTTTGTGTGGTATTGTTTGTTTGTAAGTGCTTGGGCACATGTTGACTGGTGCGCGTTGGGTTTTGTACCCAAGTTGTTATTTTCTTGATGCCGTTGGTTTTGGAATTAAACTGCTCCTGCTATTACCTAGTTCTGCTCTTCTACGTCTGACTTCCCTGCCACCAGTTACACACCCCTTACACATGGATCCCCATTAGCTGCTGCTTTGGCAGCAGCTACTCTTCCTGGGGTCCGGCAAAATTAAGGCAGTTTATACAATTTAAAAAATATTACAATACAGTCACAGATTTCACAACACACTGTGTGCCCTTAGACCCCTACTCCACCACTACCACATACAGTGGCAAACAAGTATTTAGTCAGCCACCAATTGTGCAAGTTCTCCCACTTAAAAAGATGAGAGAGGCCTGTAATTTTCATCATAGGTACACTTCAACTATGACAGACAAAATGAGAAAAAACAATCCATTTGGTGGCTGACTAAATACATTTTTGCCCCACTGTATCTACAGTACTAAATCAATGTGAATGTATAGATAGTGTGTATGTTATTGTGTGTGTGTGTATGTATGTGTATGTATGTGTGTGTGTGTGTGTGTGTGTGTGTGTGTGTGTGTGTGTGTGTGTGTGTGTGTGTGTGTGTGTGTGTGTGTGTGTGTGTGTGTATGCATGTGTCTGTGCCAATATTTGTGTTGCTTCACAGTCCATAAGGTGTTTTATTTATCTGTTTTTTAAATCTAATTTTACTGTTTGCGTCAGTTACTCGATGTGGAATAGTGTTCCATGTGGTCATGGCTCTATGTACAGTAGTACTGTTTGCCTCCCATAGTCTGTTCTGGACTTGGAGACCTCTTGTGGCTTGTCTTGTGTGGTATGCATGGGTGTCCGAGCTATGTGCCAGTAGATTAGATAGACAGTTGGTGCATTCAACATGTCAATACATCTCATAATTATAAGTAGTGATGAAGTCAATCTCTCCTCCACTTTCAGCCAGGAGAGATTGACATGCATATTATTAATATTAGCTCTAGACTTCTATAGACTTCTCCCCATCTTAGCTACTACTGCATCAATATGTTTTGCCCATGACAGTTTACAATCTAGGGTTACTCCAAGCAGTTTAGTCTTCCCAACTTGCCCAATTTCCACATGATTTATTACAAGATTTAGTTGAGATTTAGGGTTTAGTGGGTGTTTTGTTCCAAATACAATGCTTATATTTTTTGAAATATTCAGGGCTAATTTATTCCTTGCCACCCACTCTGAAACTAACTGCAGCTCTTTGTTGAGTGATGCAGTCATTTCAGTCGCTGTAGTGTTGAGTCATCCGCATACGTAGACACTCTGGCTTTACTCAAAGTCAGTGGCATGTCATTAGCAAAGAATGTAAAAGGCAAGGGGCCTAAACAGCTATCCTGGGGAATTCCTGATTCTAACAGGATTATATTTGAGAGGCTTCCATTAAAGAACACCCTATGTGTTCTGTTAGACAAGTAACTCTTGATCCACATTGTAGCAGGGGGTGTAAAGCCATAAAACATATGTTTTTTTCAGCAACAGACTATGATCAATAATGTCAAAAGCTGCACTGAAGTCTAACAAGACAGCCCCCACAATAACGGTTTCATCAATTTCTCATCAGTCATTTGTGTAAGTGCTGTGCTTGTTGAGTGTCCTTCCCTATAAGCATGCTGAACTTCTGTTGTTAATTTGTTTATTGTGAAATAGCATTGTATCTGGTCAAACACCATTTTTTCCAGAAGTTTAGTAAGGGTTGGAAACAGGCTGATTGGTCTGTAAAATGAACCAGTAAAGTGGGCTTTACTATTCTTGGGTAGCGGAATGACTTTAGATTCCTAGAGGGCACATGCTCTCTAGTAGCCTTAAATTGAAGATGTGGCAAATAGGAGTGACAATATCGTCTGCTATTATCCTCAGTATTTTTCCATCCAGATTGTCAGATCCCGATGGCTTGTCATTGTTGATAGACAACAATAATTCTTTCACCTCTTCCACACTGACTTTACGGAATTCAAAGTACAATTCTTGTCTTTCATAATTTGGTCCAATATACTTGGATGTGTAGTGTCAGTGTTTGTTGCTGGCATGTCATCCCTAAGTACACTTATCTTGCCAATGAAAAGTCATTAAAGTAATTTGCAATATCAGCGGGCTTTGTGGTGAATGAGCCATCTGATTCAGTGAATGAAGGAGCCGAGTTGGCTTTTTTTTTCACAAAAATTCATTTAAGGTGCCCCAAAGCTTTTTACTATCATTCTTTATATAATTTATCTTTGTTTCAATCAATTAATCAATCAAATGTATTTATAAAGCCCTTCTTAAATCAGCTGATGTCACAAAGTGCTGTACAGAAACCCAGCCTAAAACCCCAAACAGCAAGCAATGCAAGTGTAGAAGCACGGTGGCTTGGAAAAACTCCCTAGAAAGGCCAAAACCTAGGAAGAAACCTAAAGAGGAACCAGGCTATGAGGGGTGGCCAGTCCTCTTCTGGCTGTGTCGTGTGGAAAGTATAAGAGAACATGGCCAAGATGCCAAGCAGGGTCAAATAATAATAATCACAGTGGTTGTCGAGGGTGCAACAGGTCAGCACCTCAGGAGTAAATGTCAGTTGACTTTTCATAGCCGACCATTCAGAGTAGCTCTACCGCTCCTGCTGTCTCTAGAGAGTTGAAAACAGCAGGTCTGGAACAGGTAGCTGTCACGAGTGGCGCTCGGCGGTCGTCGTCACTGGCCTATTAGCTGCCACTGATTGTCTTTCCTCCCCCTCCTTGTATGTTTATTGGTAGCACCTGTTTATGTATGATTAGTTTGTCTTTATTAGACAGCCGGTGTGGTGCGTTGGTGCTATTAAAGATGCACAGCATTGCACTCTCTGTCTCCTGCGTTTGACTCCACACCCACGACACCCGGAGCATTACAGAATCCCACACCTATCAAATTGAATGGAGTCAGCAGGAGCAGCAGCCAACCCTCTCCCATCGATGGAGGAACGGGTTCTCCACCACACCACCGTTCTCCATCGGATCGGATCCGCGATGGATCAAGTGATGGAGAGAATGGACCGATGGGAGAGGAGTGGTCTCCTCTCTCCACCTTCGGCACCCCCGGCTCCGGACTCCCCATCTCCCGACTCCAGCACCCTCCGTCTGACGCTACCGAGGGCTTATGATGGAGCGGCGGCGGGTTGCCAGGGGTTTCTGCTTCAGCTGGAGCTATACCTGGCCACCGTCAGACCCACTCCCTCAGGAGCGGAGAGGGTGAGTGTCCTCATCTCCTGCCTCACGGGACGTGCTCTGGAGTGGGCGAACGCAGTCTGGAATGGCCCAGACTCAGCGCGGGAGCACTACCCAGAGTTTTCCCTCCGCTTCCGTGCCGTGTTTGATCACCCTCTAGACGGCCGAGCGGTGGGAGAACGACTTTTTCATCTCAGGCAGGAGAGGAGGAGCGCCCAGGATTACGCGCTGGAGTTCCGGACCTTGGCAGCCGGATTTGGGTGGAACGACAGGGCCCTTATGGACTACTACAGGTGTAGTCTCCGAGAGGACGTCCGCCAGGAGTTAGCGTGTCGGGACACCACTCTGTCACTGGATCAGCTGATTGACATGTCCATTCGACTGGACAATCTGCTGGCTGCCCGCGGGCGTTCAGAGAGGGTCCTGTGCGTTCCACCACCCAGCCCCTCCGCTCCCATTCCGATGGAGTTGGGAGGGGCTGCGCCGAGGGGTACCGGAGGAGGAGGCCTTCCCTGCACCAACTGTGGTCGGAGAGGACACACGTCTGATCGGTGCTGGGGGGGTCCGTCTGGGAGTAGAGATGGCAGGCGGAACGCTCCTCGATCATCCCAGGTGAGTCTGCATCAAACTCACCCAGAACCCCCTGTTGGCCACATGTTTGTCTTAACCTTTTTTCTTCACTTTTTTCCCTCTTCCCAGCATAGGGCGCTAGTCGATTCAGGCGCAGCTGGGAACTTTATGGATCGCGGACTCGCCCTTAAGTTAGGGGTTCCGCTGGTGCCGATAGATTCTCCTTTCCCCGTGCACTCCCTAGATAGCCGGCCATTAGGGTCAGGGATGGTCAGGGAGACCACGGTCCCACTGGACATGGTGACGCAGGGGAATCATAGGGAGCGTATCAGTTTTTTTATTATTGATTCGCATGCGTTTCCAGTGGTGCTGGGGACTCCCTGGCTGGCCCGGCACAATCCTAAAATTTCGTGGAAACAGGGGGTTCTCCAGGGGTGGTCAGAGGAGTGTTCTGGAAGGTGTTTGGGAGTTTCCATCGGTGCCACGTCGGTGGAGAGTCCAGACCCGGGTTCCACGGTGTGCATTCCCCCCGAGTATGCCGATTTGGCAATCGCTTTCAGTAAAGTGAAAGCGACTAAATTACCACCTTATCGACCGGGAAGGGATTGTACGATAGATCTCCAGGTAGACGCTGCGCTTCCCAAGAGTCACGTGTACCCGCTGTCCCAGGAGGAGACGTTGGCAATGGAGACATATGTCATGGAGTCGCTGGGACAGGGGTACATTCGGCCCTCCATTTCACCCGTTTCCTCGAGTTTCTTTTTTGTGAGGAAAAAGGAGGGAGGTTTGCGTCCGTGTATTGATTATAGAGGTCTAAACGCCATCACAGTGGGGTATAGTTACCCTCTACCCCTCATCGCTACGGCGGTGGAATCATTCCACGGAGCGCAGTTCTTCACAAAACTGGATCTCAGGAGCGCGTATAGTCTGGTGCGTATTCGGAAGGGAGACGAGTGGAAAACCGCATTTAGTACCACATCAGGCCACTATGAGTACCTCGTCATGCCGTATGGGTTAAAAAATGCTCCAGCCGTTTTTCAATCCTTTGTAGAAGAGATTCTCAGGGACCTGTGCGGGCAGGGAGTGGTTGTTTATATCGATGACATTCTGATCTACTCAGCCACTCACGCCGCGCATGTGTCTCTGGTGCGCAAGGTGCTTGGTAGACTGCTGGAGCATGACCTATACGCCAAGGCTGAGAAATGCGTGTTCTCTAAACGAGCCGTCTCTTTTCTGGGATATCGCATTTCCACCTCGGGGGTAGTGATGGAGGGCGACCGCATTAGGGCCATGCGTAATTGGTCGACTCCGACCACGGTAAAGGAGGTGCAGCGGTTTTTGGGTTTTGCCAACTACTCCCGGGGGTTTATCCGGGGTTTTGGCCAGATAGCGGCTCCCATTACCTCACTGCTGAAGGGGGGCCCGGTGCGGTTGCAGTGGTCAGCAGAGGCGAACGGAGCATTCAACAAGTTGAAGGCGCTGTTCACTGATGCGCCCGTGTTGGCGCATCCGGACCCCTCTCTAGCATTCATAGTGGAGGTGGACGCGTCCGAGGCTCGGGTGGGTGCCGTGCTATCGCAGCGCTCGGGGTACGCCACCAAAACTCCGCCCCTGCGCTTTCTTCTCAAGGAAGCTCAGCCCAGCGTAGCGTAACTATGATGTGGGGGACCGGGAGTTGCTAGCGGTGGTTAGAGCTCTGAAGGTGTGGAGACACTGGCTTGAGGGGGCTAAGCACCCTTTTCTCATCTGGACCGACCACCAGAACCTGGAGTATATTTGGGCAGCTAGGAGACTTAACCCACGTCAGGCAAGGTGGGCCATATTCTTCACCCGGTTCCGGTTTACTTTGTCTTATAGACCGGGCTCCCAGAACGTAAAGGCTGACGCACTGTCCCGCCTTTACGACACGGAGGATGGGTCCACCGAACCTGCTCCCAACCTTCCCGCCTCAAAGCTGGTAGCACCAGTGGTATGGGAGGTGGACCCGGACATCGAGCGGGCGTTACGGGCTGAACCCGCGCCTCCTCAGTGTCCAGCGGGGCGAAGGTACGTGCCGCTTGGTGTTCGGGACAAGCTGATTCGGTGGGCTCATGTCCTACCCTCCTCGGGTCACCCTGGGGTGACGAGGACAGTGGGGAGCCTTCAGGGGAGGTATTGGTGGCCTACTTTGGCTAAGGACGTTAAGTGTTATGTCTTCTCCTGTTCAGTGTGCGCTCAGAGTAAGGCTCCTAGGCACCTTCCTAGAGGGAAGTTACAACCCCTCCCCGTTCCACAACGGCCATGGTCACATCTGTCCATAGATTTCCTGACCGATCTTCCGCCGTCTCAGGGGAACACCACGGTTCTAGTGATTGTGGATCGGTTCTCTAAGTCCTGCCGTCTCCTCCCGTTGCCCGGTATCCCTACAGCCCTACAGACTGCGGAGGCGTTATTCACCCATGTCTTTCGGCACTACGGGGTGCCGGAGGACATCGTTTCTGATCGGGGCCCCCAATTCACGTCTCGGGTATGGAGAGCGTTCATGGAACGTTTGGGGGTCTCTGTCAGCCTGACCTCCGGTTATCACCCCGAGAGTAATGGGCAGGTGGAGAGAGTGAACCAGGAGGTGGGAAGGTTTCTGCGGTCGTATTGCCAGGATCGGCCAGGGGAGTGGGCACGCTACATTCC
This sequence comes from Oncorhynchus nerka, assembly GCF_034236695.1. Taxonomy (NCBI): domain Eukaryota; kingdom Metazoa; phylum Chordata; class Actinopteri; order Salmoniformes; family Salmonidae; genus Oncorhynchus; species Oncorhynchus nerka. The sequence continues at coordinate 26,079,870 of NC_088399.1, forward strand.
CTGGGCTGAAATGGCTCAGAACTCACTACGCCACTCCTCTACTAACGTGTCCCCTTTTCAGTGTGTGTTGGGGTACCAGCCGGTCCTGGCACCATGGCATCCGAGCCAGACCGAGGCTCCTGCGGTGGAGGAATGGGTACAGCGCTCCAAGGAGACCTGGAGGGCCGTCCAGGAATCTCTACAACAAGCGAGTGGACGGCAGAAGAGGAGTGCTGACCGCCACCGCAGTGAGGCCCCCGTGTTTGTACCGGGGGACAGGGTCTGGCTCTCGATCCGAAACCTACCTCTCCGCTTGCCCTGCCGGAAGCTTGGTCCGCAGTGTGTAGGGCCCTTTAAAGTCCTGAGGAGAATAAACGAGGTGTGTTATCGATTACAACTCCATTCCTATTATCATATTAACCCCTCGTTTCATGTGTCTCTCCTCAGGCCGGTGGTAGCTGGTCCCCTGCAGGACAGTGAGGTGCTGGAGGTCCCTCCCCCCCCTCTGGACATCGAGGGGTCCCCGGCGTACACGATCCGGGCCATTCTGGACTCAAGACGCCGGGTGAGGGGCCTGCAGTACCTCGTGGACTAGGAGGGGTACGGCCCGGAGGAGAGGTGCTGGGTACCGGTGGGGGACATCTTGGATCCATCCATGTTGAGGGATTTCCATCGCCTCCATCCGGATCGCCCTGCACCTCGTCCTCCGGGGCGACCTCGAGGCCGGTGTCGGCGCGCTGCGGGAGCCGTCGTCACCGGCCTATTAGCTGCCACTGATTGTGTCCCTCCCCCCTCCTTGTATGTTTATTGGTAGCACCTGTTTATGTATGATTAGTTTGTCTTTATTAGACAGCCGGCCCGCCTGGTTGTTGTGCGGGATTATTTCAGTGTAACCTTCGGCTCTGTTGTAGAGGTACGTGTTAGTGCCTGGTCGTGACTTTTCCGTTGTACATTTTCATTCCCTGTGTTTGCGGCCGTTACTATTACATTTACATTACATTTACATTTAAGTCATTTAGCAGACGCTCTTATCCAGAGCGACTTACAAATTGGTGCATTCACCTTATGACCTCCAGTGGAACAGTAGTGCATCTAAATCTTTTCAGGGGAGGGGTGAGAGGGATTACTTTATCCTATCCAGTGTGGGGTCAGGTGTCTCCTGATTGAAGGGAGTTTGTTCCACCATTGGGGGCCAGAGCAGCGAACAGTTTTGACTGGGCTGAGCGGGAAGTACTTCCTCAGTGGTAGGGAGGCGAGCAGGCCAGAGGTGGATGAACGCAGTGCCCTTGTTTGGGTGTAGGCCTGATCAGAGCCTGAGGTACTGAGGTGCCGTTCCCTCACAGCTCCGTAGGCAAGCACCATGGTCTTGTAGCGGATGCGAGCTTACTGGAAGCCAGTGGAGGGAGCGGAGGAGCGGGGTGACGTGAGAGAACTTGGGAAGGTTGAACACCAGACGGGCTGCGGCGTTCTGGATGAGTTGTAGGGTTTAATGGCACAGGCAGGAGCCCAGCCAACCGAGTTGCAGTAATCCAGACGGGAGATGACAAGTGCCACCTGCGCCGCTTCCTGTGTGAGGCAGGGTGTCGGATGTTGTAGAGCATGAACCTCAGGCCACCGCCTTGATGTTAGTGAGAAGACAGGGTGTTGGATCACCAAGGTTCTTAGCGCTCTGGGAGGAGGACACAATGGAGTGTCAACCGTGATGGCGAGATCATGGAACGGGCAATCCTTCCCCGGGAGGAAGAGCCCCGTCTGAGGTTCAGCTTGAGGTGGGATCCGTCATCCACGGATATGTCTGCCAGACATGCAGAGATGCGGTCGCCACCTGGTCATCAGAAGGGGAAAGGAGAAGATTAATTGTGTGTTCTGCATAGCAATGATAGGAGAGACCATGTGAGGTTATGACAGAGCCAAGTGACTTGGTGTATAGCGAGAATAGGAGAGGGTAGAACAGAGCCCTGGGGACACCAGTGGTGAGAGCACGTGGTGGAGACGGTGCCACCTGGAGTACCTGTCAGGTGGGGACGGAGATGCCCAACTCGGAGAGGGTGGATCCACAGTATCGAAGGCAGCCGATAGGTCTGAAGGACTTTAGCAGTGCGGAGCGCCTCCGTGATACAGAGAAGAGCAGTCTCAGTTGAATGACAGTCTTGAAACCTGACTGGATCAAGAAGGTCCCTGAGAGAGATGCACCGGCACGTTCAAGAGTTTTGGAGAGAAAAGAAAGAAGGGATACTGGTCTGTAGTTGTTGACCGGAGGGATCGAGTGTAGGTTTTTTCAGAAGGGGTGCAACTCTCGCTCTCTTGAAGACGGAAGGGACGTAGCCAGCGGTCAGGGATGAGTTGATGAGCGAGGTGAGGTAAGGAGAGGAGGTCTCCGGAAATGGTCTGGAGAAGAGCGGAGGGGATAGGGTCAAGCGGGCAGGTTGTAGGGCGGCCGGCTCACAAGACGCGAGATTTCATCTGGAGAGAGAGGGGAGAAAGAGGTCAGAGCACAGGGTAGGGCAGTGTGAGCAGAACCACTTGACTTAGCAAACGAGGATCGGATGGTCGACCTTCTTTTTCAAAATGGGCAGTCATCTGCAGAGAGGGAGGAGGGGGGAGGGGGAGGAGGATTCAGGAGGGAGGAGAAGGTTGCAAAAGAGCTTCCCTAGGGTTAGAGGCAGATGCTTGGAATTAGTAGAAAGTGGCCACAGAGAGAGAAGAGGAAAATGTAGAGAGGAGGGATGAAAGGATGTCAGGTCCCCGAGTTTTCCTCCATTTCCGCTTGCTGCCCGGAGCTGTTTGAGCTCGCAATGAGTCGTCGAGCCACGGAGCACCGAGCCGGCCTGGAGGATAGGGGATAGAGAGTCAAAGGATGCAGAAAGGGAGGAGAGGAGGGTTGAGGAGGCAGAATCAGGAGATAGGTTGGAGAAGGTTTGAGCAGAGGAAGAGATGATAGGATGGAAGAGGAGAGAGCAGACGGCGCGATACCATCCGAGTAGGGGCTGGATGAGAGCGAGAGGGGAAAAGGATGTAGTGGTCGGAGACTTGGAGGGAGTTGCAACGAGGTTAGTGGAGGAACAGCATCTAGTAAAGATGAGGTCGAGCTCTGTTGTGCCTTGTGAGTAGGGGGGAAGGTGAGAGGGTGAGGTCAAAAGAGGAGAGGAGTGGAAAGAAGGAGGCAGAGAGGAATGAGTCAAAGGTAGGCGGGGGAGGTTAAAGTCGCCCAGAACTGTGAGAGGTGAGCCGTCCTCAGGAAAGGAGCTTATCAAGGCATCAAGCTCATTGATGAACTCTCCGAGGGAACCTGGAGGGCGATAAATGATAAGGACTTGAAAGGGCTTAACTGTGACAGCATGGAATTCAAAGGAGGCGATAGACAGATGGGTAAGGGGAGAAAGAGAGAATGACCACTTGGGAGAGATGAGGATCCCGGTGCCACCACCCCGCTGACCAGAAGCTCTCGGGGTGTGCGAGAACACGTGGGCAGACGACGTGGGCTTCACTATTGTGAGCACCCTGTGGTGTGTTGGTGCTATTAAAGACGCACAGCATTGCACTCTCTGTCTCCTGCGTTTGACTCCACACCCACGACACCCGGAGCATTACAGTAGCATGTCCGGTGAACATGTAAGGGTTCCATAGCCGCAGGCAGAACAGTTGAAACTGGAGCAGCAGCACGGCCAGGTGGACTGGGGACAGCAAGGAGTCATCAGGCCAGGTAGTCTTGAGGCATGTTCCTAGGGCTCAGGTCCTCCGAGAGAGAGAAAGAAAGAAAGAGATAAAGAGAGAAGGAGAGAAATAGAGAGAGAATTAGAAAGAGCATACTTAAATTCACACAGGACACCGGATAAGACAGGAGAAATATTCCAGATATAACAGACTGACCCTAGCCCCCCGACAAATAAACTACTGCAGCATAAATACTGGAGGCTGTGAACAGGAGGGGTCGGGAGACACTGTGGCCCTGTCCGACGATACCCCGGACAGGGCCAAACTGGCAGGACATAACCGCACCCACACCACTAGAGGGATATCTTCAACCACCAACTTACCTTACTGAGACAAGACCGAGTATAGCCCACAAAGATCTCAGCCACGGCACAACCCAAGGGGCGCCAACCCGGACAGGAAGATCACGTCAGTGACTCAAGGGACTCAAGGGATGCATCCCTCCTAGGGACAGGATAGAAGAGCACCAGTAAGCCAGTGACTCAGCCCCTGTAATAGGGTTAGAGGCAGAGAATCCCAGTGGAGAGAGGGGAACCAGCCAGGCAGAGACAGCAAGGGCAGTTTGTTGCTCCAGTGCCTTTCCATTCACTTTCACACTCCTGGTCCAGTCTACACTCAATCATAGGACCTACTGAAGAGATGAGTCTTCAATAAAGATTTAATTGTTGAGACCAAGTCTGCGTCTCTCTCATGGATAGGCAGAACATTCCATAAAAATGGAGCTCTATAGGAGAAAGCCCTGCCTCCAGCTGTTTGCTTAGTAATTCTTGGGACAGTAAGGCCTGCTTCTTGTGACCGTAGCGTACGTGTAGGTATGTACGGCAGGACCAAATCGGAAAGATAGGTAGGAGCAAGCCCATGTAATGCTTTGTAGGTTAGCATTAAAATCTTGAAACCTTTCATAGTGTAGTTACTTTTTCTTTAGTTTAGTCACATGATTTCTTACATTTGCAGTACATTTGCCAATCATTTGGACTGCCAGACTTAATTGCCATACCTTTTGCCTAATCCCTCTCAATCATACAATTTTTAAATTCCTCATCAGTCCAAAGGGATTTAACCGTTTTCTACAGTCATGCTTATTAGTAACTGGAATAAGTAGTTTCATAAATGAGTCTAGTGCAGCGTCTGGTTGCTCCTCATTACACACCACAGACCAGCAAGTATTCTTTACATCATCAACATATGAATCACCACAAAATTTCTTGTATGACCTCTTATATACTATATTAGGCCCAGCCTTTGGAACTTTGTTTTTCCTAGATATAGCTACTATACTGTGATCACTACATCCTATGGATTTGGATACTGCTTTAAAGCAAATATCTGCAGCATTAGTAAAGATGTGATCAATACATGTTGATGATAATTCCTGTGCTTTTTGTAACTACCCTGGTAGGTTGACTGACAACCTGATTTAGGTGGCAGGCACTGGTTACAGTTTGAAGTTTTTTCCTGAGTGGGCAGCTTGATGATAGCCAGTCAATATTTAAATCACCCAGAAAATAGACTTCTCGGTTGATATCACATACATTATCAAGCATTTCACATATATTATCCAGATACTGACTGTTAGCACTTGGTGGTCTATAGCAGCTTACCACAATAATGGGCTTTAGGTGAGGCAGATGAACCTGTAGCCATATTATTTCAACAGTATTTAACATTAGATCATCTCTAAGCTTTACAGGAATGTGGTACTGAATATAGACACCGCCTCCGTTGGCATTTCTGTCTTTTCGGTAGATGTTATAACCATGTATTGCTACCACTGTATCATCAAAGGTATTATCTAAGTGAGTTTCAGAATATGACTGTCATCTGTTACAAGCAAGTTATTGACTTCGAGGACTTTGTTTCTTAGGCTACATATGTTAATATGGGCTATTTTTAGCACTTTTCTGGGTTGCTTGATTGTTTTTAGTGCTTTACTGGGAAGCTTATCAGAGGTAGACTTACTCATGTTATTTACATTGGAGCTGAGTGCAGGGTGAGCTGCATAAAGTGGTCCCCCTACTATTGCACACCACTTCAGTGCTAACAGCGTAACTGGTTTATGGGCTCAAGATGACTACTTACAGTAGTTGTATGATAAACCGATGTACACTACCGTTCAATAGATTGGGGTCACTTAGAAATGTCCTTGTTTTTGAAAGAAAAGCACAAAAAAATGTCCATTAAAATAACATCAAATTGATCAGAAATAGAGTGTAGACATTGGCAATGTTGTAAATGACTATTAGCTGGGAATGGCTGATTTATAATGGAATATCTACACAGGCATACAGAGGCCCATTATCAGAAACCATCACTCCTGTGTTCCAATGGCACGTTGTGTTAGCGAATCCAAGTTTATAATTTTAAAAGACTAATTGATCATTAGAAAACCCTTTTGCAATTATGTTAGCACAGCTGAAAACTGTTGTTCTGATTAAAGAAGCAATAAAACTGGCATTCTTTAGACTAGGTGAGTATCTGGAGCATCAGCATTTGTGGGTTCGATTACAGGCTCAAAATAGTCCGAAGCAAAGAACTTTCTTCTGAAGCTCGTCAGTCTATTCTTGTTCTGAGAAATGAAGGATATTCCATGTGTGAAATTGCCAAGAAACTGAAGATCTCATACAACACTAAGTACTACTCCCTTCACAGAACAACGCAAACTGGCGCTAACCAGAGTAGAAAGAGGAGTGGGAGGCCCCGGTGCACAAATGAGCAAGAGGACAAGTACATTAGAGTGTCTAGTTTGAGAAACAGACGCCTCACAAGTCCGCAATTGGCTGCTTCATTAAATAGTAGCCGCAAAACCCCAGTTTCAACATCAACAGTGAAGAAGCAACTCTGGGATGCTGGCCTTCTAGGCAGAGTTGCAAAGAAAAAGCCATGTCTCTGACTGGCCAATAAAAATAAAAGATTAAGATAGGCAAAAGAACACAGACACTGGACAGAGGAAGATTTTTTAAAGTGTTATGGACAGACAAAAATAAGTTTGAGGTGTTCGGATCACAAAGGAGAAGTTTCGTGAGATGTAGAAAAAAATGAAAATATCCTGGAGGAGTACTTGACACTATCTGTCAAGCTTGGTGGAGGCAATGTGATGGTCTGGGGGTGCTTTGGGTTGGTAAAGTGGGAGATTTGTACAGGGTAAAAAGGGATTGTGAAGAAGGAAGGCTATCACTCCATTTTGCAACGCCATGCCATACCCTATGGACAGCACTTAATTGGAGCCAATTTCCTCCTACAACAGAACAATGACCCAAAGCACAGCTCTAAACTATGCAATAACGATTTAGGGAAGAAGCAGTCAGCTGGTATTCTGTCTATAATGGAGTGGCCAGCACAGTCACTGGATCTCAACCCTGTTGAGCTGTTGTGAGAACAGCTTGACCGTATGGTAAGTAAGAAGTGCCCATCAAAGCCAATCCAACTTGTGGGAGGTGCTTCAGGAAGCATGGGGTGAAATCTCTTCAGATTACCTCAACAAATTGACAACTAGAATGCCAAAGATCTGCAAGTCTGTAATTGCTGCAAATGGAAGATTCTTTGACAAAAGCAAAGTTTGAAGGACACAATTCTTATTTAAATTAAAAATCATTATTTAAAACCTTGTCAACGTCTTGACTATATTTCCTATTCATTTTGCAACTCATTTCATGTATGTTTTCATGGAAAACAAGGAAATGTTTAAGTAACCCCAAACTTTTGAACAGTAGTGTATTCGGTGCAATTAGGGGTACATACATTTAATTACTTACATTGTGTTTGACAATGCCCCTAAGATCATGTACATTTGTTGCAGCATTATGATGACTCATTGTCACAATGGTAGGGATTAACTGAGCTGGTCTTGGATCATTTACCAGTCATTGCTTCAATGCAGCCTTTAAATGCGAGTCCAAAACCAAAAAGATTTGGATGGACTCCGTCATTCCTGTAGAGTATCTTCTGTTTCCAGAAGGTGTCAAAGTTATCAATAAAAGTGACTCCAGCAGAGCTATAGTAGTATTTTAGCCAGATGTGTAATGCCAGCAGTCTGCTGGATCTAGCACACCAATGATGGTACTGGACCTGAAATTATTAGACATTTTTGGAGTCTTTTAATGCTAAAATCAGTTCTTTAAAATCCATCAATGTTCCGAGCTAGCCCTCCTGATGTCGTTTAAACCCACATGGACTACGACAGAGTCAGCTCCCGGCATCTGGGGTAGAACAGTCTGAAGCAGCCTTGTGATGTCCTGTACTCGTGCTCCTGGGTAGAACAGTCTGAAGCAGCCTTGTGATGTCCTGTACTCATGCTCCTGGGTAGAACAGTCTGAAGCAGGCTTGTGATGTCCTGTACTCATGCTCCTGGGTAGAACAGTCTGAAGCAGCCGTGTGATGTCCTGTACTCGTGCTCCTGGGTAGAACAGTCTGAAGCAGCCTTGTGATGTCCTGTACTCGTGCTCCTGGGTAGAACAGTCTGAAGCAGCCTTGTTATGTCCTGTACTCGTGCTCCTGGGTAGAACAGTCTGAAGCAGCCTTGTTATGTCCTGTACTCGTGCTCCTGGGTAGAACAGTCTGAAGCAGCCTTGTTATGTCCTGTACTCGTGCTCCTGGGTAGAACAGTCTGAAGCAGCCTTGTTATGTCCTGTACTCCTGCTCCTGGGTAGAACAGTCTGAGGCAGCCTTGTTATGTCCTGTACTCGTGCTCCTGGGTAGAACAGTCTGAAAAAGCCTTGTTATGTCCTGTACTCATGCTCCTGGGTAGAACAGTCTGAAGCAGCCTTGTTATGTCCTGTACTCGTGCTCCTGGGTAGCACCGGGTTTTTGTCTCGGGGACCAAGACGTCTCTCACCATAGAGCTTCCAGATCCGATTTTGATTGGAAAGCCACCAAGGACAAAGGCACCGGAACCTCTGGATCCAGGGCGGCAAAGCTGTTTCTGGTCTGTGTCAGTTCTGGGCTCAACATCCATGGAGACCTCCGTTGCCACCTCCATGGCTGGTTGGTTGGGTTGGGAACAGCTCCTTTCTCCATGGAAGGGGTAGACCCCTTCGGGGATGGAACCCTGCCTAGAACTGGTCAGTTGGCTGTGGAGAGCCAACACGGCGGTGAAACTTACAATAGACCAGAGCGGCATCAGGCTACCGGGGTATAATTTTTTTGTTTGTTGCTGGATTTGGGTTCCCCAGTAGCTTATGTAGTTTTCTACTTGCTTGCTAAGAGTAGCTACTTCACTCCTTTAGTCCTCTGCAAGAAAGCAGTTGCTGCATTGAAAGTCAGCGCGGTCCACATTATCCCAGGAACAAAGCAAAGTCAACACAGCTCCTGCAACGCTGGAAACGCTCAATAGCGGCCTCCATTTGAGCCCGTCAAGCCAGCTAGGCTAGCTGGGCTTTCGCATCTCTCCCCCTACATGGAATCTGGCAGGATTCGCTCACAGCAATAGCCCAACAGAGCCGCAGGATTCAAAATAAAATAAAAGTATATAAAAACACTGTCAGCTTTTAAACCAAGGTCTTTAGTTCAGGATTCGGCCTTCAACAGCCTTCAAAAACAACAAACATACGTCACACGCTGATGACATAGGGATTGACACTGTTCCTTGGATAGTACAGGTGCCAGCACGCACCCCTGCCTCACACCAGTGCATACTATGAAGGGCACGACTCCTGCCTTGCTATGGCCATCCAAGCCATCATCCCATCATGGAACTTGCAAAGGATGTTAACAAATTTGAGTGGGCAGACAAATTTGAGAAGAATGGCCCATAGTAGTTCCCTGCTCACAGTTTCTAAGGCCTTGGAGAGGTCGACAAAGGCCATGAATGGATCTTGGTGTTGTTCAAGGCACTACTCCTGGAGTTTCCGTGCCGTGAGTATCAATAGATACAATACTGTGGGAGGGTGGTGTCTAGATAGTTTTAGGGAGGTATAGTGTGTTGGTACATTTGTGGGTGTCTCTGTGTGTGCAAGTGTGTGTGTGTGCATGCGTGTGCATGTGCGTGTGTGTGTGTGCATGCGTGTGAGTGTGTGTGTGTGTACTTAGGTTACACAGACAGATTTGTAGAGTTAGGTAACAGATATATCCTAGTTGTTATTGGGGACATTGTAAGCGCAGACATGAAGAAACATAGATTTAATTTAATTTAATTTGAACATTCAGGGGGAACTAAGATAATATTAATGAGCTTTTTCTCTTCACATTTAGAACTCAGTTCTTCTCCTGCAGCACTTCTGCTTTTTCCCTTTTTTCTCCCTCTATTTTTGTCATTCTCTCTGTCCCTTTTTATCTCACCCCTTACCCCATACTCCCTCTCTTCCAAATCAAATCAAATACAATATTATTTGTCACGTGTGCCAAATGCAACACCTTACAGTGAAATGCTTACTTACAAGCCCTTAACCAACAGTGAGTTAAGAACATATTCAGTAAATAAAATCAAGTAAAAAGTAACACTGTAAAATTACGTTACAATAACGAGGCCACTGTATTTACAGGTACCGAGTAAATGTGCGGGGTACAAGTTAGTCGAGGACATTTGTACATGTAGGTAGGGGTAGAGTGACTATGCATAGATAATAAACTGTGAGTAGCAGCAGTGAAGAAAACAAATGTCTGGGTGCATATTTGAAGCTGTTAAGGAGCCTTTTGGACCTAGACTTGGCGCTCCGGTACCACTTGCCGTGCGGTAGTAGAGAGAATAGTCCGTGACTTGGGTGACCCCCCCCCATCTCTCCATATTTCCCCTTCCCTTCTCCATCTCCCCCTCTCTTGCTGTATCTATCTCCTCCTCCCCATCCCCTTCTCTGGGTCTGGGGGATTAAGGGGACAGTCAGTTCTGTAGATAGATAGCCTGACGACTCACATTGAGTTCTTTCACTGCTCTGTCGTTCCCTACATACTTCAGTCTGAGAGTGCCATTATTGAACTAGTTTGTGGTGTTGAGGGACACCAGGGGTGTTGTAAATTACTAAGTCATCAGTAATTGGATTGTCTCTAACCAATCAGAGGATCAAAGCCAATGAATCATTTTCTAACCGAATTTACCCACGTGTGTTTTGGTTCTTACCCAACCGATCGGTTTCTGGACCAATCAGATGGCAATGAATGTGTTCGCATCCGGTGAAGGGTTGGCGAGGTAGAAACTAACGTCTGTGGGCGTGGCGTAGTGTTTGGCCAGAGCATGGACTCTCGGTAGCCAGGCAAGTAGATAGCAGGGGGTTTAGAATATTTAAAGCGTTCCAGTGAAATCAGCCCCACGTCTAGCTACTGCTGACCTGCTGATAGTTAGTGTCGCCTATATATGTGTGCATGTGTGTGTGTGCGTACGTGTTTGTGTGTCTGTGTGTGCCTGTGTGTGTGTGTGTTGGTGTGTATGTGTGTGTGGGGGGAGGGGGTTAACCTGTTGGAGACTCATTACCCAAATTCAAATGTGAGATGTGTTTATCCCAAAAGTACCAGATCTTACACAGAACCTTCCATCCTGTCTCCCCTCCACGTCTCTCCCCTCTTTTCTCCCTGTATTTTTCACTTCTTTCCGGTGTTTCTGGCGGTATCACCAGTTAAGTATAGCTCATTAGTGACTTTCTGATTAAGTTGATTCAGGTCTGATTCACTTTATAGCACTGAATGAGTTCTCACAAATACACACATGCTTGTATGCACACACTAAGACACACACAAACACACTCTCCTCAGACTGGATGAGGACATAGACATGTGATACAGCACTAGGTTCAGGGGCATGTCTACTACTTTCATTGTTCATGCTGGTTTTCTGTGTGTGTGTGTGTGTTTTTTCTCTCTCTGCATTTCTCTCTCATACAAACACACAGAGTCCTACTCCATTTCAGGAATAGATTGCTGCCACCAGCGATCAGTTGTCACACACTCTGTTTGGACTAGCTCAACACCAGTGCAGTACCCTAGGTCGTGGGCACACACACACATACATATGCACGCACACAGCACTGGCCCTCCCGTTTCAGAGAGCTAATCAGGTGCTGCACACAAACAACATTTGCAGATCAGAGAGTCTTCTGTAAACACTGTTCCACCCAACACACTGTATTTTTGTGTGCACACCAGGGGAGAATGACTGCCCCCTCTCATTGAAGCAACGTAAGTTCAAGGCCGACTGCTGTACTGCAGGCATTGTTAGAAGAAAACAGTATCCCCCATTATAGTGAAATGAAAAGTGGCAATCTTTGTGATCAATTTGTGTAAATATGTACTCATTCAAGGGTTTTTCTTTATTTTCACTATTTTCTACATTGCAGAATAATAGTGAAGACATCAAAACTATGAAATAACACATATGGTATCATGTAGTAACCAAACAAGTGTTAAACAAATCAAAATATATTTTAGATTCTCAGTAGCCACCCTTTATCTTGGCGACAGCTTTGCACACTCTTGGCATTCTCTCAACCAGATTCAACCAGGTAGTCACCTGGAATGTATTTCAACTAACAGGTGTGTCTTGTTCAAATTGAATTGTGGAATTTCTTTCCTTCTTCATGCGTTTGAGCCAATTAGTTTTGTTGTGACAAGGTAGGAGTGGTATACAGAAGATTGCCCTATTTGGTAAAAGACCAAGTCAATATTATGGCAAAAACAGCAAAGAGAAATGACAGTCCATCATTACGTTAAGACATGAAGGTCAGTCAATGTGGAAAATTTCAAGAACTTTGAAGGTTTCTTTAAGTGCAGTCACAAAAACTAGCAAGCGCTATGATGAAATTGGCTCTCATGAGGACTGCCACATGAAAGGAAGACCCAGAGTTACCTCTGCTGCAGAGGATAAGTAACAGACATATCTCAACATCAACTGTTCAGAGGAGTGCGTGAATCAGGCCTTCATGGTCGAATTGCTGCAAAGAAACCACTACTAAAGCACACCAATAATAAGAAGATACTTTCTTGGGCCAAGAAACACGACCAAAGGACATTAGAACGGTGGAAATCTGAACTTTGGTTTGATAAATCAACATTTGAGATTTTGGTTTTTGGTCCCAATGGATGATCTCTGCATGTGTAGTTCCCACTGTGAAGCATGGAGGAGGAGGTGATGGTGTGGGGGTGCTTTTGTGGGGGTGCTTTTCTGCCGCGATATGCCATCCCATCTGGTTTGCGCTTAGTGGGACTATAATTGATTGAGTGCTGCATCAGATGACCTGGCCTCCACAATCACCCGACCTTAACCCAATTGAGATGATTTGGGACTAGTTGGGACGCAGAGTGAAGGAAAAACAGCCAACAAGTGCTCAGCATATGTGGGAACTCCTTCAAGACTGTTGGAAAAAGCATTCCAGGTGAAGCTGGTTGAGAAAATGCCAAGAGTGTGCAAAGCTGTCATCAAGGCAAAGGGTGGCTACTTTAAAGAATCTAAAATCAAAAATGCATTTTGATTTGTTTAACACTTTTTTGGTTGCTACATGATTCCATATGTGTTATTTCATAGTGTTGATGTCTTCAGTATTATTTTACAACATAGAAAATAGTTCAAAAAAAGAAAAGCCTTGAATGAGTAGGTGTGTCCAAATTGTTGACTGGTACTCTATGTATGTATATATATATACATACATACATACATACATACATACATACATACATACATACATACATACATACATACATACATACATACATACATACATACATACATACATACAAACAGTATATGCTGTACATATACTAATACACCAGATGTATTGTATGTCCTTGAGCCAATTATTTTTAAGTCGTACACAGAAGAAGGATCATTTAGTTGCTAATGGAAGCCTGCAGTACCCTGGTCAGACTTCAACTTCAATTATAGGCGATTTTATACCCTACAGAGACAGAAGATTCAGAGTGTCACAAAAGGGCGTCTAGTTGTAGTGCACATCGACATCCGGCGTACTCCCGTGCCACATGAAAATTGGAATGTGCTGTATCATTAAGTGCACCGCAATGGGGGCAGTGTTGTGTAGACATTGTGTAGACAAATATAATTGTTCAGACAATGAACCAAACAGCAATGTAGCCCCTCAAAAGGTGTTTTGTTTAAAAATAATTACTAGTGATTCCAGGCTATTGGTAAAAACAGCTTTGAGATATGTGATTTGTGTCTGTGAACCAAAACAGGATGACATTCTATTTTTATCTGATATGGGAGTGAATACATTCACATCAAAATGGGATACAGTTGTAGGTTACACTGGCAAGTATAAGAGTATTTTTCAGGGCAAATTAGTTAATTATAAATCTGAATATTTCACATGGTGATGTGGGAAGCTAATCAACTTCTTTCTTCTCAAGCTAATCAACTTCAAAATCACTTCAATTTCAAGATTGCTGTCTTGGTATAGCTTAGCATTAAATAAGCAGTCTATTTTGCGTTGATAACCAACTATAATCACAGCGACTGTTCAAACAATAAATCAAACAACATTGTAGCCTTATTAGAATCCCACAAAAAGGTATTTTACTTAGAAGTGAAAAAGTTAATTTAGGCTATTTTGAAACTTAAAACAGATAGCCTTGTGTTTTTTTTCCGTAACTAAAAATGATCACATTCTATTTTTAAATGATTACATTTTTAAAATTTAACCTTTATTTCAGCAGGGAGTCATGCTGAGACCACGGTCTCTTTTGCAGATGAGCCCTGTATGAACACATCAATAAAAATCTAATTACACCGTACATAAACTATATATACAAAGTATGTCGACACCCCTACAAATTAGTTCAGTCACTTTCAATGTGGCACCATCATAGGATGCCACCGTTCCAACATAAATTTGTCAGTTCATCAGATTTCTGCCCTGCTAGAGCTGCCCTGAAGTGCTGTTATTGTGAAATGGAACAACAACGGCTCAGCGGCGAAGTGGTAGACCACAGAGAACGGGAGCGCCAAGTGATGAAGCACGTAGCACGTAAAAATAGTCTGTCCTCCAGTAGCAACACTCACTACCGCGTTCCAAACTGCCTCTGGAAGCATCGTCAGTGCAAGAACTGTTTGTCAGGAGCTTCATAAAATTGGTTTGTTTCCATGGCTGAGCAGCCGCACATAAGCCTAAGTTCGCCATGCGTAATGCCAAGCATCGGCTGGAGTGATGTAAAGCTTGCCGCCATTGAACTGTGGATCAGTGGAAACGCGTTCCCTAGAGTGATGAACCACGCATCACCATATGGCAGTCTGATGGATGAATCTGGGTTTGGCGGATGCCAGGGGAACGTTACCTGCCCAAATGCATAGTGCCAACTGTAAAGTTTGGTGGAGGAGGAATAATTGTCTGGGGCTGTTTTTTATAGTTCCAGTGAAGGGACATCTTACATCTACAGCATACAATGACATTCTAAACTATTCTTCGCTTCCAACTTTGTGGCAACAGTTTGAGGAAGGCCCTTTTCTGTTTCAGCATGACAATGCCCCTGTGCACAAGGTGAGGTTCATACAGAAATGGTTTGTTGAGAACGGAGTGGAAGACCTTGACTGGCCTGCACAGAGAGCTGTTCTCTTCCCCATCGAACACTTTTGGGATGAATTGGAACGCAGACTGCGAGCCAGGCCTAACCACCCAACATCAGTGCCCGACTTCACTAATACTCTTGTGGCTGAATGGAAGCAAGTCCCCGCAGCAATGTTCCAACATCTAGTGGAAAGCCTTCCCAGAAAATTGGAGGCTGTTATAGCAGCAAAGGGGCGAACCAACCCCATATTTATGCATATGATTTTGGAATGAGATGTTCGATGAGCAGGTGTCCACATACTTCTGCTACTTCTGGCTTCTGGAAGGAAATGCTGTCAGAATTCTCAACCGCTGTCGCTCATTCAGCCTACAGAAACTTTCAACCAGTTCTCGCCATGAAGCAACGAGTCGGAGTCAGAGGCCGAGCCTTCTCTGGTCTCTCCTCCACCCATTATGGGGTCTTCTGTTGGATCTGATAATTAACCTTGATGGTTGTACAGTCATCTCAAATAAAAATGTGAAGAACCTCGGTGTTACTCTGGACCCTGATCTCTCTTTTGAAGAACAAATCAAAACTATTTCAAGGACAGCTTTTTTCCATCTTTGTAACAATGCAAAAATCTGAAACTTTATGTCCTAAAATGAGGCAAAAAAGCTCATCCATGCTTTTGTCACTTCTAGATTAGACAACTGCAATGCTCTACTTTCTGGTTACCTAGTAAATTAACTTCAGTTAGTGCTAAACACGGCTGCTAGAATCCTGACTAGAACCAAAAAATGTGATCATATTAATCCAGTGCTCATCTCTCTACACTGGCTTCCTGTTAATGCTAGGGCTGATTTCAAGGTTTTACTGCTAACCTACAAAGCATTCCATGGGCTTGCTCCTACCTATCTCTCCGATTTGGTCCTGCTGTACATACCTACACGTACGCTATGGTCACAAGACACAGGCCTCCTTATTGTCCCTAGAATTTAAAAGCAAACAGCTGGAGGCAGGGCTTTCTCCTACAGAATTATGGAATGGTCTGCCTATCCATGTGGGAGACGCAGACTCGATCTCAACCTTTAAGTCTTTATTGAAGACTAATTTATTCAGTAGGACCTATGATTGAGTGTAGTCTGTCCCAGGGGTGTGAAGGTGAACGGAAAGGCACTGTAGCGACGAACTGCCCTTGCTGTCTCTGCCTGGCCGGTTCCCCTCTCTCCACTGGGATTCTCTGCCTCTAACCCTATTATGGGGCTGAGTCACTGGCTTACTGGTGCTCTTCCATCCTGTCCCTAGGAGGGATGCATCCCTTGAGTCCCTTGAGTCACTGACGTGATCTTCCTGTCCGGGTTGGCGCCACCCTCGGATTCGTGCCGTGGGGGAAATCTTCGTGGGCTATACTCAGCCTTGTCTCATGGTAGTAAGTTGGTGGTTTGAATATATCCCTCTACTGGTGTGGGGGCTGCACTTTGGAAAAGTGGGTGGGGTTATATCCTGTCTGGTTGGCCCTGTCCGGGGGTATCGTCGGACGGGGACACTGTGTCTCCAAACCCCTCCTGTCTCAGCCTCCAGTATTTATGCTACAATAGTTGATGTATTGTGGGGCTTGGGTCGGTCTGTTATATCTGGAGCATTTCTCCTGTCTTATCCGGTGTCCTGTGTGAACTTAAGTATGCACCCTCTAATTCTCTCTCTCTCCCTCCCCTCCCAGAGGACCTGAGCCCTGGGACTAACTGGTTATGCCTCAGGACTACCTGGCCTGATGACTCCTTGCTGTCCCCAGTTCACCTGGTCTTGCTGCTGCTCCAGTTTAAACTGTTCTCCCTGTGGCAATGGAGCCCTGAACTGTTCATTCTGCTGTTTACAACTCTCTCTCTCTCTTTCTCTACCGCACCTGCTGTCTCTAACTCTGAATGCTCAGCCATGAAAAGCCAACTGACATTTACTCCTGAGGTGCTGACCTGTTGCATCCTCTACAACCACTGTGACTATTATCATTATTTGACCCTGCTGGTCATTTATGAACGTTTGAACATCTTGGCCATGTACTGTTATAATCTCAACCAGGCACAGCCAACAGAGGACTGGTCACCCCTCAGAGCCTGGTTCCTTTCTAGATTTCTTCCTATGTTCTGGCAGCCACCGTGCTTGCTGTTTGGGGTTTTAGGCTGGGTTTCTTAATAGCACTTTGTGACATCGGCTGACGTAAAAAGGGCTTTATATTACATTTGATTGATTGATTGATTGATTATATCTATATACAGTTGAAGTCTGAAGTTTACATACACTTAGGTTGGAGTCATTAAAACTCATTTTTCAACCACTCCACAAATGTATTGTTAACAAACTATAGTTTTGGAAAGTCGGTTAGGACATCTACTTTGTGCATGACATAAGTAATTTTTACAGACATATTATTTCACTAATAAGTCACTGTATCACCGTTCCAGTGTATCAGAAGTTTACATACACTAAGTTGACTGTCCCTTTAAACAGCTCGTAAAATTGCAGAAAATTGTGTCATAGCCTACCAGAAGCTTCTAAAGCCAAGTGACATAATTTGAGTCAATTGGAGGTGAACCTGTGGACGTATTTCAAGGCCTACCTTCAAACTCAGTACCTTTTTGCTTGACATCATGGGAAAGTCAAAAGAAATAAGGCAAGACCTCAGAAAAACAATTGTAGACCTCCACAAGTCTGGTTCATCCTGGGGAGAAATTTCCAAACACCTGAAGTTACCACGTTCATCTGTACAAACAATAGTACGCAAGTATAAACACCATGGGACCAAGCAGCCGTCATACCGCTCAGGAAAGAGAGGCGTTCTGTCTCCTAGAGATGAACATCCATTGGTGCGAAAAGTGCAAATCTATCCCAGAACCACAGCAAAGGACCTTGTGAAGATGCTGGTGGAAACAGGTACAAAAGTATCCATTTCCACAGTAAAACGAGTCCTATATCAACATAACCTGAAAGGCCGCTCAGCAAGAGAAAGCTAGACTATGGTTTTCAACTGCACATGGGGAGAAAGATTGTACTTTTTGGAGAGATTTTCTCTGGTCTGAAACAAAAATAGAACTGTTTGGCCAAAACGACCATCCTTATGTTTGGAGAAAAAAGGGGGAGGTTTGCAAGCCGAAGAACACCATCCCAACCGAGAAGAACGAGGTTGGCAGCATCATGTTGTGGGGTGCTTTGCTGCAGGAGGGACTGGGGCATTTCACATAATAGATGGCATCATGAGAAAGGAAAATGATGTGGATATATTGAAGCATCGTCTCAAGACATCAGTTAAAGTTTACGTTGCAAATGGGTCTTCCAAATGGACAACGACCCCATGCATACTTCCAACGTTGTGGCAAAATGGCCTAAGGACAACAAAGTCATGGTGTTGAAGTGACCATCACAAACCCATGACCTCAATCATATAGAAAATGTGTGGGCAGAACTGAAAAGCATGTGCAAGGAGGTCTACAAACCTGACTCAGTTACACCAGCTCTGTCAGGAGGAAGGGGCCAAAATTCACCCAACTTATTGTGGGAAGCTTGTGGAAGGCTACCCGAAATGTTTGACCCAAGTTAATCAATTTAAAGACAATGCTGCCAAATACTAATTCAGTGTATGTAAACTTCTGACCAACTGGGAATGTGTTGAAAGAAACAAAACATGAAATGAATCATTCTCTCTACTATTATTCTGACATTTCACATTCTTAAAATAAAGTGGTGATCCTAACTGACCTAAAACAGGGAATCTTTACTCTGATTAAATGTAAGGAATTGTGAAAAACTGAGTTTAAATGTACACTGCTCAAAAAAATAAAGGGAACACTGAAACAACACAATGTAACTCCAAGTCAATCACACTTCTGTGAAATCAAACTGTCCACTTAGGAACAACACTGATTGACAATACATTTCACATGCTGTTGTGCAAATGGAATAGACAACAGGTGGAAATTATAGGCATTTAGCAAGACACCCCCAATAAAGGAGTGGTTCTGCAGGTGGGGACTACAGACCACTTCTCAGTTCCTATGCTTCCTGGCTGATGTTTTGGTCACTTTTGAATGCTGGCGGTGCTTTCACTCTAGTGGTAGCATGAGACGGAGTCTACAACCCACACAAGTGGCTCAGGTAGTGCAGCTCATCCAGGATGGCACATCAATGCGAGATATGGCCAGAAGGTTTGCTGTGTCTGTCAGCGTAGTGTCCAGAGCATGGAGGCGCTACCAGGAGACAGGCTAGTACATCAGGAGACGTGGAGGAGGCCGTAGGAGGGCAACAACCCAGCAGCAGGACCGGTACCTCCGCCTTTGTGCAAGGAGGAGCAGGAGGAGCACTGCCAGAGCCCTGCAAAATGACCTCCAGCAGGCCACAAATGTGCATGTGTCTGCTCAAACGGTCAGAAACAGACTCCATGAGGGTGGTATGAGGGCCCGACGTCCACAGGTGGGGGTTGTGCTTACAGCCCAACACCGTGCAGGACGTTTGGCATTTGCCAGAGAACACCAAGATTGGCAAATTCGCCACTGGCGCCCTGTGCTCTTCACAGATGAAAGCAGGTTCACACTGAGCACATGTGACAGACGTGACAGTCTGGAGACGCAGTGGAGAACGTTCTGCTGCCTGCAACATCCTCCAGCATGACCGGTTTGGCGGTGGGTGAGTCATGGTGTGGGGTGGCATTTCTTTGGGGGACCGCACAGCCCTCCATGTGCTCGCCAGAGGTAGCCTGACTGCCATTAGGTACCGAGATGAGATCCTCAGACCCCTTGTGAGACCATATACTGGTGTGGTTGGCCCTGGGTTCCTCCTAATGCAAGACAATGCTAGACCTCATGTGGCTGGAGTGTGTCAGCAGTTCCTGCAAGAGGAAGGCATTGATGCTATGGACTGGCCCGCCCGTTCCCCAAACCTGAATCCAATTGAGCACATCTGGGACATCATGTCTCGCTCCATCCACCATTGCACCACAGACTGTCCAGGAGTTGGTGGATGCTTTAGTCCAGGTCTGGGAGGAGATCCCTCAGGAGACCATCCACCACCTCATCAGGAGCATGCCCAGGCGTTGTAGGGAGGTCATACAGGCACGTGGAGGCCACACACACTACTGAGCCTCATTTTGACTTGTTTTAAGGACATTACATCAAAGTTGGATCAGCCTGTAGTGTGGTTTTCCACTTTAATTTTGAGTGTGACTCCAAATCCAGACCTCCATGGGTTGATAAATTTGATTTCCGTTGATAATTTTTGTGTGATTTTGTTGTCAGCACATTCAACTATGTAAAGAAAAAAGTATTTCATAAGAATATTTCATTCATTCAGATCTAGGATGTGTTATTTTAGTGTTCCCTTAAATTTTTTGAGCAGTGTATTTGGCTAAGGTGTTTGTAAACTTCCGACTTCAATTGTATGTGACATAGAATGCAATTTTCGGGGACCGCTTTTGGCTCACGAGCGCTACTTCAGAACTACTGGCTAAAAACTATACACTAAGTACCAAAGAATCTCTTTAATAGTGTTCCTCAAGAGTGGACTGTTCTGACTTGACACACACACGCTCACACGCACGCACATACACACACACACACACACACACACACACACACACACACACACACACACACACACACACACACACACACACACACACACACACACACACACACACACACACACACACACACACACACATGCTGGGTCACCTGCAGGGTCAGACGCAGAGCAACACCCCTGGAAGTTTCTTGCTCAAGGGCACAACGGCAGTCGCGGCCATCTTAGATTCCAGCTGCTGCTTCACATTGCAGACTGATCTATTCCTGGCTGACCCAGGATTTAAACCACTAACTCTCACTAAAAGGCACCATTCTCTAGTCACCCTCCCTAACCTAAACCTAAGTGGTGTCCCAATTTAGGATAAGTGTCTAGATTGTGTAACTTTATAGATTATTATAAGTGTCTAGGTAATTATGAATTCTGTGTAAATATGACAGTGAATTACTGGATGAATTGAGCTGTTGTCATGGAAACTATTGGTAGAAGTGCAGGGGGGAATGGTACTGACAGGTTCCTAATGGGCCTCTCTCCTTCTCTCTTTCTCTCCCTCTCTCTCTCCCTCTCTCATGCACGCAGTCATGGAGAGCCATACACTTCTGTCTATACTGCGGTAATGGGCATGTAAGCGGGCATTTTCCCCTACTGGAGGTCTTTGTACTTTTCCCTCCCTCCCTCTTTCTCTCTCTCTCGCTCTTTCATTATTGTCGTCAGCTCTTTTAGTCATTCACTCTTGCCCTTCTGTTGAAAGCCAAGCAGCCTGAGCCTGTTCTTTACAGACGTGTGTTATTATGTCATAATGCAGCAGTCAGGCCAGAAATCCGAACTGGATCCTTGTGACGTCCTTACCCCTTAGAAGTTGACAATTAAAATGTTTAAGGTAAGGGTTAAGGTTAGAGTTAGAGTTAGGTAAGCGTTATGGTTAATGTTAGAGTTAGGATAAGGCTAGGTGTTCATTTTAGGGTTTAGGGTAGAGACGTCCCAAGGACGCCGAATAGCACTGAACCACAGAACCATTTTCTCTCCTTAGCTCCCTCTGTGCATGTATGCATGTGTTTTGGTCATGTACGTGTGTATATAATGTCTGTGTATTTTGTGCACACATGTCCCAAAGAGTAACGGGAATAGGGAAAAACAGTAACTGCAGGTCTCTATTAAAGAAACAAAACTGATCTGCCCTGATAGAACACTATCATTCTCACAATAAAAAACTACATAATATATTAGGCCAAAGCAGAACTATTTCCCATAGCATTAATCATTGAAAATCACGTCTTTCCAGCATTCCTATAACAACACACACACACGCACACATGCACACACAAACATATACACACACAGACATACACACGCACAAGTACATACATTAATCATTTAGAAGTAACGTATTTTCCAACAGTCCTGCTCCTAGCTAGCACCTCTCCCCTGTGTCTGCTTTGGCAGCCTGTCAATATGCCCTAACCCAGTTCAACAATACTGGAGTTAATAACACACACAGTTACACACCACAATGCTACAAAAAAACAACACACACACATACACACACTGAGCACACACTCTAACACACTAGCACACACAGCCTAATAGAATAATTAACCTTTTTCCTTTCAATTATGATTATGAGCTAATGAGGCTAACGAGGAAGTCTGGGTTGAACTCATACAGCGTGTGTGTGTGCGTGTGTGTGTGTGTGCGCGCGCGTGTGTGCGATGAAAAGCCCTGTGCTCTTTCTTTCGCTTTGTTCTTAGAGAAAGAAATTACTTTCTAAAAATATAATGTATTCACTTCATGCTGAGCAGGACCTCAAAGAGAGTATTTAAACTTTAAATTGTAACTCAGGGCAGACAACTGGGGTGACTTTCTCATATATCTCAATAGCACACACACACGCACACACACACACACACACACACACACACACACACACACACACACACACACACACACACACACACACACACACACACACACACACACAAAGAGTGCCAATGCTGCCCTACTACTCTGTATCCAGGGAGACGAGAGTCCTAGTCTCCATGTTTCCACCTCTGGCCTGCTCGCCTCCCTACCACTGAGGAAGTACAGTTCCCGCTCAGCCCAGTCAAAACTGTTCGCTGCTCTGGCCCCCCAATGGTGGAACAAACTCCCTCACGACGCCAGGACAGCGGAGTCAATCACCACCTTCCGGAGACACCTGAAACCCCACCTCTTTAAGGAATACCTAGGATAGGATAAAGTAATCCCTCTCACTCCCCCCTTAAAAGATTTAGATGCACTACTGTTCCACTGGATGTCATAAGGTGAATGCACCAATTTGTAAGTCGCTCTGGATAAGAGCGTCTGCTAAATGACTTAAATGTAAATGTAAATGTTTCTGCCATTGACCCTGCATGCCTGTGCATTTATACAGTCTACAACCCTCAAAGACTCAAAGCACGCAAATACACACCTACCTCTACAAAAACCATTGTCAAAAATTAGATGCAATTTTATTCAGAGGATGCTTCAGGAGGGTGGTCACATGTGCTAGCAAGGCAGATGCTAGCAAGGCAGAGGTCCTGGTTTCAAGCGTCGTGTGAGCCGAATCAGGAGGAATTGATGCTCGCTAAACAAGCAGTGTGACGTACTTCACACACACACTGTGACCAGTAGATGGCTTTATTGGGGATTGTTTGTTTATGTTTTTGCTTCTGGAGGAATTACTTTCCATCTATAAACTTTCAGGAATTTCAGAGTAACTCTGTCTTCATCTGATCTGACCCTGTCTACAGCCTAATCTGACTGTCTATGACTGGTTTGACTGAACCTTACACTGACTCTGTCTATGACTGGTCTGAGTGGTGGAACTGTGCCACATTCTATATCTAGATGACTCGTGCCATTGTGATGGATAATTGTATCATGTGAAGAGACAGCCTTGAAAATGTTCATCTTGTCTTTCGTGTCATAAATAATCCTTGGTTCCTGCCTGTGCTTGGTAAAGATATGAATGGGGGCGACATGCCCCCCTCCTTAGGACCATCTGGCAGAACGCACAGAATATGTTCTATAAGTTAAGATAGGAGACAGTGCCAGACACATGCCAGAACCAACCCTATGTAACTTGTCTGTGTAAGCAGTACATAAGAGATCTAACGGGACTGCCCCGAGAGAGCTCCTGACAGTCGTGTACTCCAGTTAGCTGTTAATAAACAATGATTAATTTAAGATTGACTTCAGATGTCCCTGTTGGTAATTTCCATGATGTGTAGAATTTCCACGACAATTTGGCGTCACAAACTGGATGATTGATTATGCCTGCGGAGCTTTCAAGTGGGGGTCTGCGAGGAAAACCAGTGGCACATTTTATGAGGCGTGAGGGAAATTCCTTTCCGACCCAAAGATGATGAGGACCCGCACACATCAGACCCTTACTGTGAGCTGCCAATGAGGAGACACATCATCCGCAAACAATTGAGGGACACGGCGACTGAATTTAAATGAATCTGTATCAAAAATAAATAAAACCAATAAAATGGAACAATAAAAAGGTATCCATAGTCTTATGAGAAGGCTATTCACTAGTCTTATGTGAGAAGACTAGAGTGAGGGCGTAACGGTACCATGGAAAGCCCCGCTGACAGCTGTCTGTAGGCATTTATAAGAGAAGTGTCTATGTGGTCTGCAACCACTAGTAATAGCACAAGGTGTTTTTGAGCACAGGGTATTATTGTATATGTATAGGAAGTAGCTGTAAAAGAACTGTTGAAAATACATATAGTGGAAAGGAAGTAACGACAAAGGACGTGTTAAGCTGGTTGAAATGTGGATAATAGGCTGATTAATTGAAATTTGGATATAAGCTGATTGAAATTTGGATAACAAGATTGAAATTTGGATAGTGTGAGGATTGAAATTTTGAAATGAACCTTATTGAAACGTAGATAATAGCATATTATTACTATTAAGAATTGAGTGAATGAGAGCTGTCAGGGGACGATCTCTGGTGTGTCTGTATGATCTATAACATTATCTATGGTTCTGTCCACCACAGCCTGTTGGATCTACAGGTAGGGGATAACATGTCTCAGGATCTCATTCGAGTGTAACATTTTTCAGAGGATAACATGTCTGAATAGTAATGAGGATAACATGATAACATGTCTCATTAGAGGATAACATTATAACATGTCTCGTTATTAATGAGGATAGCATGTCTCAGAGGGTAACCTGTCTAATTACAGATAACGAGGATAACATGACTCATCCATGGAGTTTGATGGTATAATGTTATTATGTATGTGGTGATATGAAAGGAGAAAGTACTATTCCCGAATCTTCTGTTACTAGAGAACACTAGTGTAAAAATGTAAACCCCTGTATGAATAGAACACAAGTGTAAAGGAGGTATAATGGGTTACTAGAGATAAAGTAACATATGAAGAGCACAACGGGTTACTAGAGATTTGATGAAGTAACAATAAAAAAATGTAAAAATTATATACAACTTGCACACCCACATGTAGACGTACGTAAATGGGTTGAAAAGTATTAAGAGAAATTAATAGTATAATGGGTTACATCCTGGGAGCTAGAATTCAGTATGCCCCTATACTTTCCATTGTAAGAGCATGGTCTCTCAAAAATAAAATAATTCTGGTTGGTTTTTCTTTGGATTTTCTCTTACCATATCCATTGTGTTATATTCTCCTACATTATTTTAACAATTCTACAAACTTCAAAGTGTTTTCTTTCCAATGGTACCAATTATATGCATATTCTGGCTTCAGGGCATGAGCTACAGGCAGTTTACTTTGGGCACGTCAGTCAGGTGGAAATTGAGAAAAAAAGGGGCCTAGCCCTAAGAACTTTTAAGTGTCAGCGATTGTTGCCATTAATGCTAGTTAGTGGTAGGTTGACCATCAGAGGGCATCTTTGAGAAGCATTTGACTGTTTTTAACAATGGCTGTACTAGAGAATTTAAAACCTTTTTTGGTAAGAACATAGTATATGGGATTGATTTTAAGAAATGTAACTTAATTTGATAATTATTATGGTGTTTCTATTCAAAGAAAAACGGAAAATTATACATCTGACAGACAGCACCTGATTCATTAACATTAACATTATACAAGGATTAGATGGAGGCAGATGTTATAGGAAGAGCCATGGATATATACCTGAGGGTAAGATGGGATGTATCAGGGCAACTACAGTACATTTTATTCATCGAGAAGAAAATGAGGGGGGTGACTGGCTTTCAAAAGTTGGCTCTGTACAATGTGACCACGAGTGAAGAGCAAAATTATCCTAACATATCCACACCCTAATTGTATAATTGTAGGCTAACCAATAACCAAAAGGAGATTCAGTGAGAAAAAAAATCGAATTGATGGTTGAAGGTGATGAGTGACCGGCAAAGGCAACCTGGAATCAGCATCGCTCTAATCACAGTCAGAAAACTGTTGAAGAAACTTGAGTGGACTTATGGAAAGGCTCTGTAAGACATTTTATATACAGTATATCATTATTATTATTATTGATTGTTTTCAGAACATTAACCATGTGTGTTTTCTTGTTAAGTACTGTTCTGTAGTTTCGACCCAATGATTAGTCTGACAAACACCCATAGGTTTTAGGCCTGCAGTAGGTTATAATAATCCATGCCTTCTGGGAATGTTTGAAAGTCCAAAAGTTATGGAGTTAGAATTTTGGCTGTCAGAAGTATTAAAATCAACCAATGTCAGCCTTTAAATGCTTTCTTATCCAAATGTTTAAAGTGTGTGTGGGCGACAGAGAGAATGCATTTGACTGTTTTGAATACTAGGCCTTTCAGGAGGAACGGAAAATTGCATATCAATTCATAAACCATGTGCCATGGAAGTGGTACATCGAAAATCTCTTCCCAACTATTTTGCAATCTATATGGCACAGCTGTCATTTTTTGGTCCTTAAATGAAACTAGTAAATATTTTTATTTATCACAATGTTCTTTAACCAATTTTGGTTTTTAATGCAGGGCCAACTGTAACGGTTTTCTTCCTCTTCTGAAGAGGAGTAGGAACGATCGGACCAATATGCAGCGTGGTAAGTGTTCGTCATTTTATTAAACTGAACACTACAATAAAAAGTAAACAAAAAGAACAACCGAAACAGTTCCGTTTGGTAACTAATACAAAAACAGAAAACAACTACCCACAACCCATAGTGGGAAAACAGGCTGCCTAAGTATGGTTCTCAATCAGAGACAACGATTGACAGCTGCCTCTGATTGGGAACCATACCAGGCCAAAAACCAGAAATACAAAACATAGAACAAAAACATAGAATGCCCACCCTAGTCACACCCTGGCCTAACCAAAATAGAGAATAAAAAGCCTCTCTATGGCAAGGGCGTGAAACCAACAGACAAGTTCCTTGTTTTTTCCCATTTCACTTGATAAAGGCTCCAATTGATAAAGTAAATTCTAATTTCTACCCTCCGAATTCATATTCATCATATAAATAGGCCATTTTAATTTTGTCTGGCTTGCCATTCCAAATAAAATTGAATATGTTTTGCCCATATAACTAAAACAGGTCACTACTGTAGGTGTAGGCAAAACCATTAGCAAATAGGTAAACTGTGATATAATTTGTGTTCCACAATAATTCACTGTTGCCTCCTTTTTCAGGTATCATGGCTTGAGATTTATTTGAGGAAGAAATCATCAAGAGATATGCTGGACCCAATGTCAGAAAGGTGTAGGACCAGATTATTTCTTTCAAGGTAGGATTATAGCAATATTTTGTTATGTTTAGGCCTATTTACATGTACCGTAATTTCTGGACTATTAAGCGCACCTGAATATAAACCGCACCCACTGAATTATTTTAAAAAATATGTATTTTGTACATAAATAAGCCGCACATGTCTATAAGCCACAGGTGCCTACCGGTACATTGAAACAAATTAACTTTACACAGCCTTTAAACGAAACATGGCTTGTAACAAAAATAAATAGGCTTTAACGAAACATGGCATTATATGACGGTGCTCAGTTTTTTTGAAAGCGGGAAAAATCCATAAATTAGCTGCGTCATTGTAAAAACCGGGAGGTTCAAAGCCTGGGAATAAAGTAGCGGTTTATAGTCCGGAAATTCCGGTATATTTCTAGTATTGTGCCTAATGTTGGCGGTTTGGCTAAATGTATTTCTTTCTTCTCCAAATGCAGACTGTGACCCAAAACACAATGCAACCCAGGTTTCATTGCAAATGAGGGCATAAACTGGGCCAAGAAGCCAGCAGAGTATGTAGACCTTTATGTAGTAAAAAAAGGGTTAAATAAAAATAAATAAAAGACCTACAAGACTTTCATAAGCACATTACTCAGTGCTAGTGAGACTCATGTTACCTATGGTAGGCCTACAGTATATCTAAACATGTTTTCCAACAATGCAACAAATACATTGATAATCTCAGCAAGGTTTTACCTGTGGTCTTGGAGATGGGGAGGGGCAACTAAAATGGAGTTGAAATAAATATCTGCATTTTGAAAGTATTTTTTCTCGTTATTTTATTAATGAAAGCGTAAGGATGTTGATGAACAGATACTGTACAGTATACTTTAGTACTTAAGGTTCAAATGCATTGCAAGTTGGGGTGATTTTCACACCCCCTGTAGCCAGGCTATTAAACTACCATTTTGTAAATAAATTGATGTATAAAGAGTCTATTGTCCTGCAAACGTTGTTTGCATGAAGGACAACACCTGCAACAGTACACTTGTGAAAAACAAGTGTTTGTAAAAATAATTATCTAAATGCATCCAGCTGTACATCACTACTGTAAATAAAAACACAGCATCTAAAGTGGCAGAAATATATTATTGAAAATGATTTTAAAAAATGCACATAATGCTTGTTTACATTCTTCATTGTAACTACAATGTCACAAATAATTAAACACACACAACATGAGCAGATTAACTTGGTCAAAACAGTCACAGCATTTTTCATTAGGGCAAATCTGGTCTGTGAGAATATCGAAGGGGCTTCAATATAATTATAATGCAGGGTTAATATTAATAATAATCGTTGGTTAACAGATCGACTCTCGTAACTCAATATGAGGTGGCTTCTATATTCGATATAATCATTCATTCAGAAGGTTAAACTCTTAGGTTTTAGGACTGCAGTAGGTTATAATAATATTAGTTGTATTATTTGTTCTGTCTTTTATGGTGGATTAAACTGAAATTGCAACTAACTTTCTTTGGCTTGATTAAAAAATAACGATATTTTGGAGATTATTTTGTTTCAAATAACCGGAAGTGAGCGGTTGTGTTCTGAATAAAGAGCAAAAGGCCATTCTTGAACAAGGGGTGAGAGACTCGTACTAATTTGTAAATAAACCCAGTTTGTTATTTAGAATTTTTTATTTCTGTTTTTAGAGGAAGAGAAATAAAAATCCACCGTGCCTATTTTTTTGAAAATCGTCAGTCCACGTGTCAAGTGAAATTCCCCCATTGTATTTACCCAAGTTCTCTCTTAACTCACGGACCACCGACAGTTTTTTCTGTTGCCTGATGCAGGACTCTAGTGCCAGAGAAGAGAGACTCTCAGACTGAAAACACAACCATTAATTGCCACAGTTTAGACTACCAATAGATCAAATCAAATCAAATCAAATTTATTTATATAGCCCTTCGTACATCAGCTGATATCTCAAAGTGCTGTACAGAAACCCAGCCTAAAACCCCAAACAGCAAACAATGCAGGTGTAAAAGCACGGTGGCTAGGAAAAACTATCTAGAAAGGCCAAAACCTAGGAAGAAACCTAGAGAGGAACCAGGCTGGGTTGTGTGGGGTGGCCAGTCCTCTTCTGGCTGTGCCGGGTAGAGATTATAACAGAACATGACCAAGATGTTCAAATGTTCATAAATGACCAGCATGGTCGAATAATAATAAGGCAGAACAGTTGAAACTGGAGCAGCAGCACAGTCAGGTGGACTGGGGACAGCAAGGAGTCATCATGTCAGGTAGTCCTGGGGCACGGTCCTAGGGCTCAGGTCCTCCGAGAGAGAGAAAGAAAGAGAGAATTAGAGAGAGCATATGTGGGGTGGCCAGTCCTCTTCTGGCTGTGCCGGGTGGAGATTATAACAGAACGTGGCCAAGATGTTCAAATGTTCATAAATGACCAGCATGGTTGAATAATAGTAAGGCAGAACAGTTGAAACTGGAGCAGCAGCATGGCCAGGTGGACTGGGGACAGCAAGGAGTCATCATGTCAGGTAGTCCTGGGACATGGTCCTAGGGCCCAGGCCAGTTGAAACTGGAGCAGCAGCATGGCCAGGTGGACTGGGGACAGCAAGGAGTCATCATGTCAGGTAGTCCTGGGGCATGGTCCTAGGGCTCAGGTCCTCCGAGAGAGAGAGAGAAAGAAAGAGAGAAGGAGAGAATTAGAGAACGCACACTTAGATTCACACAGGACACCGAATAGGACAGGAGAAGTACTCCAGATATAACAAACTGACCCTATTCCCCCGACACATAAACTACTGCAGCATAAATACTGGAGGCTGAGACAGGAGGGGTCAGGAGACACTGTGGCCCCATCCGAGGACATCCCCGGACAGGGCCAAACAGGAAGGATATAACCCCACCCACTTTGCCAAAGCACAGCCCCCACACCACTAGAGGGATATCTTCAACCACCAACTTACCATCCTGAGACAAGGCCGAGAATAGCCCACAAAGATCTCCGCCACGGCACAACCCAAGGGGGGGGCGCCAACCCAGACAGGAAGATCACATCAGTGACTCAACCCACTCAAGTGACGCACCCCTCCTAGGGACAGCATGAAAGAGCACCTGTAAGCCAGTGACTCAGCACCTGTAATAGGGTTAGAGGCAGAGAATCCAAGTGGAAAGAGGGGAACCGGCCAGGCAGAGACAGCAAGGGCGGTTCGTTGCTCCAGAGCCTTTCCGTTCACCTTCACACTCCTGGGCCAGACTACACTCAATCATATGACCCACTGAAGAGATGAATCTTCAGTAAAGACTTAAAGGTTAAGACCGAATCTGCGTCTCTCACATGGGTGGCAGACCATTCCATAAAAATGGAGCTCTATAGGAGAAAGCCCTGCCTTCAGCTGTTTGTTTAGAAATTCTAGGGACAATTAGGAGGCCTGCGTCTTGTGACCGTAGCGTACGTGTAGGTATGTACGGCAGGACCAAATCAGAGAGATAAGTAGGAGCAAGCCCATGTAATGCTTTGTAGGTTAGCAGTAAAACCTTGAAATCAGCCCTTGCTTTGACAGGAAGCCAGTGTAGAGAGGCTAGCACTGGAGTAATATGATCAAATTTTTTGGTTCTAGTCAGGATTCTAGCAGCCGTATTTAGCACTAACTGAAGTTTATTTAGTGCTTTATCCGGGTAGCCGGAAAATAGAGCATTGCAGTAGTCTAACCTAGAAGTGACAAAAGCATGGATTAATTTTTCTGCATAATTTTTGGACAGAAAGTTTCTGATTTTTGCAATGTTACGTAGATGGAAAAAAGCTGTCCTTGAAATAGTCTTGATATGTTCGTCAAAAGAGAGATCAGGGTCCAGAGTAACACCGAGGTCCTTCACAGTTTTATTTGAGACGACTGTACAACCATTAAGATTAATTGTCAGATTCAACAGAAGATCTCTTTGTTTCTTGGGACCTAGAACAAGCATCTCTGTTTTGTCTGAGTTTAAAAGTAAAAAGTTTGCAGCCATCCACTTCCTCATGTCTGAAACACAGGCTTCTAGCGAGGGCAATTTTGGGGCTTCACCATGTTTCATTGAAATGTACAGCTGTGTTTCATTCACATTGCAGTGAAAGTTAACATTATGTTTTCGAATGACATCTCCAATAAATAAAATATATAGTGAAAACAACAGTGGTCCTAAAATGGAACCTTGAGGACCACCAAAATTTACAGTTGAATTGTCAGAGGACAAACCATTCACAGAGACAAACTGATATCTTCCCGACAGATAAGATCTAAACCAGGCCAGAACTTTTCCGTGTAGACCAATTTGGGTTTCCAATCTCTCCAAAAGAATGTGCTGATCGATGGTATCAAAAGCAGCACTAAGGTCTAGGAGCACGAGGACAGATGCAGAGCCTCCGTCTGATGCCATTAAAAGGTCATTTACCACCTTCACAAGTGCAGTCTCGGTGCTATGATGTGGTCTAATACCAGACTGAAGCATTTCGTATACCGTAATTTCCGGACTATAAGCCGCTACTTTTTTCCCACGCTTTGAACCTCGCGGTTTATACAATGACACGGCTAATTTACGGATTTTTCCCGCTTTCACAAGATTCATGCCGCCAAAAAACTGAGCACTGTCACATAATCTGACGTAAATCGCACGCGCTCAAACTTCCCATCATTCTGATTACGGTAGTCATTTTGTCACACTCATCATGGCAAAGACACGAGGAAATGCATATGATGCAGCTTTCAAGTTGAAGGCGATCGATCTGGCTGTTGGAAAAGGAAATAGAGCTTCTGCACGGGAGCTTGGCCTTAATGAGTCGATGATAAGACGTTGGAAACAGCAGCGTGAGGAACTGACTGCAAAAAGACAACAAAAGCTTTCAGAGGGAAGAAAAGCAGATGGCCCGAACTAGAAAATGAGCTTGAAGACTGGGTCAACACACAGAGAGCAGACGGCCGAGGTGTTTCAACTGTGCAGATCCGACTGAAAGCCAAAACAATCGCCACCGCAATGAAGTTTGAGGATTTTAGAGGTGGACCATCGTGGTGTCTAAGATTTATGAGACGTAAAGGCCTGTCCATCAGGGTACGGACGAGTCTGTGTCAGCAGCTCCCTCCCGACTACGAGGAAAAAGTTTCAAACTTCCGCAAATTCACTGATGCAAAGATAGCGGAGCATTCCATCGGTCCGCACGACATCATAAATATGGATGAGGTTCCTTTGACGTTTGACCTGCCTCTCACTCGGACTGTCAACAGGAAAGGCGAATAACCAGTCACGCTGAAAACAACTGGGCATGAAAAACCGCACTTCACCTGTGTTCTGAGCTGCACGGCATCGGGAGAAAAGCTTCCACCGATGTTGATGTTGATTTTTAAACGCATGACGATGCCAAAAGAAAATTCCCGAGAGGCATTGTTGTGAAAGTCAACAAGAATGGATGGATGATGGAAGGCCTAATGCATGAATGGCATACGGAGTGTTACGGCAAGCGATCCTTCACTAAAACGGGTCGCATGCGAAGAGCAACTTATGGTCAAGTCTGCCAGTTGGTCCTGACAGCGTGGAGCATTGTCAAAAATTGCCTCCGGATGAAAGTGACGAGAGCGACAATGAAAACGATCCAACATCGGATGAAGCAATTCTGAGGCTATTCAACTCCGACACCGAAGGAGATGACTTCAGTGGTTTCAGTGCACAGGAGGAGGGAGATAGTGACCAATGACTTTCTTGGTAAGCTACTGTTTACTGCTATTTTTTTTATTTTTGTTACAAGCCGTGTTTTGTTAAAGCCTATTTATTTTTGTTACAAGCCGTGTTTCGTTTAAAAGCCTTTTTATTTTTGTTACAAGCCGTGTTTCGTTTAAAGGCTGTGTAAAGTTCATTTGTTTCAATGTACCGGTAGGCACCTGCGGCTTATAGACATGTGCGGCTTATTTATGTACAAAATACATATATTTTTTAAATTCAGTGGGTGCGGTTTATATTCAGGTGCGCTTTAATAGTCCAGAAATGACGGTACATTGTTTGTCTTCAGGAAGGCAGTGAGTAGCTGCGCAACAGCCTTCTCTAAACATTTTGAGAGGAATGGAAGATTCGATATAGGCCGATTAGTTTTTTCAAGAGAGGCTTTATTTTTCAAGAGAGGCTTTATTACTGCCACTTTTAGTGAGTTTGGTACACATCTGGTGGATAGAGAGCCGTTTATTATGTTCAACATAGGAGGGCCAAGCACAGGAAGCAGCTCTTTCAGGTGTTTAGTTGGAATAGGGTCCAGTATGCAGCTTGAAGGTTTAGAGGCCATGATTATTTTCATCATTGTGTCAAAAGATATAGTACTAAAACACTTGAGTGTCTCTCTTGATCCTAGATCCTGGCAGAGTTGTGCAGACTCAGGACAACTGAGCTTTGAAGGAATACGCAGATTTAAAGAGGAGTCTGTAATTTGCTTTCTAATAATCATGATCTTTTCCTCAAAGAAGTTCATGAATTTATTACTGCTGAAGTAAAAGCCATCCTCACTTGGGGAATGCTGCTTTTTAGTTAGCTTTGCGACGTATCAAAAATAAATTAAGTTGGAAAAATAGGATGATCGAGCAGCAGTGAGGGCTCTTCGATACTGCACGGCTAGTCGGAAGACTTTCAGTTTGGTGTGTCACCATTTCCGTTCCAATGTTCTGGAAGCTTGCTTCAGAGCTCGGGTATTTTCTGTATACCAGGGAGCTGGTTTCTTATGAGAAATGTTTTTAGTTTTTAGGGGTGCAACTGCATCTTTTATTTCACCTTTATTTAACCAGGTAGGCAAGTTGAGAACAAGTTCTCATTTACAATTGCAACCTGGCCAAGATAAAGCAAAGCAGTTCGACAGATACAACGACACAGAGTTACACATGGAGTAAAACAAACATACAGAGTCAATAATACAGTATAAACAAGTCTATATACAATGTGAGCAAATGAGGTGAGAAGGGAGGTAAAGGCAAAAAAGGCCATGGTGGCAAAGTAAATACAATATAGCAAGTAAAACACTGGAATGGTAGTTTCGCAATGGAAGAATGTGCAAAGTAGAAATAAAAATAATGGGGTGCAAAGGAGCAAAATAAATAAATTAATTAAATACAGTTGGGAAAGAGGTAGTTGTTTGGGCTAAATTATAGGTGGGCTATGTACAGGTGCAGTAATCTGTGAGCTGCTCTGACAGTTGGTGCTTAAAGCTAGTGAGGGAGATAAGTGTTTCCAGTTTCAGAGATTTTTGTAGTTCGTTCCAGTCATTGGCAGCAGAGAACTGGAAGGAGAGGTGGCCAAAGAAAGAATTGGTTTTGGGGGTGACTAGAGAGATATACCTGCTGGAGCGTGTGCTACAGGTGGGAGATGCTATGGTGACCAGCGAGCTGAGATAAGGGGGGACTTTACCTAGCAGGGTCTTGTAGATGGCATCTAGGGTATTGCGCAAGGTTAAATTGAGTTCCTCAGTTAGGTTGTTAACTGATTTTTGTCCTCTGACGTCCTTGGGTAGGCAGAGGGAGTCTGGAAGGGCATCAAGGAATCTTTGTGTTGTCTGTGAATTTATAGCACGACTTTTGATGCTCCTTGGTTGGGGTCTGAGCAGATTATTTGTTGCAATTGCAAACGTAATAAAATGGTGGTCCGATAGTCAAGGATTATGAGGAAAAACGTTAAGATCTACAACATTTATTCCATGGGACAAAACTTTGAAGTAAGGGATCTAACATTAAGTATCCCTATTTTGAGATGTGAGGTATCACGATCTCTTTCAATAATGACAGGAATGGAGGAGGTCTTTATCCTAGTGAGATTGCTAAGGCGAATACCGCCATGTTTAGTTTTGCCCAAACCAGGTTGAGGCACAGACACGGTCTCAATGGGGATAGCTGAGCTGACTACACTGACTGTGCTAGTGGCAGATTCCACTAAGCTGGCAGGCTGGCTAACAGCCTGCTGCCTGGCCTGCACCCTAAGTTTGATTTTTATAGTAATTTATTTGAATTTGGCGCTCTGCATTTTCTCTGCTTTTGGCCAAGTTGGACGCTAGCGTCCCACATATCCCAGAGAGGTTAAAGGGCACACAAATGTAATTTTCTGAAGAATCTATTGCCCGAGTTTTTGTTGCAGACCTGTACATTCTCTTTATAAGATATGTATTAACAAAAAAAACATAGTAAACCTGGTACACAAAATGTTTGAAATGTTTGAAATATCTTTAAATAATGAGTCTGAGGTACAGGGAAAGAAAGGGGAATGAAAAATGGGGTTGAATGACCTCTGACCTCTGTTCTGAGTTTCTGGTGAGGCCTGATCACCCTCATTAGATAGGCTAGAGACATTGGGTGAGATTTAAATGTAATACGTAAACACTGATAATTAGGAAGAAGTATAGAATTTATCAACAGTCCTATGTGTTATTCGGACCACAAGAAGGAGAGAGAGAGAGAGAGAGAGAGAGCTGCCCCTGAATGAGGGAAACCTAAATTGATTTTGTTTACATGCCTGCCTGTAAAAGGAAAAAATATATTTTGGTTATGGTTGACAGGTACTCCAAATGGATTGACGTTTTCCACACCTTGAGTAATGTATGAAGAAGTGCATCAAGTGATACATGAAGAAGTGTATTGATGTTGTTTGTTTTGTTTTTGTCTTGCTTCAAAACAAGTCTCACCAGATTGGATCTGCTGGATGGTTGGGATTTCTCACTAAGGATTAGCCGTCAATTCCCTGACCCTGGAACTCTGGAGTGAGTTCATTTGAAGGGGAAAAAATGGTTTCAGGTGTGTGTTGTTATTCTCTTTGTTTGTATTAAGAGTATTGGTAGTAGTAATAGCGTGTCATACTGTAAATAATTTGTCTGGATTTCCTGAATCAGAAATGCCATAAACTAAACTGCTGATCTGGTCTGTCCTCTCTCTCTCTCGAGGTTATGGCAAAGGTGACCACAGATGGTTCCTAGATGCATGAAAGGGATCATTCGGCAGAGAACAGTGTGAACCTCACCCCCTCTAACTGGTTGAAGTATTGGAGACAATGGTGTTCACTATGGTCCTTCACCACTTCTAGTCCGAACCAGCAACCTTTACATAGCATCCAGTCGAAGCTTTCAACTGACCTATCTCTTCGGAGTGCGACATGAGTCCACGTGGAGTGAACATGGAAAGAAATCCCGTCCAAACTTTTCTTATGCTGCTCGTGTACTGGTAGGACAATTGACAAGACAATAACGACTGGAAAGGATGGTGGTGGCTCAGGTGAGCAATTCATCTGCTTGGGAAAATCTGATTACTGAAATCGAGACATTACCAAGTGTCTAATGTTTAATGCGTTGATGTTGTTTACTTGCTACTTTGATTGTAGATTTGAGCTTTATTATGATGATTATGAATGAAATTAGATTCACTCCCGTTAATAGAAGTATAACCTTTATTATGATTTATTATAATGTATTTTCATAGAACCTCCTTTTGATAGAAGCTCAAATCTAAATCCTTACATTACAATGTAATGATAATTATCACAGATTGACTGATAAGAGGAGGGAATGTGATGGAAAAATGTATCATGTGAAGAGACAGCCTTGAAACTGTTAATCTTGTCTTTCGTGTCATAAATAATCCTTGGTTCCTGCCTGTGCTTGGTAAAGATAAGAACAGGGGTGACATGATCCCCTCCTTAGGACCATCTGGCAGAACACCCAGAATATGTTGTATAAATTAAGATAGGAAACAGTGCCGGACACATGCCAGAACCTCTGGTCTGATGAAACAAAAATAGAACTGTTTGGCAATAATGACCATCGTTATGTTCTTCTTGCAAGCTGAAGAACACCCTCCCAACCGTGAAGCACGTGGGTTGCAGCATCATGTTGTGGCACTTCACAAAATAGATTGCATCATGAGGGAGGAAAACATCTCAAGACATCAGTCAAGTTAAAGCTTGGTTGCAAATGGGTCTTCCAAATGGACAATGACCCCAAGCATACTTCCAAAGTTGTGGCAAAATGGCTTAACGACAACAAAGTCAAGGTATTGGAGTGGCCATCACAAAGCCCTGACCTCAATCCAATGGAAGATTTGTGGGCAGAACTTAAAAAGCATGTGCGAGCAAGGAGGCCTACCAACCTGACTCAGTTACACCAGCTCTGTCAGGAGGAATGGGCCAAAATTCACCCAACCTATTGTGGGAAGCTTATGGAAGGCTACCTGAAATGTTTGACCCAAGTTAAACAATATAAAGGCAATGCTACCAAATACTAATTGAGTGTATGTAAACTTCTGACCCACTGGGAATGTGATGAAAGAAATAAAAGCTGAAATAAATTATTCTCTCTTCTATTATTCTGACATTTCACATTCTTAAAATAAAGTGGTGATCCTAACTGACCTAAGACAGTTAATTTTTGCGAGGATTAAGGCGTAGGTTAATTAATTTTTTTGTAAGCAGTGGCTGTATTGGAGGGGGAGTGGTTTCTCTTCTCCTAGGCAATCAGCAATTAGCAATTAGTATTAGTACTTCGATCTCCCCTGTTTTCTCAGCGGCAGCTGTAAGCGGTGGTCTTGTCAGTCGCGGTCTCGTCATCAAAACTAAGACCATCGCCTAAACAAAGACGGTTCTGCTGAATTGCTCTGCAGTTATTCCAGGAAGGAAAGAGAGGAAGGCTTCACACCACTCTTTCATTTGAGCATCTTACCTAGTTGTTTTCAGATTCAATTTTGCTCTTTTGTAGCTTTGACAACTGTGTGCGGGTTTTCCATACCTGTTCGCTCCTCTCCCTTAAAGCTTTACAGATGCTCCCCACCCCTTGGCTGCAACCCATCTAATTTAGTGTACCCTGCGAGCAGAAACCATGTAAAACTCCTGGTCTCTGGCAGCTTTTGGAACTGCAGAACAGCCTATGCTGCCATTCAGTCCCTTGACTTTTTGGCCCCTAACAAAGACATAGATCACCCCAGAGAACCCTTATACTCCAGCTACTTTCTCTTCAACTGACTACATTTTTTTCTCTTATAGTCCAAGAGCATCTTGTCATTGCGGTGGTGGCACAGGGCTACTCTTTTCTCCCTCTCTCACCTCTCCATTTCCTCCTTTGAATTCCATGCTGTGACTGTCACTTGTGCACTCAAGTTAACATTGTTGTCATCAATCGCCCACCAGGGCCCCTTAGAGAGTTCCTCAATAATTTTGACACCTCGTTAAGCTCATTTTCTGACAATGCCTCACCGCTCTTCGTACTTGGCAACTTCAACCTCCCAACGTCTGCCTTCGATTAATTTCTCTCCAACACTTTTTCCCCTCCTTGACCTCACCCTTTCCCAGTCCCCTCCCACTCACAAGGCAGGCAATATGCTTGATGTCATCTTGATCAGAGGCCATTTGCCTACTAATCTCACTGCCACCCCCCTCCAGGTCTCTGATCCCTACTTTGTTCCCTTTTCTGTCTCCCTTTACTCTAACCATAGCCACTCAGCCCCTACCCAGATAGTCATGCGCTGTCGAAGATCTTTGTCTCTCTCCCACTACACTCGCCTCTTCTATCCTAACATCACTCCCTTCAGCTCAATCCTTCTCCCTTCTCCCTGCTTTCTCCTGATTCTGCACCTTCAACCCCGCATTCTATGACTCGGACTGTCCGGCCTGGCCCTCCCTTCCTGCTCTGTGGCCGAGTGACTCATTGCGAACTTACAGAACAGGGCTGCGGGCAGCTGAGCGTAAATGGAGGACAACTAAACTTATCATCCTTTCACTCCCTCCTCTCTACCCTCTTTCCTCTGTATCCAATGCTAAAGCCACTTTATATCACTCAAGCTTCTGCCTCTAATCCCAGGAAACTCTTTTCCACCTTTTCCTCCCTTCTTAATCCTCTACCACTTCCCTCCCTCTCTGCGGACAACTTTGTCAACCACTTTGAAAAGAAGCTTGACAACATCCACTCCTCATTCAATCGGCCTATTAAGTTCACTAGTCCCATTCACACAGCACTAACCTACACCTTGACCTCTTTCTGCCCTCTCCAGATTAAATCTTTTGACTAGTGAGGTCCAGCTGCCCAACAACCTGCTGTTATGGGATTTTTATCAATAATGACTAAATGAGGTATACTGCACTATAACTGGCAAGAATTCTACCCTGTCTTTCTTGTAGTATTAAATAATGTTTGTCCATTAGGAAGGGGTTATATGGCATGTACCTAGGAAGAAAGGAATGTATGTGGAGAGAAGAGAGGACAGGGAGAGCTCCTCCAGAGTTATGGTGTCTCGGGGAGCCTGGAACGGTGAGTTGAGGGGTTATAAACTGTGGTTAGACTCATGAGAAAATCCATGTTGGTGTGTATGTGTGTGCGTAGTTTAGGATGATATAAGAAGGAATGGATTTGTGAAAACTTTGGAGCTCTTGCAAATAAATTGGAACCTGATCAATTGTGAGCTGGGAATTCTGTATGTTTTATTTAAGATCAGACAGATCAATATAATTGGAATTTATGAACACTGATTAAATAATTACTTGACACCTGCCTGGACCCCATTCCATCCTCCCTTCTTCAGACCATCTCTGGAGACCTTCTCCCAATCTTCACCTACCTCATCATCTGATCCCTGACCACCGACCATGTCCCCTCTGACTTCAAAATTGCCTGAGATGCTCCTCTCAAAAGAAACCAACACCTGACTCCTCTAATGTCAAAAACTACAGACTGGTATCCCTTTGTTTTTTCTTTACAAAACACTTGAGCGTGCTGTTTCTAACCAACTCTTTCGCTATCTCTCTCAGAACCGTCTTCTTGACCCTAAGCAGTCAGCCTTCAAGACATTTCACTCAACCGAGACTGCTCTTATCTGCGTCATGGAGGCTCTCCGCCCTGCCAAAGCTGACTCTCTCTTCTTTGTTTTCATCCTCCTAGATCTATGGGAAATGGGTTTCCATGGCTTAACAGCCGCACACAAGCCTTTCGACACGTGAAACATCAGATCCTTCTCTCCACAGGGATGGGAGTTTCAGGCTCTGCACACTCTTGGATTGCATCCTACATGGCAGGCCGCTCCTACCAGGTGATGTGAAGAGGATCTGTGTCTGCACCACATACTCTCACTACTGGTGTCCCCCAAGGCTGGGTTCTAGGCTCTCTTCTCTTCTTTCTATACACAAGTCACTTGGCTCTGTCATATCCTCTCCTATCTTTGCTATGCTAGGTGGAGTCACGCCTCTGTGCGTGCCTGGCAGATATCTCAGCTTGGATGTCGGCCCACCATCTCAAGCTCAACCTCAACAAAATGGAGCTGCTCTGACTCCCAGGAAAGGGTTGCCCGCTCCAATACATCTCTATCACAGTTGACAACTCCATGGTGGCCGCCTTCTAGAGTGCAAAGAACCTTGGCGTGACCCTGGATAACAACCTGTCATTCTCACCAAACATCAAAGCAGTGACTCGCTCCTGCAGGTTTATTCTCTACAAAATCCATAGAGTACAACCCTACCTCACACAGGAACCGGTGCAGGTCCTAACCCAGGCACTTGTCTTCTCCTGTCTGGACTACTGCCACTTGCTGTTGGCTGGGTTCCCAGCTTGCATCCATTACATGATCATGGTACTTGCCTATGGCACAGCAAGAGGAAATGCCCCTCCCCACTTCCAGGCTATGCTCAAACACTGCACCCCAACCCGAGCATTCCGTTTCTCCACTATGGAAGTGTGCGGGAGGGAAGCTCCTGCTCAGCCCAGTCCAAGTTCTTCTCTGTCCTGGCAACCCAATGGTTGAATCAGCTTCCCCCTGAAGCTGGGACACCAGAGTCCCTGCCCTTCTTCAGAAAACATCTGAAACCCTACTTCTACAGAGACTATTTTAAATAATCCCACAGGACCACCTCCTCACCCCGACCAATCCCTAAGAAAAATTGTATGAACTATGAACACTCGCGCTTGACTTTCTTTCCACCTTACTAGCTCTGACTTTGCTGATATCTACTTGACTGAGGAAAATGTATTTACTATGACTGTGATACACCATATTTACAAAAGTATGTGGACACCCCTTCAAATGAGTGGATTCGGCTATTTCAGTCACACCTATTGCTGACAGGTGTTTAAAATCGAGCACACAGTTATTCAATCTCCATATACAGCCATTGGCAGTAGAATGGTCTTCATGAAGAGCTCAGTGACTTTCAATGTGGAAATGTCATAGGATGCCACCTTTCTAACTTCCAACTTCTAATTTCGCCATGCTAGAGCTGCCACAGTCAACTGTAAGTGCTGTTATTGTGTGTAAGTGCTGTTATTGTTAAATACAAAATGTCTAAGAGCAACAACGGCACAGCCGTAGTGGTAGAACGCGCAAGCTCACAGAACGGGACTGCCGAGTGCTGAAGCATGTACTGCGTGACAGATTGTCTGTCCTCGGTTATAGCACTCACTACCGAGTTCCAAACTGCCTCTGGAAGAAGTGTCAGCACAAGAACTGTTCGCCGGGAGCTTCATGAAATGGGTTTCCATGGCTTAACAGCCGCACACAAGCCTAAGATCACCATGTGCAATGCCAAGCGTTGGCTGGAGTGGTGTAAAGCTCCCCGCCATTGGTCTCTGGAGCAGTGGAAATGCATTATTTGGAGTGATGAATCACGCTTCACCATCTGGCAGTCCGAAGGGCGAATCTAGGTTTGGCGGATGCCAGGACAATGCTACCTGCCCCAATGCATAGTGCCAACGGTAATGTTTGGTGGAGGAGTAATAATGATCTGGGGCTAGGCAACTTAATTCCAGTGAATTAACCCTACAGCATGCAATGACATTCTAGACGATTCTGTGCTTCCAACTTGGGAAGGTCCTTTGCTGTTTCAGCGTGACAATGCCCCCATGCACAAAGTGAGGTCCATACAGAAATGGTTTCTTGAGATTGGTGTGGAAGAACTTGACTGGCCTTTACAGAGCCCTGATCTCAACCCCATCAAACACCTTTGGGATGAATTGGAACACCGATTCTAAGCCAGACCTAAACGCCCAACATCAGTGCCCGATCTCACTAATGCTCTTGTGGCTGAATGGAAGCCGATAACAGCGTCTGCTAAATTACTAAAATATGTAAATGTAAAAATGTAAACCAACGGAAACAGTTGGAGGAAAACACAGGCCATTACTCTCCTCTAAACTGAAACACTAAACCTGAAATACATTTACTGTATTGACTTACTGAAGTAACATTTTTAGGTCTTCTTTCTTATTGCAATGGTTTGCCTCAGACCGACTTAGAGCTCCAACAGACTTTCACCCCCATAGACAAGACAACAGTTCATCATCTCACCTCCATTCACACACGCCAGGTCGTTACAACTACCCATTTATTAAAGAAGTGAAGGGCTATGAGAAGGAATGAGCGGAATACATCTGTTTTCCCCTGACTGTGAAAGGAAGAGTGTTGTTAGCCACTGTGTCTTACAGCAGTGATTAGTTATGGACTGCTGTTATGTCCTCTTTGCCAGAACCATCCGGCTCCCCAGAACGGAGCCAATTCAGCAGCCAGTTTCACTTTCAGCCTATTCTCCATCAGGAAACTGGCGTCCGTGAGATGCCCACTCACACAAACACTGACACACAGCAGCAAGGCTTTCTGCCGAACCCTTACAAACACAGATACACACACACACACACACACACACACACACACACACACACACACACACACACACACACACACACACACACACACACACACACACTCCTGGCGTGTTGAGCCTCATATGGCAGAGGAACAACAGGAGGATTAAAACTACTATTCACCTCAAACACACTGACAGGCAGCCAGAGCGAAATAATAGTGTTTGAGGTGGGGTGTGTAGGGTGAGGACATGTGAGGTGAGTGTGTGTGTGTGTGTGTGTGTGTGTGTGTGTGTGTGTGTGTGTGTGTGTGTGTGTGTGTGTGTGTGTGTGTGTGTGTGTGTGTGTGTGTGTGTGTGTGTGTGTGTGTGCGCTAGGGGGGAAAGGGCAGGGAGATGAAAGGAGAGTGCTGCTTTCAATTTATTTTCCTGCAGTGATCACGACATGAGACAAACACACACACACAAAGACACACTCTCTCTCTCTTCTGTGCAGACTGCTCTCTCACCCTGTGCATGTAAAGTCTCTCTGAGCGATTAAGGCACTGACTGCAACCTGCATCAGTGAGAGACACACACACACCACACACCACACACACACACACACACACACAAACATCAGCTGTATGTCCACCTGTTAGTGTGTGATTTGTGTTTTGAGCAGTAGCTGGAATCCCTCACCAGTGCTGGAACCAAGCCATTCATAAACAATGGAACCTGTCCTTTCAACCAACAATAACCAGACAGGCCTGGGAGAAAGAGTGGAAGGACTGAGAGAGAGAGAGCAAAAGATAGAGAAATGTATGACCATATTAGAGACACACATTTCCCTAAGATTACACAGAT
Organism: Oncorhynchus nerka; assembly: GCF_034236695.1. Taxonomy (NCBI): domain Eukaryota; kingdom Metazoa; phylum Chordata; class Actinopteri; order Salmoniformes; family Salmonidae; genus Oncorhynchus; species Oncorhynchus nerka. The sequence continues at coordinate 26,123,700 of NC_088399.1, forward strand.
ACGCAAAGAATTTGAAAACAAACCCAATTTTGATAAACTTCCATATCTATTGTGTGGAATACCACAGTGCGCCATCACAGCAGCAAGATTTGTGACCTGTTGCCACATGAAAAGGGCAACCACTGAAGGACTAATACCATTGTAGATACAAGCCATATTTATGTTTATTTCCTTTCCTTTTTGTACATAATATTCCATTTGTAATGTCTTTATTCTTTTGGAACTTTTGTGAGTGTAATGTTGACAGACAGACAGACAGACAGACAGACAGACAGACAGACAGACAGACAGACAGACAGACAGACAGACAGACAGACAGACAGACAGACAGACAGACAGACAGACAGACAGACAGACAGACAGACAGATAAGTGAGTTAGACTGCTGGATATGATCTGTCATCAGTCAGTCAGTCAGGTAAATGAGTTAGACTGCTGGATATGATCTGTCATCAGTCAGTCAGGTAAATGAGTTAGACTGCTGGATTTGATCTGTCATCAGTCAGTTAGTCAGGTAATTGAGTTAGACTGCTGGATATGATCTGTCATCAGTCAGTTAGTCAGGTAATTGAGTTAGACTGCTGGATTTGATCTGTCATCAGTCAGTTAGTCAGGTATTTGAGTTAGACTGCTGGATTTGATCTGTCATCAGTCAGTTAGTCAGGTAATTGAGTTAGACTGCTGGATATGATCTGTCAGTCAGGTAAATGAGTTAGACTGCTGGATTTGATCTGTCATCAGTCAGTTAGTCAGGTAAATGAGTTAGACTGCTGGATTTGATCTGTCATCAGTCAGTTAGTCAGGTAATTGAGTTAGACTGCTGGATATGATCTGTCAGTCAGGTAAATGAGTTAGACTGCTGGATATGATCTGTCATCAGTCAGTCAGTCAGGTAAATGAGTTAGACTGCTGGATTTGATCTGTCATCAGTCAGTTAGTCAGGTAATTGAGTTAGACTGCTGGATATGATCTGTCAGTCAGGTAAATGAGTTAGACTGCTGGATATGATCTGTCATCAGTCAGTCAGTCAGGTAAATGAGTTAGACTGCTGGATATGATCTGTCATCAGTCAGTCAGTCAGGTAAATGAGTTAGACTGCTGGATATGATCTGTCATAAGTCAGTCAGTCAGGTAAATGAGTTAGATGACAGATCATATCCAGCAGTCTAACTCATTTACCTGACTGACTGACTGATGACAGGTCATATCCAGCAGTCTGTCAGTCAGTCAGTCAGGTAATTGAGTTAGACTGCTGGATGTGATCTGTCATCTGTCAGTCAGTCAGTCAGTCAGTCAGTCAGTCAGTCAGGTAATTGAGTTAGTGTTTCAGAGTTGTGAGCTAGACTGCAGTATGCGATCTAACTCCCACAGAGAAAGGCCTGGCTTGTTCTGACCATCATGCCTTAGGGAGTCAGTCCTCTGAACATCAGTATCTACTGACAACGGCCCAAAGCCCTTACTGACAACGGCCCTATTCCTCCACCAGTACACTTGGTACTTTCTCTTTCCTGAATACTTACCCAATAAATACAAATCAATGAAATATACTATTCACGGAGACTCTCATCTATTAGCAGCACTCTACAGCGATGCCTGAACATACTACAATAAATATATCTGACAGTTGGAGCTTATGCTGATAGAACTGTTGTGTAGAACACTTAAAATGTGTTATAAGGTATGTATGATGGTAAAGCACAAAACTTGTCTTCATGCCCAAATAAGAGTGTCGGTATGAAAAAGGTGGCATATATTTGAAGAGGCTTTTTATTCCACGTTGACTGCATACAGCTGTTACCTAGCAACAGCTGTTAATGGATGTAGAATGTGCATACTGGTTATTCTCAAATATTGTTTTATTGCTTTGGTGATATTTTATTCTAATTATTAATCATTGCTCTTTATTCAGACATTTCTGAAACCACACACATACAGAACTGGACATCTTCGTGCCGAAGATTGAGGACAGCTAGCATGCTAGCAACATACTGTTTGGAGAGGTAGTATGGAGGATGATGATGAAGGAGTGGGGAGGTGGGTGAGATATTGTCAATATAATTGCATAATAGAAATGGAATTTGATTTGTATGTGATTTGTATGTCCAAAAACAAAAACTCTTATTTTTTAAATATACACTATATAAATATTTAAAAACATTTTTTTTTAAAGAAACGTCCCTTTTTCAGGACCCTGTCGTTCAAAGATAATGTGTAAAAATCCAAATAACTTCGCAGATCTTCATTGTAAAGGGTTTAAACACTGTTTCCCATGCTTGTTCAATGAACCATACACAATTAATGAACATGCACCTGTGGAACGGTCGTTAAGACACTAACAGCTCACAGTTATGAAAACTTAGAACACTAAAGAGGCCTTTCTACTGACTCTAAAAAACACAAAAAGAAAGATGCCCAGGGCCCCTGATCATCTGCATGAACGTGCCTTAGGCTTGCTGCAAGGAGGCGTGAGGACTGCAGATGTGGCCAGGGTAATACATTGCAATGTCAGTACTGTGAGACACCTAAGACAGCGCTACAGGGATACAGGACGGACAGCTGATCGTCCGTGCAGTGGCAGACGTGTAACATCACCTGCACAGGATCTGTACATCCGAACATCACACCTGCGGGACAGGTACAGGATGGCAACAACAACTGCCCGAGTTACACCAGGAACGCACAATCCCTCCATCAGTGCACAGACTGTTTGCAATAGGCTGAGAGAGGCTGGACTGAGGGCTTGTAGGCCTGTTGTAAGGCAGGTCCTCACCAGACATCACCATCAACAATGTCGCCTATGGGCACAAACCCACCGTCGCTGGACAAGACAGGACTGGCAAAAAGTGCTCTTCACTGACGAGTCGCGGTTTTGTTTCACCAGGGGTGATGCTAGGATTCGCGTTTATCGTTGAAGGAATGAGTGTTACACCGAGGCCTGTACTCTGGAGCGGGATCGATTTGGAGGTGGAGAGTCCGTCATGGTCTGAGGCGGTGTGTCACAGCATCATCGGACTAAGCTTGTTGTCGTTGCAGGCAATCTCAATGCTGTGCGTTACAGGGAAGACATCCTCCTCCCTCATGTGGTACCCTTTCTGCAGGCTCATCCTGAGATGACCCTCCAACATGACAATGCCACCAGCCATACTGCCTGTTCTGTGCGTGATTTCCTGCAAGACAGGAATGTCAGTGTTCTGCCATGGCCGGTGAAGAGCCCGGATCTCAATCCCATTGAGCACATCGGGGACAAGTTGGATCGAAAGGTGAGGGCTATGGCCATTCCCCCCCCAGAAATGTCCGGGAACATGCAGGTGCCTTGGTGGAAGAGTGGGGTAACATCTCACAGCAAGAACTGGCAAATCTGGTGCAGTCCATGAGGTGGAGATGCACTGCAGTACTTAATTCAGTTGGTGGCCACACCAGATACTGACTGTTACTTTTGATTTTGATTTTGTCCCTTTGTTCAGGGACACATTATTCAATTTCTGTTAGTTACATTTCTGTGGAACTTGTTCAGTTTATGTCTCAGATGTTGAATCTTGTTATGTTCATACAAATATTTACACATGCTAAGTTTGCTGAAAATAAACGCAGTTTACAGTGAGAGGATGTTTGTCTTGCTGATTTAATATATATATATTTACCCCTTTTTCTCCCCAATTTTGTGGTATCCAATTGGTATTTATAGTCTTGTCCCATCACTGCAATTCCCGTACGGACTCGGGAGAGATGAAGGTCTAGAGCCGTGCGTCCTCCAAAACACAACCCAGCCAAGCCGCACTGCTTCTTGACACAACGTCCGCTTAACCCAGAAGTCAGCCGCACCAATGTGTTTGAGGAAACACCGTACACCTGGCGACCGTTTCAGCGTGCATTGCACCCGGCACGCCACAGGATTCGCTAGTGCACGATGGGAGAAGAACATTCCTGCCGGCCAAACTATCCCCTAACCCGGACAACGCTGGGCCAATTGTGCGCCGCCCCATGGGTCTCCCGGTCGCAAACCAGGATCTCTAGTGGCACAGCTAGCACTATGATGCAGTGCCTTATTCCACGCGCCACTCGGGAGGCCACTGAAAAACCCTTCCTTTTTAATCAAATCACTTGCTAGCTGGTGGTGAAGTATCTGGCCATTGAGGACAGCAGTGTCGATCAGATTGAAAAAAAATATATATATTTTTAAATTCTGCATTTGTGAGTTCTCATTTTGAAAGACATTGCTAATGCTACAGCTTAGTCCACCTGCGACATACATAAACAACAACACTGAATGGCTCCAGGTTAGTGTCAGGGGTGACGTGATTGGCTGCTGGTGTGGTGATACTGATGATTTGTCCCCACAGATGATTTGTTTACATAGCAGGTTAGGATAATTAACGTGGTTGGTTAGGAGAACTAACACAGCAGGTTGGGTGAATGAATGTAGGAGGTTAAGAGAATGGTTAGGAAAATTGTCACGGTTAGGCTTAGCTACAATGCTACAGTTCTCAACAACTGTTGTCCCCAACACGACCACTAGACAGGGCTGTTGTAGGCCTACCCCATCTAACCACAATGGTAGAAACGTAAACAAATCATCATTAGCGACAAATGATCAGTATCATAACACCGGCATGGGCCACTTGTATCAATAAACCCCTATCAGAAAATGGTTTGTGTGCTAATCCTTTCTTTATTTACTGTTTTATTCACCTTTTTAAGTGCTGTTGACAAATCATGCATTCTGATTTTTGAATAGATTGTAATGAACACATATGATACAGTGGGGCAAAAAAGTATTTAGCCAGCAATTACTCCCACTTAAAAAGATGAGGCCTGTCATTTTCATCATCACTTCAACTATGACAGACAAAATGAGAGAAAAAAACATCCAGAAAATCACATTGAAGGATTTTTTATGAATTTATTTGCAAATTATGGTGGAAAATAAGTATTTGGTCAAAAACAAAAGTTTATCTCCAAGTTTATCTCCAAAGATTTTCTATGGGGTTGAGATCTGGAGACTGGCTAGGCCACTCCATGACCTTGAAATGCTTCTTACAAAGCCACTCCTTCGTTGCCCGGGCGGTGTGTTTGGGATCATTGTCATGCTGAAAGACCCAGCCACGTTTCATCTTCAATGCCCTTGCTGATGGAAGGAGGTTTTCACTCAAAATCTCATGATACATGGCCCCATTCATTCTTCCCTTTACACGGATCAGTCCCTTTGCAAAAAACAGCCCCAAAGCATGATGTTTCCACCCCCATGCTTCACAGTAGGTATGGTGTTCTTTGGATGCAACTCAGCATTCTTTGTCCTCCAAATACGACGAGTTGAGTTTTTACCAAAAAGTTATATTTTGGTTTCATCTGACCATATGACATTCTCCCAATCTTCTTCTGTATCATCCAAATGCTCTCTAGCAAACTTCAGACGGGCCTGGACATGTACTGGCTTAAGCAGGGGGACACGTCTGGCACTGCAGGATTTGAGTCCCTGGCGGCATAGTGTGTTACTGATGGTAGGCTTTGTTACTTTGGTCCCAGCTCTCTGCAGGTCATTCACTAGGTCCCCCCGAGTGGTTCTGGGATTTTTGCTCACCGTTCTTGTGATCATTTTGACCCCACAGGGTGAGATCTTGCGTGGAGCCCCAGATCGAGGGAGATTATCAGTTGTCTTGTATGTCTTCCATTTCCTAATATTTGCTCCCACAGTTGATTTCTTCAAACCAAGCTGCTTACCTATTGCAGATTCAGTCTTCCCAGCCTGGTGCAGGTCTACAATTTTGTTTCTGGTGTCCTTTGACAGCTCTTTGGTCTTGGCCATAGTGGAGTTTGGAGTGTGACTGTTTGAGGTTGTGGACAGGTGTCTTTTATACTGATAACAAGTTCAAACAGGTGCCATTAATACAGGTAACGAGTGGAGGACAGAGGAGCCTCTTAAAGAAGAAGTTACAGGTCTGTGAGAGCCAGAAATCTTGCTTGTTTGTAGGTGACCAAATACTTATTTTCCACCATAATTTGCAAATAAATTCATTAAAAATCCTACAATGTGATTTTCTGGATTTTTTCTCCTCATTTTGTCTGTTATAGTTTTGTCTGTCATAGTTAGGCCTCTCCCATCTTTTTAAGAGGGAGAACTTGCACAATTGGTGGCTGACTAAATACTTTTTTGCCCCACTGTATATGTAAAGGTTGTACTGATTATGATGAGCTAATACTAAGCTATTTTCCAGCTATGTGTGGAGCCATGTTGACATCATTCAATGCATTCTGAGTGTCACGTAAACATCTATCAGACCAAAGATGTTATAGCAAAACGAGGTGAAGGAGAAATGATGACTAACAGGAATGTAAACTGTTCACATAATGTTCAAATAATTTGAGAGAAATAAGCTTTTTGTGCTTATGGAAAATGTATGGTATCTTTTATTTCAGCTCATGAAACATGGGACAAACACTTGTGTTTATATTTTTGGTCAGTGTAGTAATTGCCATTAGCTAATTCATATTATGATTTCTATCAGCTGAGAGTTGGCTAAATATGACCGCTTGTGTTAGCGCTAGGACTAATTCAGCCTACATTTTCTGATTAGGATGGGAATTGTGTTATGCTGTCTCTACTTTTGTGACAGTGGCCGTCAGTGACGTTTAAGAGAGGGAGGATGAAAAATGTTATGAGAATGGCCTTATTTCAATTAGGGCATATTGGATGACTGTTATTCATATTCCATTCACCCAGCTCAATGTAATATTGATAGGTTTAGGCTACTACATGATAGTAGAATTTTCCCTATACTATATATCATGAGGTTGCTACAACCTAGCCTATGAATGAAAGTTTACAGCATAGGTGCATAGGTGGAGAAAACAATGTGTTAATCAAGGTGACAGACACTGACACATTCAATGCCACCTTGCTCGTGCCCGCATCTACTCGTGCCGGCATCTAGCTGATCTAGGGTGTAATCCAAACCTTGACCCAGAAAATATAAAAAACTATCGGCCTATATCGAATCTTCCATTCCTCTCAAAAATGTTAGATAAGGCTGTTGCGCAGCAACTTACTGCCTTCCTGAAGACAAACAATGTATACGAAATGCTTCAGTCTGGTTTTAGACCCCATCATAGCACTGAGACGGCACTTGTGAAGGTGGTAAAGTACCTTTTAATGGCATCAGACCGAGGCTCTGCATCTGTCCTCATGCTCCTAGACCTTAGTGCTGCTTTTGATACCATCGATCACCACATTCTTTTGGAGAGATTGGAAACCCAAATTGGACTACACGGACAAGGTCTGGCCTGGTTTAGATCTTATCTGTCGGAAAGATATCAGTTTGTCTCTGTGAATGGTTTGTCCTCTGACAAATCAACTGTAAATTTCGGTGTTCATCAAGGTTCCGTTTTAGGACCACTATTGTTTTCACTATATATTTTACCTCTTGGGGATGTTATTCGAAAACATCATGTTAACTTTCACTGCTATGCGGATGACACACAGCTGTACATTTCAATGAAACATGGTGAAGCCCCAAAATTGCCCTTGCTAGAAGCATGTGTTTCAGACATAAGGAAGTGGATGGCTGCAAACTTTCTACTTTTAAACTCGGACAAAACAGAGATGCTTGTTCTAGGTCACAAGAAAGAAAGAGATCTTCTGTTGAATCTGACAATTAATCTTAATGGTTGTACAGTCGTCTCAAATAAAACTGTGAAGGACCTCGGCGTTACTCTGGACCCTGATCTCTCTTTTGAAGAACATATCAAGACCATTTCAAGGACAGCTTTTTTCCATCTACGTAACATTGCAAAAATCAGAAACTTTCTGTCCAAAAATGATGCAGAAAAATTAATCCATGCTTTTGTCACCTCTAGGTTAGACTACTGCAATGCTCTACTTTCCGGCTACCCGGATAAAGCACTAAATAAACTTCAGTTGGTGCTAAATACGGCTGCTAGAATCCTGACTAGAACCAAAAAATTTGATCATATTACTCCAGTGCTAGCCTCTCTACACTGGCTTCCTGTCAAAGCAAGGGCTGATTTCAAGGTTTTACTGCTAACCTACAAAGCATTACATGGGCTTGCTCCTACCTATCTCTCTGATTTGGTCCTGCCGTACATACCTACACGTACGCTACGGTCACAAGACGCAGGCCTCCTAATTGTCCCTAGAATTTCTAAGCAAACAGCTGGAGGCAGGGCTTTCTCCTATAGAGCTCCATTTTTATGGAACGGTCTGCCTACCCATGTCAGAGACGCAAACTCGGTCTCAACCTTTAAGTCTTTACTGAAGACTCATCTCTTCAGTGGGTCATATGATTGAGTGTAGTCTGGCCCAGGAGTGGGAAGGTGAACGGAAAGGCTCTGGAGCAACGAACCGCCCTTGCTGTCTCTGCCTGGCCGGTTCCCCTCTTTCCACTGTGATTCTTGTCCTCTAACCCTATTACAGGGGCTGAGTCACTGGCTTACTGGGGCTCTCTCATGCCGTCCCTGGAAGGGGTGCGTCACCTGAGTGGGTTGATTCACTGATGTGGTCATCCTGTCTGGGTTGGCGCCCCCCCTTGGGTTGTGCCATAGCGGAGATCTTTGTGGGCTATACTCAGCCTTGTCTCAGGATGGTAAGTTGGTGGTTGAAGATATCCCTCTAGTGGTGTGGGGGCTGTGCTTTGGCAAAGTGGGTGGGGTTATATCCTTCCTGTTTGGCCCTGTCCGGGGGTGTCCTTGGATGGGGCCACAGTGTCTCCTGACCCCTCCTGTCTCAGCCTCCAGTATTTATGCTGCAGTAGTTTATGTGTCGGGGGGCTAGGGTCAGTTTGTTATATCTGGAGTACTTCTCCTGTCCTATTCGGTGTCCTGTGTGAATCTAAGTGTGCGTTCTCTAATTCTCTCCTTCTCTCTTTCTTTCTCTCTCTCGGAGGACCTGAGCCCTAGGACCATGCCCCAGGACTACCTGACATGATGACTCCTTGCTGTCCCCAGTCCACCTGGCCGTGCTGCTGCTCCAGTTTCAACTGACCTGAGCCCTAGGACCATGCCCCAGGACTACCTGACATGATGACTCCTTGCTGTCCCCAGTCCACCTGGCCGTGCTGCTGCTCCAGTTTCAACTGTTCTGCCTTATTATTATTCAACCATGCTGGTCATTTATGAACATTTTAGCATCTTGGCCATGTTCTGTTATAATCTCCACCCAGCACAGCCAGAAGAGGACTGGCCACCCCACATATGCTCTCTCTAATTCTCTCTTTCTTTCTCTCTCTCGGAGGACTTGAGCCCTAGGACCATGCCCCAGGACTACCTGACATGATGACTCCTTGCTGTCCCCAGTCCACCTGACCGTGCTGCTGCTCCAGTTTCTACTGTTCTGCCTTATTATTATACGACCATGCTGGTCATTTATGAACATTTGAACATCTTGGCCATGTTCTGTTATAATCTCCACCCGGCACAGCCAGAAGCGGACTGGCCACCCCACATAGCCTGGTTCCTCTCTAAGTTTCTTCCTAGGTTTTGGCCTTTCTAGGGAGTTTTTCCTAGCCACTGTGCTTCTACACCTGCATTGCTTGCTGTTTGGGGTTTTAGGCTGGGTTTCTGTACAGCATTTTGAGATATCAGCTGATGTACGAAGGGCTATATAAATACATTTGATTTGATTTGATTTGATTAATCATTAGTCCAACAGTTGCAAACAAGATTTTCTATTGGACAAATTCAGGTATGTTTATCCCCATTTCATTCCGTTTCCTTCCCTTTAAGAACATTTTCAACAGAATTGGTGGAATGAATACACCCATGATCACACACAAACACAGATCCTTTTCATCGCAGACACATGCAAGCAGCTGTAGAATTCCTTCTCGCATCTACACACCCTACTCCTCTCACCTTTTCCCTTCGCTCATGGACTTCAGTGCACAAAATCAGCGGTCAGTGACCAGGCGAAAAAACCTTTCCAAGCTAAATCTTCGTATCACAACCGTTAACTGCTACACACCACCTACAGTTGAAGACGGAAGTTTAAATACACTTAGGTTGGAGTCATTAAAACTCGTTTTTCAACCACTCCACAAATTTCTTGTTAACAAACTATAGTTTTGGCAAGTCGGTTACCTTTTGGCAAGTCGGTTACCTCTACCTTGTGCATGACACAAGTAATTTTTCCAACAATTGTTTACAGATGTAACGATCGTCTGTGGTGGAAGAAGGTGAGGACCAAAGCGCAGCGTGGTAAGTGTTCATATTTTTTATAAAATAACTGAACACTGAACAAAACAACAAACTAACCGTCCCGTAAGGTGAATGAAAAAAAAACACTAAACAGGAAATAATCACCCACAAAACATAGGTGGGAACAGGCTACCTAAGTATGATTCTCAATCAGAGACAACGAACGACAGCTGCCTCTGATTGAGAACTATACCAGGCCAAACACAAAACCACAACATAGAAAAAGATAATGGACTACGCACCCCAACTCACACCCTGACCAAACTAAAACAAAGACATAACAAAGGAACTAAGGTCAGAACATGACGACAGATTATTTAATTTATTAATCACTGTATCACAATTTCAGTGGATCAGAAGTTTACACACACTAAGTTGACTGTGACTTTAAACCATTTGGAAAATTCCAGAAAATTATGTCATGGCTTTAGAAGCTTCTGATAGGCTAATTGACATAATTTGAGTCAATTGGAGGTGTAGCTGTGGATGTATTTCAAGGCCTACCTTCAAACTCAGTGCCTCTTTGCTTGACATCATGGGAAAATCCAAAGAAATCAGCCCAAAAAATTGTAGACCTCCACAAGTCTGGTTCATCCTGGCGGCAATTTCCAAACGCCTGAAGGTACCACGTTCATCTGTACAAACAATAATACGCAAGTATAAACACCATGGGACTAGAACTAATGCATCAGTAAACCCACTACAATCCTGCAGAACAGTGTACAGTCAGCAAACAGTTTAGCAGTTAGACCGGCGGGCCCCAGTGGCAATACATTAATAAAACCAAAAGCCTTGACATGGAAGAGTTCCAGTGTCCTCTGATTGGGTGGACAGCATGTCAGTTCATTCTACAAGAGCTTTGATAGGTTGGAGGACATCCTCCGGAAGTTGTCATAATTACTGTATAAGTCTATGGAAGGGGGTGAGATCCATGAGCCTCCTAGCTTCCTAGTCAATGTATCCAGAGGAGGATGGAAACTAGCTGTCTTCTGGCTTCACAAAGGTGCTAACCTACAGAGTGCTGTTGAGGCTACTATAGACCTTAATTGCAAAACAGTGTATTTTAATAAATTATTTGTTGACCTGAATATATTTAGTATAGTTTTAACCCAAAAATGATACTTCTTTAAATGTTTCACTATTTTTATGAAATTCACTGAGGATCGTCCTCCCCGTCCTCCTCTGAGGAGCCTCCACTGTTCTGTGAATGTCGGAGCATTGCATCCAAAAATAAACTACTGACATTGAGGACATAACATTTTAAAGACTGTATTTGTGCAAAAATATTTCTGTGAAAAAGCAATGTTGCCAGATCAAACGCTGACAGTTGCATCAATCGTAACTAGACGTTCTGATGAAGTGATCTAATCACACCGGTTTGAGTGTACGATGCAAGGACCACTGTAGAATGATCACACCGGTTTGAGTGTACGATGCAGGGACCACTGTAGAATGATCACACCGGTTTGAGTGTACGATGCAGGGACCACTGTAGAATGATCACACCGGTTTGAGTGTGACGATGCAGGGACCACTGTAGAATGATCACACCGGTTTGAGTGTACAGGGATGCAGGGACCACTGTAGAATGATCACACCGGTTTGAGTGTACGATGCAGGGACCACTGTAGAATGATCACACCGGTTTGAGTGTACGATGCAGGGACCACTGTAGAATGATCACACCGGTTTGAGTGTACGATGCAGGGACCACTGTAGAATGATCACACCGGTTTGAGTGTACGATGCAGGGACCACTGTAGAATGATCACACCGGTTTGAGTGTACGATGCAGGGACCACTGTAGAATGATCACACCGGTTTGAGTGTACGATGCAGGGACCACTGTAGGACCACTGTAGAATGATCACACCGGTTTGAGTGTACGATGCAGGGACCACTGTAGAATGATCACACCGGTTTGAGTGTACGATGACCAGGGACCACTGTAGAATGATCACACCGGTTTGAGTGTACGATGCAGGGACCACTGTAGAATGATCACACCGGTGCAGGGACCACTTGATCACACCGGTTTGAGTGTACGATGCAGGGACCACTGTAGAATGATCACACCGGTTTGAGGTGACGATGCAGGGACTGTAGAATGCAGGGACCACTGTAGAATGATCACACCGGTTTGAGTGTACGATGCAGGGACCACTGTAGAATGATCACACCGGTTTGAGTGTACGATGCAGGGACCACTGTAGAATGATCACACCTGTGAGTTCGTAAAAAAAAATATTTAAAAAAAATAATAATTCACCTTTGTTTAACCAGGTAGGCTAGTTGAGAACACCTTTGTTTAACAAGGTAGGCTAGTTGAGAACACCTTTGTTTAACCAGGTAGGCTAGTTGAGAACACCTTTGTTTAACCAGGTAGGCTAGTTGAGAACACCTTTGTTTAACCAGGTAGGCTAGTTGAGAACACCTTTGTTTAACCAGGTAGGCTAGTTGAGAACACCTTTGTTTAACCAGGTAGGCTAGTTGAGAACACCTTTGTTTAACCAGGTAGGCTAGTTGAGAACACCTTTGTTTAACCAGGTAGGCTAGTTGAGAACACCTTTGTTTAACCAGGTAGGCTAGTTGAGAACACCTTTGTTTAACCAGGTAGGCTAGTTGAGAACACCTTTGTTTAACCAGGTAGGCTAGTTGAGAACACCTTTGTTTAACCAGGTAGGTTAGTTGAGAACACCTTTGTTTAACCAGGTAGGCTAGTTGAGAACACCTTTGTTTAACCAGGTAGGCTACCTTTGTTGAGAACACCTTTGTTTAACCAGGTAGGCTAGTTGAGAACACCTTTGTTTAACCAGGTAGGCTAGTTGAGAACACCTTTGTTTAACCAGGTAGGCTAGTTGAGAACACCTTTGTTTAACCAGGTAGGCTAGTTGAGAACACCTTTGTTTAACCAGGTAGGCTAGTTGAGAACACCTTTGTTTAACCAGGTAGGTTAGTTGAGAACACCTTTGTTTAACCAGGTAGGCTAGTTGAGAACACCTTTGTTTAACCAGGTAGGCTAGTTGAGAACACCTTTGTTTAACCAGGTAGGCTAGTTGAGAACACCTTTGTTTAACCAGGTAGGCTAGTTGAGAACACCTTTGTTTAACCAGGTAGGCTAGTTGAGAACACCTTTGTTTAACCAGGTAGGCTAGTTGAGAACACCTTTGTTTAACCAGGTAGGTTAGTTGAGAACACCCTTTGTTTAACCAGGTAGGCTAGTTGAGAACACCTTTGCTAACCAGGTAGGCTAGTTGAGAACACCTTTGTTTAACCAGGTAGGGTTAGGCTTTGTTTAACCAGGTAGGTCAGTTGAGACACTTTGTTTAACCAGGTTAGTTGAACACCTTTGTTTAACCAGGTAGGTTAGTTGAGAAACCTTTGTTTAACCAGGTAGGCTAGTTGAGAACACCTTTGTTTAACCAGGTAGGCTAGTTGAGAACACCTTTGTTTAACCAGGTAGGCTAGTTGAGAACACCTTTGTTTAACCAGGTAGGCTAGTTGAGAACACCTTTGTTTAACCAGGTAGGCTAGTTGCAAGTTCTTTTTTAACCCTGGCCAAGATAAAGTGTAGCAATTCGACACATACAACAACACAGAGTTACACATGGAATAAACAAAACATACAGTCAAGAATACAGTAGAACAAAAGAAAACAAAAGTCTATATACAGTGAGTGCAAATGAGGTAAGTTAAGGAAATAAATAGGCCATGGTGGCGAAGTAATTATATATCAATATATCAATATATCAATTAAACACTGGAATGGTAGAGCGGCAGAAGATGAATGTGCAGGTAGAGATACTGAGGTGCAAAGGAGCAAAATAAATAAATACCAGTATGGGGATGAGGTAGGTAGATAGATGGGCTGTTTACAGATGGGCTATGCACAGGTGCAGTGATCTGTAAGCTGCTCTGACAGCTGGTGCTTAAAGCTAGTGAGGGAGATGTGAGTCTCCAGCTTCAGAGATTTTTGCAATTTGTTCCAGTCATGGGCAGCAGGGAACTGGAAGGAAAGACGAGCAAAGGAGGAATTGGCTTTGGGGGTGACCAGTGAGATATATCTGCTGGAGCGCGTGCTACGAGTGGGTGCTGCTATGGTGACCAATGAGCTGAGATAAGGCAGGGCTTTACCTAGCAGAGACTTGTAGATAACCTGTAGCCAGTGTATTTGGCGACGAGTATGAAGCGAGGGCCAACCAACGAGAGCGTACAGGTCGCAATGGTGGGTAGTGTATGGGGCTTTGGTAACAAAACGGATGGCACTGTGATAGACTGCATCCAGTTTGTTGAGTAGAGTGTTGGGGGCAATTTTATAGATGACATCACTGAAGTCGAGGATCGGTTAGTCACATACTCAGTTATGTGGACACATACAATTACAATGTTCCATTACAATTCTTTACGAAAGGAATAGAGATATAAACTCTCCTTCTAGTCTGCAGTCTGTCTGCTGCCATTCCACCACAAGCCACTTATAGCTTTAGTCTAGAACTCCAACAAACATGTTCACTTACAGCTCTAGAACTCCAACAAGCATGTGCACTTACAGCTCTAGAACTCCAACAAGCATGTTCACTTACAGCTCTAGAACTCCAACAAACATGTTCACTTACAGCTCTAGAACTCCAACAAACATGTTCACTTACAGCTCTAGAACTCCAACAAACATGTTCACTTACAGCTCTAGAACTCCAATAAACATGTTACTTACAGCTCTAGAACTCCAACAAACATGTTCACTTACAGCTCTAGAACTCCAATAAACATGTTACTTACAGCTCTAGAACACCAACAAACATGTTACTTACAGCTCTAGAACTCCAATAAACATGTTACTTACAGCTCTAGAACTCCAACAAACATGTTCACTTACAGCTCTAGAACTCCAATAAACATGTTACTTACAGCTCTAGAACTCCAACAAACATGTTCACTTACAGCTCTAGAACTCCAACAAACATGTTCACTTACAGCTCTAGAAGTCCAACAAGCATGTTCACTTACAGCTCTAGAACTCCAATGTTCACTTACAGCTCTAGAACTCCAACAAGCATGTTCACTTACAGCTCTAGAACTCCAATGTTCACTTACAGCTCTAGAACTCCAACAAACATGTTCACTTACAGCTCTAGAACACCAACAAGCATGTTCACTTACAGCTCTAGAACACCAAAAAGCATGTTCACTTACAGCTCTAGAACACCAAGAAGCATGTTCACTTACAGCTCTAGAAATCCAACAAGCATGTTCACTTACAGCTCTAGAACACCAACAAGCATGTTCACTTACAGCTCTAGAACTCCAACAAACATGTTCACTTACAGCTCTAGAACTCCAATAAACATGTTCACTTACAGCTCTAGAACTCCAACAAACATGTCACTTACAGCTCTAGAACTCCAACAAACATGTTCACTTACAGCTCTAGAACACCAACAAGCATGTTCACTTACAGCTCTAGAACTCCAACAAGCATGTTCACTTACAGCTCTAGAACTCCAATGTTCACTTACAGCTCTAGAACTCCAACAAACATGTTGACTTACAGCTCTAGAACACCAACAAGCATGTTCACTTACAGCTCTAGAACTCCAACAAACATGTTGACTTACAGCTCTAGAACTCCAACAAACATGTTCACTTACAGCTCTAGAACACCAACAACCGTATTCACTTACAGCTCTAGAACACCAACAACCATGTTCACTTACAGCTCTAGAACACCAACAAACATGTCACTTACATCTCTAGAACACCAACAAACATGTTCACTTGCAGTTCAAGAACTTCAACAAACATGTTCACTTACAGGTCTGGAACAACAACAAACATGTCACTTACATCTCTAGAACACCAACAACCGTATTCACTTACATCACTAGAACACCAACAAACATGTCACTTACATCTCTAGAACACCAACAAACATGTCACTTACATCTCTAGAACACCAACAAACATGTTCACTTGCAGTTCAAGAACTTCAACAAATATGTTCACTTACATCTCTAGAACAACAACAAACATGTCACTTACATCTCTAGAACACCAACAAACATGTCACTTACATCTCTAGAACACCAAAAAACATGTCACTTACATCTCTAGAACACCAACAAACATGTTCACTTACAGGTCTAGAACACCAACAAACATGTTCACTTACAGGTCTAGAACACCAACAAACATGTTCACTTACAGGTCTGGAACACCAACAAACATGTTACTTACAGGTCTAGAACACCAACAAACATGTTACTTACAGGTCTAGAACACCAACAAACATGTCACTTACATCTCTAGAACACCAACAAACATGTCACTTACATCTCTAGAACACCAACAAACATGTTCACTTACAGGTCTAGAACACCAACAAACATGTTCACTTACAGGTCTAGAACACCAACAAACATGTTCACTTACAGGTCTGGAACACCAACAAACATGTTCACTTACAGCTCTAGAACTCCAACAAACATGTTCACTTACACTAGAACTCCAACAAACTCTAGAACTCCAATAAACATGTTCACTTACAGGTCTAGAACACCAACAAACATGTTCACTTACAGGTCTGGAACACCAACAAACATGTTACTTACAGGTCTAGAACACCAACAAACATGTTACTTACAGGTCTAGAACACCAACAAACATGTCACTTACATCTCTAGAACACCAACAAACATGTCACTTACATCTCTAGAACACCAACAAACATGTTACTTACAGGTCTGGAACACCAACAAACATGTCACTTACATCTCTAGAACACCAACAAACATGTCACTTACATCTCTAGAACACCAACAAACATGTCACTTACATCTCTAGAACACCAACAAACATGTTACTTACAGGTCTGGAACACCATCAAACATGTCACTTACATCTCTAGAACACCAACAAACATGTCACTTACAGGTCTGGAACACCAACAAACATGTTACTTACAGGTCTAGAACACCAACAAACATGTCACTTACATCTCTAGAACACCAACAAACATGTTCACTTACATCTCTAGAACACCAAAAAACATGTTACTTACATCTCTAGAACAACAACAAACATGTCACTTACATCTCTAGAACACCAACAAACATGTTCACTTACATCTCTAGAACACCAACAAACATGTTCACTTACAGGTCTGGAACACCAACAAACATGTTCACTTACATCTCTAGAACACCAACAAACATGTTCACTTACAGGTCTAGAACACCAACAAACATGTTCACTTACAGGTCTGGAACACCAACAAACATGTTACTTACAGGTCTAGAACACCAACAAACATGTTACTTACAGGTCTAGAACACCAACAAACATGTCACTTACATCTCTAGAACACCAACAAACATGTCACTTACATCTCTAGAACACCAACAAACATGTTCACTTACAGGTCTAGAACACCAACAAACATGTTCACTTACAGGTCTAGAACACCAACAAACATGTTCACTTACAGGTCTGGAACACCAACAAACATGTTCACTTACAGCTCTAGAACTCCAACAAACATGTTCACTTACAGCTCTAGAACTCCAATAAACATGTTCACTTACAGGTCTAGAACACCAACAAACATGTTCACTTACAGGTCTAGAACACCAACAAACATGTTCACTTACAGGTCTGGAACACCAACAAACATGTTACTTACAGGTCTAGAACACCAACAAACATGTTACTTACAGGTCTAGAACACCAACAAACATGTCACTTACATCTCTAGAACACCAACAAACATGTCACTTACATCTCTAGAACACCAACAAACATGTTACTTACAGGTCTGGAACACCAACAAACATGTCACTTACATCTCTAGAACACCAACAAACATGTCACTTACATCTCTAGAACACCAACAAACATGTCACTTACATCTCTAGAACACCAACAAACATGTTACTTACAGGTCTGGAACACCAACAAACATGTCACTTACATCTCTAGAACACCAACAAACATGTCACTTACAGGTCTGGAACACCAACAAACATGTTACTTACAGGTCTAGAACACCAACAAACATGTCACTTACATCTCTAGAACACCAACAAACATGTTCACTTACAGCTCTAGAACACCAAAAAACATGTTACTTACATCTCTAGAACAACAACAAACATGTCACTTACATCTCTAGAACACCAACAAACATGTTCACTTACATCTCTAGAACACCAACAAACATGTTCACTTACAGGTCTGGAACACCAACAAACATGTTCACTTACATCTCTAGAACACCAACAAACATGTCACTTACATCTCTAGAACACCAACAAACATGTTCACTTACATCTCTAGAACATCAACAAACATGTTACTTACAGGTCTGGAACACCAACAAACATGTCACTTACATCTCTAGAACACCAACAAACATGTTCACTTACAGGTCTGGAACACCAACAAACATGTCACTTACAGGTCTAGAACACCAACAAACATGTTACTTACATCTCTAGAACACCAACAAACATGTTCACTTACAGCTCTAGAACACCAACAAACATGTCACTTACATCTCTAGAACACCAACAAACATGTTCACTTGCAGTTCGAGAACTTCAACAAACATGTCACTTACAGGTCTGGAACAACAACAAGCAGGGTTCTAGAAAAAAAATGTTGGACAACAAACAGTTCTTGATTTTGGAGTGAAAACTGACACACAGATGCCTGCTTCTGAGAATAAAAAATACAGTAGAGAGAAAAAGAACATAGAAACAGACGTAAACACAGAGATAGGGAGAAAAAGAGGGAGAGTGACTAACATAAAGGGACTTGAGAGACACAAAAACAGATTGAGGTAGAGAGAGAAAGAAAAGGCTTGAGAAGTAATTATCTTTCTGAAAAAGTCTGTCTGAAAAGTCAGTAGAGTCAGAATAAAGGATTGTCATGAACCACACACGAACACACACACACACACACACACACACACACACACACACACACACACACACACACACACACACACACACACACACACACACACACACACACACTCTGTCTTTGACACACACACACATTCACACACATGTACAGGCACGGACACACAATCATTGGTGAAGCTCCAGGACAAACTCTATAACAGCTCAAATGTCACCAGCCCAACTCACTGTCACATAGTAACACATTTATTAACGGGTTGGATTAAAAACCAATCCATGAGTGGAGAGTAGAGAGCTGTTACAGCAAACACACACGCACACTCGTCTTTCTTTCTTTCTTTCTCACACACACACACACACAGATAGAAACACAAAACTTGCTGGGGATAGAGGATAGAGCTAGTGTTTGTATGTTGGCATTGTGATGACTGATGTTGTTCTAATGTCTCTCCTCTGGTTGAATCGTCTCTGCTGATTGTCTTCCTTTGTTGTTTCAATGTGATTTGGCTTCGTCAGAGCTCTGTTTGACTTTCCTATAATGTCATGGCAAATCGCATAACAAGCTCTCTTTTTTAAATAATTTGCACTATAATCAGATATTAGAATTGGATTTGGATGTCAATGTTGTTCTGGTGGAACAACAGAGGTAATGAGTGACTAATGATGCTGTCTGCTCTCGGAGATATTGTACTGGAGGACTGTAATGTTATAGTGTTGAAATGTAATGTGGAGCCATGTGGTCATTGTATCTCCCTGGAGAACAGGCTCATCTCAGACCTGCTTTCCTCATCCCTTTCCTTTCCTCATATCCTTTCCTCATCCCCTTCATTAAATATTTTCCTTGTCATCCTTCCATGTGTGTGTGTGTGTGTGTGTGTGTGTGTGTGTGTGTGTGTGTGCGGTGTGGGTGTGTGGATGAGGGGAAGTGGGGGGGTCTGCACATTTGTGTGAGTGTATGTTCTGAGTGTGTGATTAGACTTGAGATGGGAGCGTACTGGGAGGCATTCCCACTCTGCTCAAGAGTGGAAGTACCTGCCAAGCTTAGATAAGAGAGATAGAGAGAAAGGAAGAGAGGGTGAGTGAGTGAGTGAGTGAGTGAGTGAGTGAGTGAGTGAGTGAGTGAGTGAGTGAGTGAGTGAGTGAGTGAGTGAGTGAGTGAGTGAGTGAGTGAGTGAGTGAGTGAGTGAGTGAGTGAGTGAGTGAGTGAGTGAGTGAGTGAGTGAGTGAGTGATATTGAAGAGATCTGGTCTTAAGTTTGGTCTGTGTATCACCGTGTCATCAGATGTCTTACTTCACGGATCGATACCTCTGTTCTTCAGTGACACACCCACACACAAAGACACACACACCCAAGCGTGCGGACACACACACACACACACAGAGAGAGAGAGTTATGCACCGCTATGTGCTGGTATGTTAATGCCTGTAGCTGTGTAGATCAGCAATGGAACTTAGGTGAAACGGTGGTGAAATACTGGTTTCAGGGAATTGTGTGTGTGTATGTGTGTTGACTGGCTGATAGCTATTGTCGCCTATGTGTGTGTGTGTGCGTGTGCCCACGTGTCAGAGCATTACATAGCTTGCCAGAGTGGATGTTCTTTCTTTCTCCTTCAGCAGACACAGACACACACACACACACACACACACACACACACATACACACACAGATCAGTCAGTAATCCCAGAATCCTTTGCCTGCAGACTTGCGTCATTCGGCACGAGCCAGAGAACCTCCTCAGCAACATCTCTCCATACTTCCTCTCTCTTTCCCTCTTTCCCTCTCTCTGTCGCTACATCTCTACCTTTTTCTCTCTCTCCCTCTCCATAGCTTTTCACTCTCTCCCTCTCCTTACCACCTCCCTCTTCCTTCCGCTCTCTCTCTCTCCAACTCTCCATAGCTTTTCACTCTCTTCCTCTCCTTACCACCTCCCTCTCTTCCTTCCGCTCTCTCTCCCTCTCCATAGCTTTTCACTCTCTTCCTCTCCTTACCACCTCCCTCTCTTCCTTCCGCTCTCTCTCTCTCCCTCTCCATAGCTTTTCACTCTCTTCCTCTCCTTACCACCTCCCTATCTTCCTTCCGCTCTCTCTCTCTCCCTCTCCATAGCTTTTCACTCTCTTCCTCTCCTTACCACCTCCCTCTCTTCCTTCCGCTCTCTCTCTCTCCCTCTCCATAGCTTTTCACTCTCTTCCTCTCCTTACCACCTCCCTCTCTTCCTTCCGCTCTCTCTCTCCCTCTCCATAGCTTTTCACTCTCTTCCTCTCCTTACCACCTCCCTCTCTTCCTTCCGCTCTCTCTCTCTCCCTCTCCATAGCTTTTCACTCTCTTCCTCTCCTTACCACCTCCCTCTCTTCCTTCCGCTCTCTCTCTCTCCCTCTCCATAGCTTTTCACTCTCTTCCTCTCCTTACATCCTCCCTCTCTTCCTTCCGCTCTCTCTCTCTCCCTCTCCATAGCTTTTCACTCTCTTCCTCTCCTTACCATCTCCCTCTTCCTTCCGCTCTCTCTCTCTTCCTCTCCTTACCACCTCCCTCTCATCCTTCCGCTCTCTCTCTCTTCCTCGCCTTACCACCTCCCTTTCTTCCTTCCGCTCTCTCTCTCTCCCTCTCCATAGCTTTTCACTCTCTCCCTCTCCTTCCCACCTCCCTCTCTTCCTTCCGCTCTCTCTCTCTTCCTCTCCATACCACCTCCCTCTCTTCCTTCCGCTCTCTCTCTTCCTCTCCTTACTACCTCCCTCTCTTCCTTCCGCTCTCTCTCTCTTCCTCTCCTTACTACCTCCCTCTCTTCCTTCCGCTCTCTCTCTCTCCCTCTCCATAGCTTTTCACTCTCTTCCTCTCCTTACCACCTCCCTCTCTTCCTTCCGCTCTCTCTCTCTCCCTCTCCATAGCTTTTCACTCTCTTCCTCTCCTTACCACCTCCCTCTCTTCCTTCCGCTCTCTCTCTCCCTCTCCATAGCTTTTCACTCTCTTCCTCTCCTTACCACCTCCCTCTCTTCCTTCCGCTCTCTCTCTCTTCTTCCTCTCCTTACTACCTCCCTCTCTTCCTTCCGCTCTCTCTCTCCCTCTCCATAGCTTTTCACTCTCTTCCTCTCCTTACCACCTCCCTCTCTTCCTTCCGCTCTCTCTCTCTCCCTCTCCATAGCTTTTCACTCTCTTCCTCTCCTTACCACCTCCCTCTCTTCCTTCCGCTCTCTCTCTCTCCCTCTCCATAGCTTTTCACTCTCTTCCTCTCCTTACCACCTCCCTCTCTTCCTTCCGCTCTCTCTCTCTCCCTCTCCATAGCTTTTCACTCTCTTCCTCTCCTTACCATCTCCCTCTTCCTTCCGCTCTCTCTCTCTCCCTCTCCATAGCTTTTCACTCTCTTCCTCTCCTTACCACCTCCCTCTCTTCCTTCCACTCTCTCTCTCTCTCCCTCTCCATAGCTTTTCACTCTCTTCCTCTCCTTACCACCTCCCTCTCTTCCTTCCGCTCTGTCTCTCTCTCCCTCTCCATAGCTTTTCACTCTCTTCCTCTCCTTACCATCTCCCTCTTCCTTCCGCTCTCTCTCTCTCCCTCTCCATAGCTTTTCCCTCTCTCCCTCTCCTTACCACCTCCCTCTCTTCCTTCCGCTCTCTCTCTCTCCCTCTCCATAGCTTTTCCCTATCTTCCTCTCCTTACCACCTCCCTCTCTTCCTTCCGCTCTCTCTCTCTCCCTCTCCATAGCTTTTCACTCTCTCCCTCTCCTTACCACCTCCCTATCTTCCTTCCGCTCTCTCTCTCTCCCTCTCCATAGCTTTTCACTCTCTTCCTCTCCTTACCATCTCCCTCTTCCTTCCGCTCTCTCTCTCTCCCTCTCCAAAGCTTTTCACTCTCTCCCTCTCCTTACCACCTCCCTCTCTTCCTTCCGCTCTCTCTCTCTCCCTCTCCATAGCTTTTCACTCTCTTCCTCTCCTTACCACCTCCCTCTCTTCCTTCCGCTCTCTCTCTCTCCCTCTCCATAGCTTTTCACTCTCTTCCTCTCCTTACCACCTCCCTCTCTTCCTTCCGCTCTCTCTCTCCCTCTCCATAGCTTTTCCCTCTCTTCCTCTCCTTACCACCTCCCTCTCTTCCTTCCGCTCTCTCTCTCCCTCTCCATAGCTTTTCACTCTCTTCCTCTCCTTACCACCTCCCTCTCTTCCTTCCGCTCTCTCTCTCTCCCTCTCCATAGCTTTTCACTCTCTTCCTCTCCTTACCACCTCCCTCTCTTCCTGAGGGCTCTCTCTCTCCCTCTCCATAGCTTTTCCCTCTCTTCCTCTACTTACCACCTTGTTCTCTTCCTTCAACTCTCTCTCTCTTCCTCTCCATAGCTTTTCACTCTCTTCCTCTCCTTACCACCTCCCTCTCTTCCTTCCGCTCTCTCTCTCTCCCTCTCCATAGCTTTTCACTCTCTTCCTCTCCTTACCACCTCCCTCTCTTCCTTCCGCTCTCTCTCTCTTCCTCTCCTTACCACCTCCCTCTCTTCCTTCAGCTCTCTCTCTCTTCCTCTCCTTACCACCTCCCTCTCTTCCTTCCGCTCTCTCTCTCTCCCTCTCCATAGCTTTTCACTCTCTTCCTCTCCTTACCACCTCCCTCTCTTCCTTCCGCTCTCTCTCTCTTGATCTCCTTACCACCTCCCTCTCTTCCTTCCGCTCTCTCTCTCTCCCTCTCCATAGCTTTTCACTCTCTTCCTCGCCTTACCACCTCCCTCTCTTCCTTCCGCTCTCTCTCTCTTCCTCTCCTTACCAACTCCCTCTCTTCCTTCCGCTCTCTCTCTCTTCCTCTCCTTACCACCTCCCTCTCTTCCTTCCGCTCTCTCTCTCTTCCTCTCCTTACCACCTCCCTCTCTTCCTTCCGCTCTTTCTCTTCCTCTCCTTACCACCTCCCTCTCTTCCTTCCGCTCTCTCTCGCTCCCTCTCCTTTACAAGCTCTCGCCCTGTCTCAACCTCGCTCACTCTTTCTTTCTCTCTCTCTTTATATTTCTCCCTCCCTCTCTTTCTTATCATTTCTCCTCTCCTCCTATACCCTCCCCTTCCCTGCCCTCTCCTCTCCTTCTCTACCTTCCCTCCTCGTCTTTCCTTTCTCCTACATTCATTATGTTTAGTCATGTATTTTTCGGTACTTGATCCCCCCCCCCATCCTAACAAGCTCGTCTCCATGAAGGCCAATAAAGCAGCTAATTGGTTGGTCGACGGGCTTTTGCCGAGCCGGTCGTCAGGGTGGGATTGATTTGTCTGTTTTAAGACTGATAACACAAGTAATAGCCTCACCACCTCACACAACCACACACACACACATTCTAAAAACACACACGTAAACACATACAGTTAAACAGTACACCCTGTCCATCACAATAAAAATTATATTTAGCATGCAGAGAATGCTGTCAGACAAAGATGTGTTTGGGTATGTTCATATCTGTGTGTGTGTGTGTGTGTGTGTGTGTGTGTGTGTGTGTGTGTGTGTGTGTGTGTGTGTGTGTGTGTGTGTGTGTGTGTGTGTGTGTGTGTGTGTGTGTGTGTGTGCAGTGGTGCTGCCTGATTAGCCTGATCGAAATGTGAACTATGCAGAAGGCATATTTTACATATTAAAAACACTTCTCTTCTCTTCCCTGTCTTAGGTCAGTTAGGATCACCACTTTCTTTTAAGAATGTGAAATGTCGGGAATAATAGTAGAGAGAATGATCCATTTCAGCTTTTATTTCTTTCATCACGTTCCCAGTGGGT
Organism: Oncorhynchus nerka; assembly: GCF_034236695.1. Classification (NCBI taxonomy): domain Eukaryota; kingdom Metazoa; phylum Chordata; class Actinopteri; order Salmoniformes; family Salmonidae; genus Oncorhynchus; species Oncorhynchus nerka. The sequence continues at coordinate 26,148,539 of NC_088399.1, forward strand.
CAGAAGTTTATATAAACTCAATTAGTATTTGGTAGCATTGTCTTAAAATTGAACATTTTGGGTAGCCTTCCACAAACTTCCCACAATAACTTGGGTGAATTTTGGCCCATTCCTCCTGACAGAGCTGGTGTAACTGAGTCAGGTATGTAGACCTCCTTGCTCGCACATGCTTTTTCAGTTCTGCCCACAAATTTTCAATGGGATTGAGGTCAGGGCTTTGTGATGGCCACTCCAATACCTTGACTTTGTTGTCCTTACGCCATTTTGCCACAACTTTGGAAGTTTGCTTGGGGTCATTGTCCATTTGGAAGACCCATTTGCAACCAAGCTTTAACTTCCTGACTGATGTCTTGAGATGTTGCTTCAATATATCCACATAATTTTCCTCCCTCATGATGCCATCTATTTGGTGAAGTGCACCAGTCCCTCCTGCTGCAAAGCACCCCCACAACATGATGCTGCCACCCACGTGCTTCACGGTTGGGATGGTGTTCTTCGGCTTGCAAGCTTCCCTCTTTTTCCTCCAAACATAGCAATGGTCATTATTTTTTTATTTTTGTTTCATCAGACCAGAGGACATTTCTCCAAACTTACGATCTTTGTCCCCATGTGCAGTCGCAAACAGTAGTCTGGGTTTTTTATGCCGGTTTTGGAGCAGTGGCTTCTTCCCTGCTGAGCAGCCTTTCAGGTTATGTCGGTATAGGACTTGTTTTACTGTGGATATAGATACTTTTGTACCCAATTCATCCAGAATCTTCACAAGGTCCTTTGCTGTTGTTCTTGGACATGGTCTAAGAGGACAGTTAGAGACATGGTCAAAGAGGACAGTTAGCTACATGGTCTATCGAGGACAGTTAGATACAGTACATGGTCTAAGAGGACAGTTAGATACATGGTCTAATAGGACAGTTAGAGACATGGTCTATGAGGACAGTTAGAGACATGGTCTACGAGGACAGTTAGAGACATGGTCTAAGAGGACAGTTAGAAACATGGTCTAAGAGGACAGTTAGAGACATGGTCTAAGAGGACAGTTAGAGACATGGTCTAAGAGGACAGTTAGAGACATAGTCTAAGAGGACAGTTAGTGACATGGTCTAAGAGGACAGTTAGAGACATGGGCTATCAGGACAGTTAGATACAGTACATGGTCTAAGAGGACAGTCAGATACAGTACATGGTCTCAGAGGATAGTTAGAGACATGGTCTCAGAGGACAGTTAGAGACATGGTCTAAGAGGACAGTAAGATACATGGCCTAAGATGACAGTTAGAGACATGGCCTAAGATGAGAGTTAGAGACATGGTCTGAGAGGACAGTAAGATACATGGCCTAAGATGACAGTTAGATACATGGCCTGAGAGGACAGTTAGAAACATGGCCTGAGAGGACAGTTAGAGACATGGTCTAAGAGGACAGTTAGATACATGACCTAAGAGGACAGTTAGATACATGACCTAAGAGGACAGTTAGATACATGTTCTAAGATGACAGTTAGATACATGACCTAAGAGGTCAGTTAGATACATGACCTAAGAGGACAGTTAGATACATGGTCTAAGAGGACAGTTAGATACATGACCTAAGAGGACAGTTAGATACATGACCTAAGAGGACAGTTAGATACATGAGCTAAGAGGACAGTTAGATACATGTTCTAAGATGACAGTTAGATACATGACCTAAGAGGACAGTTAGATACATGAGCTAAGAGGACAGTTAGATACATGTTCTAAGATGACAGTTAGAGAAATGGTCTAAGAGGACATTTAGATACATGTTCTAAGATGACAGTTAGATACATGGTCTAAGAGGACAGTTAGATACATGGTCTAAGAAGACAGTAAGATACATGGCCTAAGATGACAGTTAGATACATGACCTAAGATGACAGTTAGATACATGGCCGAAGAGGACAGAGGTAGACATTGTCCAAGAAAATAATACCAGCTGAAATCAATGGTATTATCAGTCAGACTGATTAAGATGAAGGTTGCTTCAACACCTTGAGAATGAAACCACTGAAATTCTGCCAACCCAATGGTTTTCCAATTGTCAACTATAAGAATGAGCCGGTTCGAAGTGGGAGGGAAGCTTTGATACACACGCACTCACACACACACACATACACAGTCGATGTTTGCACAGGGACATCGGTCTGAAGACAGATTGTTTCCTGCACCAAAAAAGAAAATGGTTTTCTGATTGAATCAACAAATACCTCCTGCTCCTTTATCCAGCCAGGTCAACCGTGATAGAAGTCCATATTCAACGTCCATCTATGTCTGAGGACGTCGGGAGATTAGGTTGAAACAGGCCACTGGGGGCAACAGTGAGGACTATCACCTTCACATCATTTTTGGTGATTCTAGGTTGTTGTGAATGGGGATGTTGGATGGGTGCAAGATTGTGCCTCTGATTTCAAAGGTTCAAGACTGAATCAAGCGATAGAAAGTTGTTTTTCTTTAAAGCCTATTCCAAACCTTAACCCTTACTGTAAACATGCCTAACCTTAACCCTTACTGTAAACATGCCTAACCTTAACCCTTACTGTAAACATGCCTAACCTTAACCCTTACTGTAAACATGCCTAACCTTAAAAACGAGGAGTTACTGCCTAAACGTAACGGTAAAACACTCTTAAATTTGACGTTTGGAACAACTTCAAAATAAAGACCTTTAAGAAACATGGATGAATGTCTAGTTCTGACACGAGTCTGTGAGACACACACACACACACACACACACACACACACACATTACAACCAATGCTAGACAGTGCTGGTCCTAAACAACGTGATTGTCAAAGAGGAGAGCATGTTCCTTCAGTGTCTCGCATTCTGCTATTGCAACAGAGGGGTCCAATTACTTGTAATGAACCATTCGACCTTGTTCGTAGCATAAGAACAAAGCCAATAGTCCATGTGTAAAACAGTTGGCTTCATAGGAAAAATACTGATAAAAGCTTTACCCATATTCAATTTAATATTCATAGTTATTCTCTGGAACATACCGTTTGATCATAGATAAAATGTGTTTCATTGTCTACTTGAATTAACAAAACATCCCCCTCCATTTAACTCAGACGGTTGTATTTCCATAATATCTAACATCTTCTTAGACGAAGAAACATTAACGAACGTGACTCAGAATCAGCTCCTCAATTAAATTGAGGAGAGGAGAGGATGATGACTGTGACATGATGGTAAATCAATTCGTCCTGAAAGTGGTTGAAATGACCTAATGTGTGTGCGCGTGTATGTGTGTGTGTGCTCACACACGTCTGTCTATTTAAGTGGCTGTCTCAGCATCTGTTTGGTTGTGTGTGTTGTCCTTTTCTCTCTATAAGTATTTTAGTGGAACATACTTCACGTTCTTCTCAGTAGTTCCTGGGTCTGTCAGGAGGGAGAGAGGGAGTGAAAGAGTGATCGGGGAGGGAAGTAAGAGGGAGAGAAAGAGTGAATGGGGAGGGAAGTAAGAGGGAGAGAAAGAGTGAATGGAGAGGGAAGTAAGAGGGAGAGAAAGAGTGAATGGGGAGGGAAGGGAGAGGAAAGAGGGGATAGAGAGAGGGACAGGAAAGAGGGGATAGAGAGAGGGACAGGAAAGATGGGACAGGAAAGAGGGGATAGAGAGAGGGACATGAAAGAGGGGATAGAGAGAGGGACAGGAAAGAGGGGATAGAGAGAGGGACAGGAAAGATGGGACAGGAAAGATGGGATAGAGAGAGGGACAGGAAAGAGGGGATAGAGAGAGGGACAGGAAAGAGGGGATAGAGAGAGGGACAGGAAAGATGGGACAGGAAAGAGGGGATAGAGAGAGGGACAGGAAAGAGGGGATAGAGAGAGGGACAGGAAAGATGGGACAGGAAAGAGGGGATAGAGAGAGGGACAGGAAAGAGGGGATAGAGAGAGGGACAGGAAAGAGGGGATAGAGAGAGGGACAGGAAAGAGGGGATAGAGAGAGGGACAGGAAATAGGTAGATCAAATGAGGAGACGGAGAGTGAGATGGAGAAGAATAGGGCTAAGCCCTTCTCTCTCTCTCACGCACACACGCACACACACACCAGTGGAATGTGCATATTAGAGGGATTCAATCTGTTAATATACTGAGAGGGAGTAAGGAGAGAGTGAGAGAGAGACAGAGAAAGAGAGAGAGCAGGATTAGGCCGTAACAAAGCTATCACCTACAGAGAGATGAACCTAGAGAAGAGTGCCCTAAGCAATCTGGTCCTAGGGCTCTGTTCGCAAACAGACCCCAGGACAGCAACACAATTAGACTCAACCAAATTATGAGAAAACAAAAAGATAATTACTTGACACATTGGAAAGAATTAACAAAAAAACAGCAAACTATAATGCTATTTGGCCCAAAGCTGAAAGTATACAGTGGCAGAATACCTGACCACAGTGACTGACACAAACTTAAGAAAAGCTTTGACTATGTACAGACTCAGTGAGCATAGCATTGCTATTAAGAAAGACCGCCGTAGGCAGACCTGGCTCTCAAGAGAAGACAGGCTATGTGCACACTGCCCACAAAATGAGGTGGAAACTGAGATGCACTTCCCAACCTCCTACCATGTGTATGACTATATTAGAGACACATATTTCCCTCAGATTACCCAGATCCAAACAAACCCGATGTTGATAAACTCGCATATCTACTGGGTGAAATACCACAGTGTGCCATCACAGCAGCAAGATTTGTGATCTGTTGCCACAAGAAAAGGGCAACCAGTGAAGAACAAACACAATTTGTCCCCTCGTGTACTTTAACATTTTGCACATTGTTACAGTCGTGGACAAAAGTTTTGAGAATTACACAAATATTAATTTTCACAAAGTCTGCTGCCTCAGTTTGTATGATGGCAATTTGCATATACTCCATAATGTTATGAAGAGTGATCAGATGAATTGCAATTAATCAAAGTCCCTTTTTGCCATGCAAATGAACTGAATCCCTCAAAAAAAAAATCCACTGCATTTCAGCCCTGCCACAAAAGGACCAGCTGACATCATGTCAGTGATTCTCTTGTTAACACAGGTGTGAGTGTTGACGAGGACAAGGCTGGAGATGACTGTGTCATGCTTTGAGTTTGAATAACAGACTGGAAGCTTCAAAAGGACGGTGGTGCTTGGAATCATTGTTCTTCCTCTATCAAACATGGTTACCTGCAAGGAAACACGTGCCGTCATCATTGCTTTGCGCAAAAAGGACTTCACAGGCAAGGATATTGCTGCCAGTAAGATTGCACCCAAATCAACCATTTATCGGATCATCAAGTACTTCAAGGAGAGCGGTTCAGTTGTTGTGAAGAAGGCTTCAGGGTGCCCAAGAAAGTCCAGCAAGCGCCAGGACCGTCTCCTAAAGTTGATTCAGCTGCGGGATCGGGGCACCACCAGTACAGAGCTTGCTCAGGAATGGCAGCAGGCAGGTGTGAGTGTATCTGCACGCACAGTGAGGCGAAGACTTTTGGAGGATGGCCTGGTGTCAAGAAGGGCAGCAAAGAAGCCACTTCTCTCCAGGAAAAACATCATTATACTTCAGTATTCCATAGTAACATCTGACGAGAGAGAGAGAGAGAGAGAGAGAGAGAGAGAATATGGACCAGTCTGCTTATATCTGTTCCTCCACAAAGAGACAGAGACCAAAAGAAAGGGAGAGAGACAGAGAGAAACAGAGATAGACCAAGAGAAAGAAAGAGAGACAGAGAGAAAAGGAGAGAGAGAGAGAGAAAGGGGGAGTCAGAGAGAGAGAGAAAGAGAAAGAGAGAGAGAGAAAGGGAGAGTCAGAGAGAGAGAGAGAGAGAGAGAGAGAGAGAGAGAAAGAGAGAGAGAATATGGACCAGTCTGCTTATATCTGTTCCTCCACAAAGAGACAGAGAGACCGAAAGAAAGGGAGAGAGGCAGAGAGAAACAGAGATAGACCAAGAGAAAGAAAGAGAGACAGAGAAAAGGAGAGAGAGAGAGAGAAAGGGGGAGTCAGAGAGAGAGAGAAAGAGAGAGAGAAAGGGAGAGTCAGAGAGAGAGAAAGAGAAAGAGAGAGAGAGAAAGGGAGAGTCAGAGAGAAAGAGAAAGAGAAAGAGAGAGAGAAAGAGAAAGGGAGAGTCAGAGAGAGAGAGAAAGAGAGAGAGAGTCAGAGAGAAAGGGAGAGTCAGAGAGAAAGGGAGAGAGAAAGAGAGAGAGAAAGAGAAAGAGAGAGAGAGCAGAAGCAGAAAGCTTGTTGCAGGACTCAGGAACATGGCCTAAAATGAGTTGACAGGAAAGCAACGTTTAAATTCTTCCTTTACCATATCAGCTTCAGGTTCTACAGCCAATAGGCTATATTTGAACCTCAGCGTAATGATAGTTATACATTGCCCTCTGCTGGAAACCTAGTGAACTTAGCCAGGCAGCATATAAATTGTTTAGTGCACACCCCCAAAGGAACACACTGAGGTGCATACACACACTTACACACACAAAAACAAACACACACACACACATAGCTTGAATCGCACCCTACCCCTTGGAGACACTGATGGAAATCCCATCTGGGCTGGTGAAACAGCAGTGGGAGACCTCACAAACAGAGAAAGGCACGCACACACACAGAGCGCTGGGATCAGATGTTAGATATCAGCTGCTGGGTTCCACACCATATACACTACATGTTCGTCAAACACCTTATTCATTAACATTAATATGGAGTTGGTCCCCCCTTTGCTGCTATAACAGCCTCCACTCTTCTGGGAAGGCTTTCCACTAGATGTTGGAACATTGCTGCGGGGACTTGCTTCCATTCAGCCGCAAGAGCATTAGTGAGGTTGGCCACTGATGTTGCGCGATTATGCCTGGCAGTCGGCATTCCAATTCATCACAAAGTTGTTCGATGGGGTTGAGGTCAGGGATCTGTGCAGTCAAGTTCTTCCACATTGATCTCGACAAAATATTTCTTTATTGACCTTGCTTTGTTGTCGGGGGGCATTATCATGCTGAAACAGGAAAGGGCCTTCCCCAAACTGTTGCCACAAAGTTAGGAGCACTAAAGGAGCGCTAAACCCAGATTCGTCCCTCGAACTGACAGATGGTGAAGCGTGATTCATCACTCCAGAGAACGTGTTTCCACTGTTCCAGAGTCCAATGGCGGCGAGCTCCAGCCGATGCTTGGCATTGCGCATGGTGATCTCAGGCTGCTGGGCCATGGAAAGCCAGAGGCAGTTTGGAACTCGATAGTGAGTGTTGCAACCGAGGACAGGTGATTTTTACACGCTATATGCTTCAGCACTCAGAGGTCCCATTCTATGAGCTTGTGCGGCCTACCGTTGCTGCTGAGCCGTTGCTGCTCCTAGACGTTCCCACTTCACAATAACAGCACTTACAGTTGACCGGGGAAGCTCTAGTGGGGCAGAAATTTGATGCACTGACTTGTTGGAAAGGTGGCATCCTATGACGGTGCCACGTTGAAAGTTTCTGAGCTCTTCAGTAAGGCCATTCTACTGACAATGTTTGTCTATGGAGATTGCATGGCTGTGTTCTCAATTTTATACACCTGTCTGCAACGGGTATGGCTGAAATAACAGAATCCACTAATTTGAGGGGATTTCAGTCTCTGACATAAACACAACCTCTGATCTGACCGATTGATCTTTAGACGATCCCCTTAAATAATTTTGCTTTGTTGATCAACAAGGTTTTAACATGCCACAAGGTTAGGGGTTAGGTTGCTGAACTAAACCCTAGGCATTAGCTTTGGGAGCTAATGCAAGTTTTCAGGTTGCTTTGGGAGCTGATGATAAGCACTGTTCACTAAATCACTTCTTACATGTAACACTCTACTCAAATACCTGCTTATTATTCCTGTCCTCACAAAACAAACATCCACCTTCATGTTGTTTGTCCCGCCATATGGTGTTTACCAAAACAAACAGTTAGGGAATTGTAAATGTTGGTTGAGTGGTCCCATGAACATTTGAGATATGTGTGTTGAGAATTCAAACACACACACACTCTGGGGTAGGAAACATAGTTCTCATTTCATCCCCCCCCATTCCCAGTTTCACACCTGGGAATGTTTTCTCTTCAGGAAGTCGGAAGGATTGAGGGAGAACAGACAGAGGATAAAATTGAGAGAGAGAGAGAGAGAGAGAGAGAGAGAGAGAGAGAGAGAGAGAGAGAGTGATAAAGTTATGCTCCAGAAGAGGACTGGCCACCCCACATATGCTCTCTCTAATTCTCTCTTTCTTTCTCTCTCTCGGAGGACCTGAGCCCTTGAACCGTGCCCCAGGACTACCTGACATGATGACTCCTTGCTGTCCCCAGTCCACCTGACTGTGCTGCTGCTCCAGTTTCAACTGTTCTGCCTTATTATTATTCGACCATGCTGGTCATTTATGAACATTTGAACATCTTGGTCATGTTCTGTTATAATCTCTACCCGGCACAGCCAGAAGAGGACTGGCCACCCCACATAGCCTGGTTCCTCTCTAGGTTTCTTCCTAGGTTTTGGCCTTTCTAGGGAGTTAGCCTAGCCACCGTGCTTTTACACCTGCATTGTTTGCTGTTTGGGGTTTTAGGCTGGGTTTCTGTACAGCACTTTGAGATATCAGCTGATGTACGAAGGGCTATATAAATAAATTTGATTTGATTTGATTTGATTTGATGCTCTTACTGTCAGTGTGAAATTAGAATTAATTGATTCAACTGTGTAATAATGGAGTGTTGTTAGTTATCTAACTGTGTGTGTGTGTGTGTGTGTGTGTGTGTGTGTGTGTGTGTGTGTGTGTGTGTGTGTGTGTGCACCTCATCTGCTGTTTTAGGAGGTGTGATATATACTTTTCACGAGCAGATGGCAGCAAAGTCATATTTCAGAGTAATTATTCAGAGACACTCTCTCCTCTTCTGAGGTTGCTGTCATTGGGGTCCATTTCAACCCGAGTGGGTAAGTTGAACATAATTCCCTTTTATGCACTTTTCTCTCTCTGCGTATTTAGTCCTTTAACTTAAGCATGAAAATAGCTAAGATCTAGCGAGCCTACCGGTTCAAAGAGGAAAAAGTATCTATTTTTTTCCAATAGAAATTATAGCATTCTCCATGCACTGTCATTTACATCTTGATAAGAGCTATTGATAAGAGCTTGGTAAATCTGTTTGGATGATCAAGGTAATTGTAAATATAAATTATAGTTGTTTAAGATCTATTTTACCTTATCATCGCTGGAAACGTGAAAACGATAATGTGGGAGCAAACTAAAGCATATCAACATATTAACTTTCCCACAGTAAAGTTTATGAAATGTTGTGCCAATAAGCAGAATTTAAATTGCTCAGCTGTTTATCCACCTAGAGTCGATGTCCAAGCCCCGGCGGAAACTAATTAGCATAATACAACAATCCCAATAATGATCTGTCAGTTTAATCTAGAGATATCTGGGGGGGGGGTTGCATTAGATGCATCTCAATCAACCGCATCCTCCAATGTCGCTCTTCAGCATCTGTGGTGAAAGGTGACAGAGCTAGAGCTGGATTTGTCAGACCAGGAGACATCCCGAAAATCGATCTTCTCATAAAATTGTCTGTAGCGTACAAATTATTAAGACCCCTCTATGGAAAGATGAGACATCAAATTATGTTTTATTTAAAAATATATATACTTCAAGGGGTCTTCAAAATCAAATAGCTAAATGATCCTTGGTATGACTTTCTTAAAACAATTCCATATAGCTTATATACTTGGCCATGTCATCACACAGTTCCACGGTTAGTGCAGGCAATAGACAACGGTATATCCTACTATTGTACACTATCATTCCTATTATAATTATGTGTACAATAATCTTCCAACATTACCATAGGATGAATATCTGAATGTGGCAATTTTCAGAATGAATCAAACCACCGTATTCTTTCATTCGTGCATAAAGGCTCTCCAAACCATTTTGTTTTTAATTATTCATGAATACTTTCCTAAACCTAAATAATCTAAAACATCAGAGTATTTTTAAATCTACCAATTGGTGCTGAAGCAGAGATGAATATACAGTTGAAGTCAGAAGTTTACATACACTTAGATAAGAGTCATTAAAACTTGTTTTTCAACCACTCCACAAATTTCTGGTTAATTTTAACAAACTATAGTTTTAGAAAATCGGTTAGGACATCTACCTTGTGCATGACTCAAGTAATTTTTCCAACAATTGTTTACAGACAGAAGATTTCACTTATAATTCACTGTATCACAATTCCAGTGGGTCAGAAGTTTACATACACTAAGTTTGAGTCAGTGCCTCTTTGCTTGACATCATGGGAAAATCAAAAGAAATCAGCTAAGACCTCAGAAAAAAATTGTAAACCTCCACAAGTCTGGTTCATCCTTGGGAGCAATTTCCAAATGTCTGAAGGTACCACATTCATCTGTACAAACAATAGTACGCAAGTATAAACACCATGGAACCACGCAGCCCTCATACCGCTCAGGAAGGAGACGCGTTCTGTCTCCTAAAGATGAATGTACTTTGGTGCGAAAAGTGCAAATCAATCCCAGAACAACAGCAAAGGACCTTCTGAAGATGCTGGTGGAAACAGGTACAAAAGTATCTATATCCACAGTAAAACGAGTCCTCTATCAACATAACCTGAAAGGCTGCTCAGCAAGGAAGAAGCCACTGCTCCAAAACCGACGTTAAAAAAACCAGGCTACGGTTTGCAACTGCACATGGGGATAAAGATTATACTTTTTGGAGAAATGTCCTCTGGTCTGATGAAACAAAAATATAACTGTTTGGCAATAATGACCATCGCTATGTTTCGAGGAAAAATAGTTGGCATCATGAGGGAGGAAAATGATGTGGATATATTGAAGCAACATCTCAAGACATCAGTCAGCCAAGTTAAAGCTTGGTCGCAAATGGGTCTTCCAAATGGACAATGATCCCAAGCATACTTCCAAAGTTATGGCAAAATGGCTTAAGGGCAACAAAGTCAAGGTATTGGAATAGCCATCACAAAGCCCTGACTTCAATCCTATAAAACATTTGTGGGAAGCTTGTGGAAGGCAACCCGAAATGTTGGACCCAAGTTAAACAATTGAAAGGCAATGCTACCAAATTCTAATTGAGTGTATGTAAACTTCTGACCCACTGAGAATGTGATGAAAGAAATAAAAGCTGAAATAAATAATTATCTCTACTATTATTCCAACATTAAAATAAAGTGGTGATCCTAACTGACCTAAGACAGGGACTTTTACTAGGATTAAATGTCAGCAATTGTGAAAAACTGAGTTTTTCTTTCATTGATCCTGTAACGCTCATCGTTGGAATGAGGTGAGGACCAAAGTGCAGCGTGGTAAGTGTTCATCATTATATTTATTAAACAGAGAACACTAAACAATATAACAAAGGAGACCAAACCGAAACAGTTCCGTAAGGTGACATACACATAACAGAAAACAATCACCCACACCACACAGGTGGGAAAAGGCTACCTAAGTATAATTCTCAATCAGAGACAACGAACGACACCTGCCTCTGATTGAGAACCATACCAGGCCAAACACAAAACCACAACATAGAAAAAAGAACATAGACTGCCCACCCAACTCACGCCCTGACCATACTAAAACAAAGACATAACAAAAGAACTAAGGTCAGAACCTGACAGATCCACAAAATTCTGAACCCATTCTCTTGATGTGTTCTAGTGAGTCTGTCGTCAAAATAATTAAAAGTTACAGCATATTTAAGGGGATGGCTTAAGATATTGGATATTGAAATCTATTGGAAAATTTTATTGGCAGTACAGTATTAAATATTGACAAAGTATATGACTATGGTCTACAATGGGTCCGCTCATCATGCACAATGTTCTTATACTCAAGTGCTTCCTATTCCATTTTGATTGGCAAACCTTTAATCACGATGGAGTTAACCAGATTAGATAGATAAAAGGTAAATATCTAAATCCTCATATCTAAATCCTCATATCTAAATCCTCTCCATCTACGGGTCTCTGTAGCAAGTTTAAGCTGCTAACACCCTCTCTTAGAGCCAGAGGAAAAATGTAGCGGAGGGGGAAAAAGTATTCTTGTCAGAGTTCATTAAGTGTTGTGGAACAATGGTGGAGAGGCAGGGCAGGCTGCAAAGAACACACACACACACACACACACACACACACACACACACACACACACACACACACACACACACACACACTGTCATTAATCATGGCTGACAAAGAGCTGGGGTCAGAGGTGGGAGAGCTGCCAGAGACTCTGTTATTGATTACACTGATACTGCCTCTCTCACTCAGAGAAGAGGGAGTGAGAGGGGGAGGTGAGAGCAATTGAGAGAAGTTTAGGTTGTACACAGTTTGCTCAGAGTAAAGCAGTAACAAACAGAACTGTGTAGAAGCTGTGTAACCAATATAAAAACATAAACTCTACCATCTACCAGTATTAGATACTTGTAACTGGGCAATTCCACGTTAACAAAGTAATGCTGACAAAGATTTTTCACTTTACAATGTTCAGATGCAATGTTTGGTCACAGAATTACAGCACAAACAGCACAAACCGTCATTATGTTACCAAACATTGCATCTGCACTGTTCTTCAAGTAAACGTGTTTTTGTCAAATGTTCAGTGGAAATTGCAAATAGTCCTTGTGCATTGAGTTGTCCTGTTTGTTTAACTTTGCAATAATTGTTTTTTGTTTGGCATTCATTTTAAAGTGAAAAATCTGAGTCTCAGCATCAGCCTGTCGCCATGGAATTGCCCTACCGCTACAGATTGTTGGGTTTGAATAGTTTTGTAAAGAGCCAGATTGGTCCCCCAGCCCTGAGAAAGAAACAGTTGATTTGATCGATAAAGAGTTGCTTGACTTGTCCTCTATACACTCGTCTTCCTCTCTGTCTGCCTTCTTTGCATCATCTCCAGTTGCATTCAACCCTGCCTTTCAACTCTACCACCACAGGGAAAAAGACAGGGAGAAAAAGATAGAAAGGGAAGGGAGAGAAAGAGAGAGAGAGAACAGAGAGAAAGGAGTCACTCTGGTGCCTGTGACTGGGTGACTGGAAGAGATTGAATCTCTGTTAAGTGCTCAGCTTGAAGGCATGTCTGGCCTCATTACATGTCAGTAGTAACAATAGTGGAGTGGCAGTGAAGACAGGTTGGAGTCCTCTGGTCATAAATCACTCTGCTACAAATGCCTGACAGGCTGGGAAACGAACACAACCACAGCACAGGGTAGGGAGGCCAGGCAGGCACTCTGTCTCAGTCTCGACACTACACAGCTCCACCTCTTGGCTTGGATATACACACACACACATGCATACTCACACGCTCAAGGCAAGCCATTAAAGCACTGACACAATCGTCTACAGAAGGCTTTTAGGACTAGGCGTCAGCCCTTGCTTACCAGAGATGCTGTATCAGTGTTTACATTTTGGATGTGTGTGTACGTGCAGTGTTCGTGCAATGTGTGTGACCTCTCCTCCTCTCCTGTGTGTGTATGTCTGTCTGTGGCCCTGTGCATTAGGTCTACCTGGACTCATGGGTAGATGTAACATAGTAAATTAAAGCCTGGACACTGTAATTAGCCTGTAATTAGTATATATGTTACGTTTCGTATGGTATGTATTCATTTGTGGATGTCTATCATCCATTTACAAATGAGAATTTGTACAATAGGTTAAGAATTGCAATTCATACAATATCCTATGGATTTGCAAAAAGTATTATATGTTACGAATTCCAATTTTTGGTGGCTAACGTTAGCTAGGGGGCTAGGTGGCTAACATCAGCTAGGCTAGGGGTTTTGGGTTAGGTGTTAAGGTTAGGGTTATGGTTAGGGGAAGGGTTAGCTAACATGCTAAGTAGTTGCAAAGTAGCTAAAAAAGTAGTAAGTAGTTGCAAAGTTGCTGATTAGCTCAAACATAAAAGCTGTCCGTGATGACATTCAAACACACAACCATGGGGTTGGTATACATTTGCATTATACGCCTACCCAACCACCACGACCAAGCACCCTGCTTTCATGTATGTGTGGTTGGACAATTGCAGGTCGTCAGTGATGTGCACGCCGGGGAACTTGAAGCCTTTCACCCTCTCTACTGCATCCCAGTCAATGTAGATGAGGACATGCGCTCTCTGCTGTCTCCTGAAGTCCACAATCAGCTCATTCATTTTGTTGACAATGAGGGAGAGGTTATTTTTCTGGTGCTGTTGGTATACAGGCCTACCACTGTTGTGTAGTCAGCAAACTTTATGATTGAGTTGGAGATGTGCATGGTCATGCAGTTATTGGTGGAAGGGGCTGAGGACGCACCCTTGTGAGGCCCCCTTGTCGAGGATCAGCGTAGCGGATGTGTTGTTGCCTACCTTCATCACTTATATATATCATACTAATTTGAGTGTCCCACATTAATGTTTACTATGCTACGTCTAGTCTATGAGACCAGCCTGAATATGTTGACAAGCGTTGGTGTAGATTAATTGTGTTGGGAAGAGAGGATGGAGGGGAGAGGGGGGGAGGAGGTGGAGAGTGCAAGGCCTGCAGGTCATTAATCAGGCCTGTGACACGTAGAGCAGGAGCCCAGGAAGTCAGAGGTCCCCTTTGACTTACATACAGCTGCTGCTGCTGTTACTTCTGGCCACACTCAATGCACTGGAGGTATATACCCATATCCCTCCCCATGCACCTAGACCACAGCACACACTCAGGGCCTGGGGCTCTCATCTGTCCAACTCCTTCAGTGTTTGTGTCAGTCATTCCTGAAATTGACAGCTTCCCTAACCCTACCACCCTCCAACCCACACACCTCCTTCTTCTCTCCTTTTGATTCAGGTTATTTCTCCCTGCTCACATCTGAGGAGGTGGGGTCTCAGACTTTTACTTTTATTCTACTACTTTTGTTTTGGAGCATTATTGATCTGGTATTTTAATACAAAGGCATTTTTCTTAGAAACTGTAGCCTACTTTTGTCAGCTGAAGTTTCTCCTGACATGCACAGTCATTTTAATAATAATATCAAGCTGTTTTTATCTTTTAGGAAGGGAAAATAATTCCGAATATACTCCAGTTTCAGCCATTCCATCATGCACAGGTTATAAGAGGCAGTACCTGGTATTGTACTTCTTTCATCCAGCGTTGAAACAAGCAAAGCCTTGAAAACCTGAGGGAAAAATAACTAATGGTCTGTTTCATTCCTGTTCCCATCCACTGCCATGACATCATCCAGACAGACCCGCACACACACAAACACACACACAAACACACAGCTGCTTGTGTAATGACATAAAGCATTTAGTGTCTGAATGGTTGTTTCATCATCACCGGCCAGTAAATCAGTGGGTCCACCAGGCGTGACACGGGTGTTGAGCGATGGCTCCTTATCAACTCCTCAACTTGATCTGTGGAACATCTGGAGTTCCCAGGTTTCTGTCAGACACCATTCCAGGACTTATGAGCTAGCTAGGTCTCATAAAAGTCTCGTTTTGAAATGGCCTTGTCTTTTGTCTGTGTTAGCAGTCCACCCGGTGATCTCTCAGAGGACCATACTATACTGACATAAAACATGTTTTATTAACTTACTTTAGCCTTGAAAGGAAAACACTCTTATTTTCCAAGATATCCCAAGTGTAATAACTTAACACAACAGCCTAATTGTTATGTACAAATAACATAAATATTTGTACAGTCTAAAAGGGCAGTGATGGGTAAGAAACAGAGGAAATCAACATTGTTAAGAGGTGCTAATGAGGGGTGTAAAGTGCTGGTAATGATCATCATAACTCACTGTCCAATACACATCATTAATCACACTGGAATAGAAAATGAACAAATACACACAAACGTACACCTGCTGTATGACTTCCAACTTCAGTGGTGTAATGTTACTGGTCTTCTGCACACCCTGGAAGCACACCTTGCTTTTCTCCCCTCTCACCACAGGACTGCCATACGCACGCACGCACGCACGCACGCACGCACGCACACACACACACACACACACAAAACCAGTGTGTGTGGCTGGATCAGGTCTACTGGTTAGACTAAACACCAGAGTTAGACGCTTGGCACACAGTCATTAACACTGACACACACAAAAACACACACACACAATGACACACACACACAACACAGACCACAAAATGACTGTATTTGGCTAATCAGACCCTTTAATAACTGGTTAGACTAAACACCAGACCCTTTAATGAGTGTATTTGGTAATCTCAGTCATTAATCATTCTGACACACTAAAAACACATTTCCCCTTTAATGACTGTATTTGGGTAATCACAGACCCTTTAATGACTGTATTTGGGTAATCACATACCCTTTAATGACTGTATTTGGGTAATCACAGACCCTTTAATGACTGTATTTGGGTAATCACAGACCCTTTAATGACTGTATTTGGGTAATCACAGACCCTTTAATGACTGTATTTGGGTAATCACAGACCCTTTAATGACTGTATTTGGGTAATCACAGACCCTTTAATGGCTGTATTTGGGTAATCACAGACCCTTTAATGACTGTATTTGGGTAATCACAGACCCTTTAATGACTGTATTTGGGTAATCACAGACCCTTTAATGACTGTATTTGGGTAATCACAGACCCTTTAATGACTGTATTTGGGTAATCACAGACCCTTTAATAACTGTATTTGGGTAATCACAGACCCTTTAATGACTGTATTTGGGTAATCACAGACCCTTTAATGACTGTATTTGGGTAATCACAGACCCTTTAATAACTGTATTTGGGTAATCACAGACCCTTTAATGACTGTATTTGGGTAATCACAGACCCTTTAATGACTGTATTTGGGTAATCGCAGACCCTTTAATAACTGTATTTGGGTAATCACAGACCCTTTAATGACTGTATTTGGGTAATCACAGACCCTTTAATGACTGTATTTGGGTAATCACAGACCCTTTAATAACTGTATTTGGGTAATCACAGACCCTTTAATGACTGTATTTGGGTAATCACAGACCCTTTAATGACTGTATTTGGGTAATCACAGACCCTTTAATAACTGTGCATTTGGGTAATCACAGACCCTTTAATGACTGTATTTGGGTAATCACAGACCCTTTAATGACTGTATTTGGGTAATCACAGACCCTTTAATGACTGTATTTGGGTAATCACAGACCCTTTAATGACTGTATTTGGGTAATCACAGACCCTTTAATGACTGTATTTGGGTAATCACAGACCCTTTAATGACTGTATTTGGGTAATCACAGACCCTTTAATAACTGTATTTGGGTAATCACAGACCCTTTAATGACTGTATTTGGGTAATCACAGACCCTTTAATGACTGTATTTGGGTAATCACAGACCCTTTAATAACTGTATTTGGGTAATCACAGACCCTTTAATGACTGTATTTGGGTAATCACAGACCCTTTAATGACTGTATTTGGGTAATCACAGACCCTTTAATGACTGTATTTGGGTAATCACAGACCCTTTAATAACTGTATTTGGGTAATCACAGACCCTTTAATAACTGTATTTGGGTAATCACAGACCCTTTAATGACTGTATTTGGGTAATCACAGACCCTTTAATGACTGTATTTGGGTAATCACAGACCCTTTAATGACTGTATTTGGGTAATCACAGACCCTTTAATGACTGTATTTGGGTAATCACAGACCCTTTAATGACTGTATTTGGGTAATCACAGACCCTTTAATAACTGTATTTGGGTAATCACAGACCCTTTAATGACTGTATTTGGGTAATCACAGACCCTTTAATGACTGTATTTGGGTAATCACGAGTGCTTATTTCCATGTACTCCTCTCTCTTTTCTTCTCTGTTTCTCTTTATCTCTCTCTCTCTCTTGCTCAATCTCACTCTAGTTCTTCTTCATCTCTCGCTCCTCTCCATTTCTTTCTCTCTCTTACTTTTTCATTTGTATCCTTGGCTGATATGTGTTCCTGAAGAACTTGTTTTTGTGGTCATTCAAGCCAGCCTGATTATATACCAAACATATTGTACAATGAAGTCATATTGTTACAGAAAAAAAACAGATAGCAGAGACATAGACTGAGAGACAAAGTATAAAAGACATAGTGAGAGACAGAGAGAGACAGAGGCAGAGAGAGAGAGAGAGAGAGACAGAGGCAGAGAGAGACAAGTATAAGACATAGTGAGAGAGAGAGAGAGACAGAGGCAGAGAGAGAGAGAGAGACAGAGGCAGAGAGAGACAAGTATAAGACATAGTGAGAGACAGAGAGAGACAGAGGCAGAGAGAGAGAGAGAGACAGAGGCAGAGAGAGACAAAGTATAAGACATAGTGAGAGGGACAGAGACAGAGAGAGAGAGAGGGACAGAGACAGAGAGAGAGAGAGAGAGGGACAGAGGCAGAGAGAGAGAGGGACAGAGGCAGAGAGAGAGAGAGGGACAGGGGCAGAGAGAGACAAAGTATAAGACATAGTGAGAGACAGCGAGACAGAGGCAGAGAGAGAGACAGAGGCAGAGAGAGAGAGAGAGAGAGAGAGGCAGAGAGAGAAAGAGAGACAGAGACTGAGAGACAAAGTACAAGACATAGTGAGAGACAAAGAGAGACAGAGACTGAGAGACAAAGTATAAGACATAGTGAGAGACAGAGAGAGACAGAAGCAGAGAGAGACAAAGTATTAGACATAGTGAGAGACAGAGAGAGACAGAGGCAGAGAGAGAGACAGAGGCAGAGAGAGAGAGAGAGAGAGAGAGAGGCAGAGAGAGAAAGAGAGACAGAGACTGAGAGACAAAGTATAAGACATAGTGAGAGACAGAGAGAGAGAGAGAGAGAGAGAGAGAGGCAGAGAGAGACAAAGTATAAGACAGTGAGAGACAGAGAGAGACAGAGGCAGAGAGAGAGAGAGGCAGAGGCAGAGAGAGAGAGAGAGGCAGAGAGAGACAGAGGCAGAGAGAGACAAAGAGAGACAGAGACTGAGAGACAAAGTACAAGACATATTGAGAGACAAAGAGAGACAGAGACTGAGAGACAAAGTATAAGACATAGTGAGAGACAGAGAGAGAGAGAGGCAGAGAGAGAGAGAGGCAGAGAGAGAGAGACTGAAAGAAATAGGTAGGGAGTGAAAGAGAGAGGGGGGGGGGAGAGAGAGTGAGTGTGTGTGTATTAGCTTGTCTCTGACCTCCCTGTAAGTCTGTGGTGTGGTGCCTGCTCAGGGTTACAATGGGTAATTAGCCCTGGTTAGCTAAAGAGTCCGAATTAACCTCCAGGAATAAGAGAATGTGCCTGGGAGCCTGCTGAGGAGGAAGGCTGGGATAGGATGGTGTCACCCTTACTGGGTGTGCGGCTAACCCACTAGCCCCCGTTAGCCTCCACTAACCCTCCAGGCCAGCTACAATCACTGCCAAGGCACGTTTTACCATCAGTAAACCAGTGGTGATGCATGAGAACTGACATCCCAGATGGATTCCTGTGTGTGTGTGTGTGTGTGTGTGTGTGTGTGTGTGTGTGTGTGTGTGTGTGTGTGTGTGTGTGTGTGTGTGTGTGTGTGTGTGTGTGTGTGTGTGTGTGTGTGAGTCACAGCCTGATCAGAACCAGCTGCAGCCGTAAGCATTAACAGGGAAACTATAATTGCCGATGCCTTCTCATGCACTGCTGAACTCACTGTGGCCGTACTTTCACATGTCAAGCTGCAGGGAGGGAGGGAGAACAACCCACTGAGAGAGAGAGTCCATGGAAAAGGAAGGTCAAGAGAGCAGCGCCATGTTTTAGCACATAACATATTGAGCAGGTAAATTTACTGTCGGATTTGGGTAATTTACCACTGCTGAATGATGAACAGACCTGTTTTCTGTGGCTTTGTTATACTGAAGTTTCATGACGTGTAGTCACACACACAGACACACACTCAGGGAAGGGTTGGGTTGCCAGGACTCAGGGCGGTGAGTGAGGAACGTCTATTTCCAACATATTTCCGCTCTGTCCTGCTCTGCTCTGTCTGGATGTAATAATGGGATGTGTGATGGTTTAGGAACATTAATCCAACATGTCTGACATCTGTGTGCCCTTTATTCCTGGACCACTTGAAAAGGCCTGTCATAGAGATGAGTGATGAAGTGATAGAGTTGGAGAGAAAGAGAAAGAGGGAAAGAGGGAAACAGGGCCGGCTCCAGGAATAAGGAACATAAGTGATAGATTAGGGCTCCTGGCCGCTAGGGGGAACTCGACCCAAAAAACGAAACAAAACCCTTTTTTGGGGTGGGGGTGCGGGGGAATCAGTCTCAACTTACTGTTAGGAGTTAGAATAGTACAATACACAAAGTTCAAGTACGAAATTTGGTTGTGCATCAGCACTTTTACTCTTGTTTTGTCAGTCACTGTCAGCTAACAATTTTTTGATTGGTAAGTTAGTCTAGCCAGTTATCTACATTTGTAGCAATCAGGCTAAATACTGACCGGGAAAGCAGGGCACGTTCCCAGGGGCCCTGACCTCCAGGGGGCCCCCATTTTTCCTGTTAGTCACTCTCACTCAGATATCATTAACATGGCATAAATCACAGAAAAATGTGTAGAATTGCAGGAAATTAACTTACAATTGCAAACATTTCTCTACACCCCATGGCAAAATGGGTAAAATTGCATGAAATGTGTTATAAAATTGCAACATTTTCTCTGCGCCCTATGGCAAAATGTGTAGAACTGCAGAATTTTTTTTCTTTAAAACTGCAACATTTTCTCTACGTCCCATGGCAAAATTGGTCAAATTGCAGGAAAATACCTTTTAAAACATACATTTTTATCACTGCTGTCAAGAAGTGGGCCACAGAAAAAAAGGTCCCTCAGAAGGCTAAAGCTGGCCCTGGAGGGAAAGAGGGAAAAGGATGAGTGTGCTTGTGAGTAGTGTGTTTGTGATCTCTTTTAGTGCTTCCAGAAGAGAAGACACTTAAAAGATGCATCAAGACAGATGTCTGTGGTTTGTGTTCCGTGCCCTGACATGGCTTCTACATGGTGAGCCCTTAGTTCCTATACTGAATCTCTGGAAACTGAGGGGCTGTGTGTGTGTGTGTGTGTGTGTGTGTGTGTGTGTGTGTGTGTGTGTGTGTGTGTGTGTGTGTGTGTGTGTGTGTGTGTGTGTGTGTGTGTGTGGTGTGTGGGTCTACACTCTTAGAAAAAAAGGGTTCCAAGTAAAACCCTTTTTGGTTCCATGTAAAACCCTCTGTAGAAAGGGTTCTACGTGGAACCAAAACAGTTTCTTCAAAGGGTTCTCCTATGGGGAAGACTGATGAACCCTTTTAGGTTCTAGACAGCACCTTATTTTCTAAGAGTGCACCTCTCCTTCCTGTACTCCATCTCTCTCTCTCAGAGATGGAGGAGCTGCTCTACACTCTGTCATCGTTAATCACCAAGGCTGTCAGCTGTCTATCCAGGTCTGTCATACACACACAAACCTCTCACAGCAATTTCTGTGTTTGTGCATGTGTATCTTTAAAAAATACCCAATAATGTTAGGTCCTGTTTTAGCTTACACTCCTAGAAAAAAGGTGCTATCTAGAACCTAAAAGAGTTCTTTGGCTGTCCCATAAGATAACCCTTTGAATAACTGCTTTTGGTTCCAGGTAAAACCCCTTTTGGGTCCAGGTAGAACCCTTTCCACAAGGTTCTACATGGAATTACCTGGTACCAAAAAGGGTTCTCCAATGGGGACCATTGAAGAATCATTTTTGGAGTGTTGCTTGGAGGGACTAAATTACACGTAACACATGCTCTCCAGCAGCAGCAGTGCGGAAGCACCCTGGGCGGCATGCGAGTCCTGATATCTGCTGTAAACACTAGCCAGCCCCGAGATGGATGGACAGAGTGATGGATGAGTAGAGTAAAGGGAAGAAAGGAATGATGGATGGATTGGATTGGATAAAGGAGCTATGGATGAGTAACAACAAAATGGAAAATGGCACGGCTATTCATTTCTCCCTCGAGGCTCTCTAATTAAATTCTATCTGTCCTAACTTTTATTGAAGCCTAGCTGGTATTGTTCCCCTGTGTCTCAGTTTCTCAGGATCTGTAGGTGTTCCCATTGGGAGATACAGATGGGTTTTACTCAGACCCTTTAGGTGGTGACAGAGACAGTCACAGAGCTCACTGCTTTTTACTTTCAAACAAAGACACTTGACTTGGAAACTATAGGTGGACTTTTCTGGCAGCAAAACTTTGACTAAAACCCTGTATAAATGATGAAAAAGACAACACTCATAACCAGGGATATGAATTCCTCGCACACACACACACTCTCAGATCTAAAACAACAAAAGTATCAGAGAACAATCCAACATCAGACGTCACTTTGACTAAAGTCCCTTTAAGTAAGTCAGTCAGTCAGTCAGTCAGTCAGTCTGTCAGTCTGTTGTCCGTGCTTCTTAACAACCTGATCTTGAGCTCTCCCATTTAAATTAAACCCCAGGCTCTGCTCCTTAACCATGTCTCTGAGTTTCCTAGGCCAAACACCAGGGCTACAGAAGCTACATGGGACACCTGAAACCTACTTTGCAACCCAACCACGAGTATCTCCTCCCGCTGCCCTACAAATGAACCCAGAACATATTTTGTTCATTCAGCCCTTTGTTAACCAGGTGGCTGAGAACACATTAGCTTGTGAGGAGGTGAGGAGAGGGATTGAATGAGCCATTTGGAAGACATCACATCTCTGACAAGGTCTCGGGAACATGGAAGACTGAAAACGGGAGCAGTTTCCATGGTTTCCGTGGCGATGGGGTTGTGACCCAGTGGGACTGCCTGTCAGGACTGTAACTGACCACCGTAGGTAATCTATACTCCGACAGGCCCCTGACAGTTTCTCGTAACCAGGAAGTAGCATATTACCTCTGCCAATCACACTGAGCTGGAGTAACATGAAAGACGGACAGGTCCTTATCCTGAACATGACCAGACAGACACGGGTTTAGCTCTGATGTCTATCTGGACATAACACAGTCATAGAGAAGGCTGGGACTCAATCAAAACTCAGTGGGTGCCAAAACTGACCTGTCTGCCTGCCTGTCTGTGAAACACTAACTGAAAGTCAAGCACACCCAAACCCATCCTTCACCTGGTTTGGACGGTCTGTAGAACAATAGCACCTGGCACACACTGGCTCTACATCGGAACAAGGCAGATAATGCACACTGACAAAGGCTGTCCTACCAGAGTAGGTCACTTATATTCATATAGGTCATTATATTCATATCTGTTGTGATGATTGAAATCAACTCAGGGATGAATACCACAGGATGGCAGAGGACCAATACAACAGTTCCTGGGTAGGTCTCAAGAGAGACATACAATATCCATATCTCAAGAGATCCATATCTCATGGAATATTTTGAAACCATTACATCAGCATGTAAAAGAAATCCCTGTCACTCAAGTTGCACAGTTCCTCCTCCTTGATGTTAGATTCACTATAAGTTTGCATCCTGTTCTTTTAGGTCAAATGCAGTCAACTGATTGTTCTGAACAAGAAAGATGTTTCTTTCCACTTTGCTTTTTAACACAAGTATTTGGATCTGTAAGTATTTTGATCTATATTGCATGTCAAATCGCAATCGCAATATTTAATTAAAAAAAAATCACAACTTGATTTTTTTCCAATATTGTGCAGCCCTATGTAATACTTTACTGAATTATACTGAAATAGTCATTCTAAAATTTACAATTTTGTAATTTAGCAGACACTTTTATCTAAAGCAACTAACAATAAGCATTCTCCATTGTATCTTAGTCGCGTTGTCTCTGAATGTTCTCTCCAAACTGAGTGACTCATTATTACATAGCTGGTTATAATGGCCTAATGAAGCAAATCAAACCGATTGAGATGAATGAGGTGTCAAGAAGAGAACAATTGGATTGACAAATGAAAACGACAAAATATATATTCATTATCATTTATTAAACAAAATATGACCTTGTCTAAATCGGACAGCTCTGCCATCACACAATCTTTGCTTCCTGTGTTTGGGTTCGTATCGCTCTCTTACCCAGGTCATTCTGCCAAATACTTTACAAAAAATATCACATTTCCTTTCACTATTAATCTGCTGTACAAACAACAATTAGGAAGCCAGAGAGGGAGAGAAAGAGATGTGACATGCACATTCAATCAGAGAAGGATAGGAAAACAAGAAAACCACATTTTTGTAAGGAGAAGAAAATATACTTTGTTGTGAAGTTTGCATGAGTGAATGTTATCATTTTAAACAAATCCTGTTCATAATAGATAAAATGATAACTGTATAACTGCAAAATAATAATAAGAAAAGTTCAAATGTATGTTTTGGAAAGTAAACTTGAAAGCTAAAGCACTCAGTTAAAAAATAAATACAATTTCTATTTTCAGTCAAAGAAGACGCAAAATGTATGAAACTGAATCAAATCTCAAAACCATAACCGAGCTAAACTCACTAACTCAGGGTCAAGCTAGCATGCATCCGATTCTCCCCCTGTGCCCCCCCGATAGTGCTATAGGTTAATGCCATCACTATCTCCTCTCCTGTCTTTCCACTGCAATCACTATTCCCAACTTGACATGAAGAGATCCAGGAGGCGTTCTACAGCATCCTACCACCATCTATCAGCCAGTCCAGTCTGTGATGCTATTACAACCCAACATGGCACCATGTCCACTGGTCCAGTCAAATCCACTTGTTCATAAAGTGCAGCATCCTAGTGTGCAGACATGCAAGCATCCAGACCCTTCTCTGGCTCCTCCATAGAATCTTGCCTTGGTATGGAGTAGTAGTGAGCCCCCATATAGGCAAGATGTGCTACCTGCAGAAGCTCCAGAAACACCTTCATTCAGGGCTTACATAACATTTCTATTCAAACCAATTGGATCCAAAGATTTCAGCAGTTTTAGGCAGGGAGCAGCAGAGTGAGGCAGGAAGGAGTGGGAGAGCTGCCTTGGCTTAGTAATTTGAGGAGAAACACTGTTATAGACTGTGTGGATGGATGGAGAATCACTGGTAGCCCAGGGCAGACGCTGAGCCAAGTCTCTGGCTATAGAGAGCATAGTGGGGGTAGTAAGGAGAACCAGCCTGGAGGGGAGTGCAGGGGGATGGAGGTAGGTCCAGGGGGCAGGTGGACCTTACCATAGGGGTGGTACCGGGCCAGACCCAGGGTATGAGGAGCCCTGAGGGAGAATGAGTTCTGCAAGGAGGCCTGGCTCTGGTGGGGGAGGTGGAGGTGGCAAGAGGCAGCAGAGGAGGAGACAGAGGGGTAGGCAGAGAATAACTTACTGTCCATCCCTCCAGGTAAGGAGGTGTGTGTGCGCAGGTGGGCTAGTAGCTCGTCTGAGGTGGAGAAGCGTTTATCACAAGGACCCCCAGCTGATACCCAGTTACAGGCATGAGGGATGGGGTCATTGGAGAGCATGAAGCCGTAGGTGTAGAGGGGGTGGGACAGGGTGGGGGTGATGCTGGAAGACATAGTGCTGGGGTGGAGGGAGTGGAGGGGTTGGGAGGGGTAGACCAAGCCTGGATAGCCTGATTTGATGGAGGAGGAGGGGTCATGGACGCAGGGATTGCTCCCCCCCAGGTGGGGTGAGTTAGGATAGCTGAGGCAGTACGGATCCCTGCACAAGCCCTGCATGAATGAAAGGGGAGAGGTACCAGTGAGGGGGCTGGAGCTATGGTGCTTCCCCGGTACCCTCACCCCCCCTCCTCCCAGACCAGACTTGGTAGGGTCCAACCCTGGGACAAACTGTGAGGGATATCCAGCATAGGCCCCCACTACAGAGCCATGGTAGCCCATACCAGAGGAGGACAGGGGGAAGACAGAGTGGCCAGTCTTGTAGGGAGAGATGGGAGTGATGTGTCCAGGACCCAGGCTGAGTGGTGGGGGTTGGGAGTCCATCTTGCCCAACTCATGGCTGGGGCTTCCCTCGGAGCTGCCTGTGCTGGAGTTGGTGCTGGCTCTGGCATGGCTGGAGTTAGCCATCTGGGGACTGTCCAAACTGACCTTATTCACATCTGACTCCTTCTTAAGATGGCCGCCACTGCTGCTGCTACTGTTGCTGTTCCTGTGTGGACTGCTCTGTTCCTGTTTGTGTTCTCCATTCAGAGTCTGAGAGTGGGAAACATGTAGTCCGTGAGGCGACTGGCTCTGTCTGTGTGTCTGTGACGACTGCTGTGTGTGCTGAGGAGGCGTGCCACTACCCACCCTGGAGTTGGGAGAGATGGCGTGTGGCGGAAAGGATGGACAAGAACCTGATAAGTTACTGTTAGCTCCTCCATTCCCATTACTAGGTACCCTAAAGCCGGTCTTGTCAGAACTGTTATTAGAGCTACAAACCCTGTCTCTCCGACTGTCTCCCCCTACTTTGTTATAGGGCTTGAAGCTGGACTTGTCCTCCTGTGAGGGCCGGTGCTCCCCCAGTTTGTGACTGGAGGAGGAGGAAGAGGAGTGTACATCATGGTCACCATGGCCATTAGAGATGGAGCTTAGTTTGGAGGAGGGAGGGTCAGGCTTGCCGATCTGGGAGCAGGTCTGAGCCAGCAGGGCCAGGGGACTCTTCTTGGCATCCAGCTGGAGAAATAAACCAAGACTTTATGTTAAGTTAAAGCACTTTTCACAATTACAGTTGTATAAATAAATAGACAGAGACATAAAGTACTTAAATTACTGTTAGCAGTAATTGTTTCAATGTATTTGGCAGTAATGAGGTCTTGCTGTAAGTTATGGCTAGTTTTATCGAATAGATGTAAGCCTATTGTCTACAAAGTTGAAGCAAAATGGTAGAAACAGTCATTCGGAGAAAAAAAACTGCAGCCCAGGGGATATAGCATATGAGAAAAGATGCTCAGGGAATTACTTTTCAGAAGTCCTTAATGTGCACATCCCCCCCAAAAAGACGCATTATGGGCTAAAAGTCGAGGAACATGCTTGCGCAAAAAAAACGCACCAAGGTGTTGAGAATAAACCGTGAGTAGAATCATCTAGAAACAAAACAACAACAACATTCAATGTGCCAATTCACCAGGACAAAATAAACATATTCACCATACCTCAATGCTCACTGGTGCAGATTGCAGGGGCTGCAGGTATTCCGGGTGGTGGAGCAAGTGGCTGGTGTGCGCCGTCAACATCTTGAGTATCCGGATTGGGAGCTGCTTTGCCTGGCGAATAGGATCCAAAAGAGTCGATGAAGACACTAACGCGCCCGTTGGGGAGCTGCAGTTATCACTACTGTCACAGCATTCGGAAGTATGGCTGCGTATCTCGTGCGTAGTAGATCCAAAAGACAAATGTTTAATTGGGGAGGGAAACGAAAATATGTTGGAGAGGGGCGGTGCTTTGTTAAAGTCCCGGAAAAGTAAAGTGTATAATTATCCATGCGCAGTGTAAAGTTGAATTATAATCCGCTAGAGAACGCCTGTAGCCTACTCCCCATCTAGTTTCATTTGACAGAAATTGACGTTCGGTTCTTCACTCATGATGCCTATTCCAGCAATTGTTCTTCCGGGGGTTATAATTCACAAAATCCACATCAATCGGGATGTGAGCGAAATATATGCATACAATTCAGTTACAGAATAAGTATAGCCAAAGTGAGAAAATATGTAGAGGTTACAAAGGGCGGCATAAAATCGGACTCTCACGGCTCCAGTCTATAGCGCACTCTCTCTGTTTCTCCAGCACTCACACATCATCCGGGCCGTACCTCGAGTGTGTGAGCTCACAAGCGGACCTTCGATGTAAGCGAGCCGCCGTCCAATAGTTGGTTTAAAATGAGAAGGGCTGATGCGTTTCTTCTGAAGGCGGAGCAATATATTGTCCCCCTCGGCCAATGAAGACAGACTGTCCATTGTATTTCATGGTGTTAGATAAGTCTTCCGATAATCTTTCAAAAGTCATAATGTCAGAACTAAATGTAATTCCCTTTGATGCAAAACATGTTTTACCAGGCGCTCTATATGGTATTTATGTTGATTTATGTATCATTGCGAGTGTATCAGTGTGCCTTATACATGACCGACAGAGGGCACTATTGATGACATTGTTTTACAAGGTTTATTGTCATCACCATCACCAATACAATAGGCTACAACCAAGTGTTTGGCTTATATTGGCTGTGAGGCTCATTTAAATCCAAAAGACTCTTGTGACTGTTGTGGTCACTGCAGGGTTGAAATCAAGTTACTGTTAACAGAAATGTAATAACATTGCCTAGCCTGTGCCACATTCAACTCTCACTCTCCTTATTTGAATGTACAAAGTCAAATGGGAGTCACACACATTTTACATACCTACTCCTTAGTCTACTTGAGACATTGAAATTGAGTTTCACATACTGATCCCAGTAAATTCACTTGGACTGTTTTTGATTATTTTATGTCATTTTCACAACCAGTCATGGAGAAATGTGCTAAAGAGGTTGAACACTGCCTCTATATTCATGGTTCTATAAATCTGGAATGTTAATAACTTGATTGCATTACCGCCAGGCTGCTGACTGACTCTGCAATGAGCTAATTTTGTTAACCTAATTATACAATGAATTGGTTAAAGTACTTAAAAATTACGCCTGACAAGAGCTATTAGCGGCGGCCCAGAATAGTCTCAGTCTGCGGGGCTGTGATGCTCCCAATTCTCTGGCTGCCCTCTCAATCCAGAGAGAAATAAATGGGTCATAATCCCTCAGAATCAGAACCTATGGGCAAAAGGATGCATGATAATGGAAATGAGAAGAAGATGATGAAAATTTGTCCATCTAGTACAGTGTTCTCGATATAAGATAGCTGTGCCTCATGGCAAATTATAAACTGGGTGGTTTGAGCCCTGAATGCTGATTGGCTGACAGCCGTGGTATATCAGACCGTATACCACAGGTATCACAAAACATTTATTTTTACTGCTTTAATTACGTTGGTAACCAGTTTATAATAGCAATAAGGCACTTCTGGGTTTTGTAGTATATGGCTAATACACCAGGGCTAAGGGCCGTGTGTCACGATCGTCGTATGGAGTAGACCAAAGCGCAGCGTGGTTAGAATACATTCTTCTTTATTAATGAAGAACACTTAAACAAAAACAACAAACCGAATAAGACAAACGTGACCGCTATATAAACAATGTGCTAACGTGCAACATAACATAGACAATAACCCACAAAATACCCAAAGCAGATGGCTGCCTAAATATGGTTCCCAATCAGAGACAACGATAAACACCTGCCTCTAATTGAGAACCAATCTAGGCAACCACAGACCAACATAAACACCTAGATGAAAACAACCCCATAAATCAAAAAAAAAACTAGACAGTACAAACACCCTAGAATAAGACAAAAACACACATATCACCCATGTCACACCCTGACCTAACCAAAATAATAAAGAAAATAAAGAATACTACGGTCAGGGCGTGACAGTACCCCCCCACCAAGGTGCAGACTCCGGCTGCAAAAACCTAATCTAAAGGGGAGGGTCCGGGTGGGCCTCTTTCACGGCGGCGGCTCGGGTGCTGGACGTGGACCCCACTCCACCATAGTCTTAGTCCACTTTTGTGGCCTCCTAGGAAGGCAACCCTCGCCGCCGACCTAGGACTGGCAACCCTACTAAAGGGCCCCACTGGACTGAGGGGCAGCTCCGGACTGAGGGGCAGCTCCAGACTGAGGGGCAGCTCCGGACTGAGTGGTAGCTCAGGACTGAGGGGTAGCTCAGGACTGAAGGGTAGCTCCTGGCTGGCTGACAGCTCTGGCAGCACCTGGTTGGCTGACGGCTCTGGCAGCTCCTGGCTGGCTGACGGCTCTGGCAGCTCCTGGCTGGCTGACGGCTCTGGCAGCTCCTGGCTGGCTGACGGCTCTGGCAGGTCCTGGCTGACTGACGGCTCTGGCAGGTCCTGGCTGACTAATGGCTCTGGCAGCTCCTGGCTGACTGACGACACAGGACAGACTGGCGGCTCTGACGGCTCAGGACAGACTGGCGGCTCTAGCAGCTCAGGACAGACGGGAGACTCTAGCAGCTCAGGGCAGATGGGAGACTCTAGCAGCTCAGGACAGACGGGAGACTCTAGCAGCTCAGGACAGATGGGAGACTCTAGCAGCTCAGGACAGACGGGAGACTCTAGCAGCTCAGGACAGACGGGAGACTCTGGCGGCTCAGGACAGACGAGGCGCACTGTAGGCCTGGTGCGTGGTGCCGGCACTGGTGGTACTGGGCCGAGGACACGCACCTCAGTGCGAGTGCGGGGAGGAGGAACAGGGAGAACTGGGCTCTGGCGACGCACAGGAAGCCCGGTGCGGGGGGCTGCCAACGGTGGGCTGGTGCGTGGAGATGGCCGAGAAGGCGCACTGGAGATCTGGAGCACCGAGCCTGCCCAACCTTACCTGGTTGAATGCTCCCCGTAGCCAGGCCAGTGTGGCGAGGTGGAATAGCCCGCACTGAGCTGTGCAGGCAAACCGGGGTCACCATGCGTAAGGCTGGTGCCATGTATGCCGGCCCGAGGAGACGCACTGGAGACCAGATGCGTAGAGCCGGCTTCATGGCACCTGGCTCGATGCCCACTCTAGCCCGGCCGATACGAGGGGCTGGAATGTACCGCACCGGGCAATGCACACGCATAGCACACGCATAGCACACGCATGCGCTCCACCGCATAACACGGTGCCTGCCCGGTACAATGCCCTCTCGGTACAATGCCCTCCCGGTACAATGCCCTCTCTTTCCACAGTAAGCGTGGGGAGCTGGTGCAGGTCTCCTACCTGACTTTGCCACAATAAATATTTGGGGCTGCCACTCGGGCTTCCAGCCGCGCCGCCGTGCTGCCTCCTCATACCGGCGCCTCTCTGCTTTCCCTGCCTCCAGCTCTGCTTTGGGGCGGCAATATTCCCCTGGCTGTGCCCAGGGTCCTTTGCCGTCCAGAATCTCCTCCCAAGTCCAGAAGTCCTTTGATTGCTGCTGCTGTCCGTTACCACGCTGCTTGGTCCATTGTTGGTGGGTTATTCTGTCTATGTTATGTTGCACGTTAGCACATTATTTATATAGCAGTCACGTTTGTCTTATTCGTTTTGTTGTTTTTGTTTAAGTGTTCTTCGTGTTCTTCATTAATAAAGAAGAATGTATTCTAACCACGCTGCGCTTTGGTCTACTCCATACGACGATCGTGACACCGTGTCCAGTCACTCCGCAATGTGTCGTGCATAAGAACAGCCCTTAGCCATAGTATATTGGCCATACCCCCCCCCCCCCCTCCCCGTGCCTTATTGCTTAAATATATAACAGTAGTAATTACATTTGTAGTGATAATGTTGCATCATGTTTTATGATATTGTGGACATAATAACATAGTAGCTACATTGGCAGAGCCTACTGTATACATTGGCAGAGCCTACATACTAACGAGTAGCTAGTTTTAAAGGTAGACTGGAAATGAGGTTGCCACACGCAGCACCGCAGATATTGAGATGCAGGACTTCTCTCTCACACAGTCACACACAGTATCTGCGGATGTGCATGTGTTCTCTTCATGCTGTTACAGCGTGGTAGGGCACCAAAACAGCTGAGAAGTTGAGCCTCTATGCTGTTTACTTTCTACCTCTATGTCATATTGCTGAGTCTACCTTTTATTTATCTGTTACTACACCATCCTCATACACCAGCTGTGTTTTTAAAGGTGATATATTTTGATGTAGCACCCCTCTTCCCTCAGATAGACGCCCAGAGCAACACAACTCCCAGTATACACCTCATAGAGGTGATACGAGGCAGAGTGCTGGAGAAACATGACATCAGGAAATAGGGTCAAAGTTCAACACCACTGGAGAAACTGCAGCTGTATGGAGGAGACTGCACTCTGTACCTGTGTCATGATGAGACACAGGCATGACAGATGCAATGATACTCTATCAAACTTGTTTATCAAAGTTAGTTAGCAACTAATTGATCCTGCTTTGTACCCCTCAGGGATTATTCCCTTGACCATCAACATGAAAAGGAAAAGAAGAATAGTATGAGGGAGGAGAGAGGGAAGAAGGACCCAGCAGGGGGAGGACAAAAGAAAAGGAAGAGAAGATAGAGAGAGAAAGTGAGGGTCGGCCTGAACAATGGGGATCTCCTCCTGGACCTACCATCAGTCACTTTGAAGTTGGTCAGTAACAGATGTGTGTGTGTGTGTGTGTGTGTGTGTGTGTGTGTGTGTGTGTGTGTGTGTGTGTGTGTGTGTGCCACAGGCTTCCCGTGGCGAGGGGCAATCTATCTCCAAACCTCTTTCTC
Source organism: Oncorhynchus nerka (assembly GCF_034236695.1). Taxonomy (NCBI): domain Eukaryota; kingdom Metazoa; phylum Chordata; class Actinopteri; order Salmoniformes; family Salmonidae; genus Oncorhynchus; species Oncorhynchus nerka. The sequence goes on from NC_088399.1 coordinate 26,180,769, forward strand.
TGATCACAGAATCACAGCAACGCCACTCAGCAAATCAATGGAGACCATCTTCACAGACAGATCTAAACAAGCCCCAATGATTGATAGATCTGTTCACTGTACAGCGACATACAGTACAGAATGTTGTCTACTGGGTGGAAGGTCTACATACACATACAGAGAGACAAACACACACACACTTTCAAAACCAACACTGGGATTTATTGACCTTGAGGTGGAGCATAATTTATAATGATCTCTGGCAGATAGAAGTCAGATCCTTCTATAACCAATGGAGTCTTTCACTGTAAAATGGTCATAAATCTCTCTTGTTTTCTCCCAGACAGGCATCAAGGCCAGTTCTAATGCCTTTTTATGTTCCCATAGTAACCACCACACACACACCCTGGACATGATTGACAGCAAGTGTGTGCCGACAAATAAACCACACGCAAGCATGAACACACACAGACTCTTTCTCTCTCACACACCATCTGTAGATGTTATAGTGTGTGTTCATTTCCATAGTTAAACAAGGCTAATCTGTGTGAGGCTGCTGTGTCAGTCAGCTGTAGTGAATAGAGCTCTTATCTCTCAGCAGTCTGATACTCAGAACCTGTTTGTTTTATCCTCTAGTCCCTCCACCTGCCTGCCTGTCTGCCTGTCACCAGCTAATGTCAACAATCACATATTTAAATAACAGTAGATGTTCCACTCCCTCAAACACACACTCAGAAACACACAAGCATAAAAGCACACACACACACACACACACACACACACACACACACACACACACACACACACACACACACACACACACACACACGCACACACACACATGTGCACACACACGTACACACACACAGACCCTTGCCATGCCACACATGCTCTTCCCCACAACAAAAGCTGCCGGGGGACTCAGAAAGCAGGCAGGGAGAGGAAAGGAGCAGTTATCTGCTAGCTGTGGTTCTGTGGGTGGGGAAAGAGATTCAAGAGATCAGGCTTCCCTGAGATGATGCATCAAGGCTGGATCTGATCAGATGAGGGAACAATGTTCATCTGAAATCAAAGTTGGAGTTTTTTTGTGTAGAAAATCCAAAACCTTACTAGTGTTTTAAGAAATTAGTGTGTTTGTTTCATTCATTGTCACACCCGTAGAAGCGTCCCACTGGGCACAGAAGTTTTGATTTACATTTGGTTGAGTTGTCAACTAATGTGAATTCAATGTGAAATAAAACAAAATGTAGATATAGGTGACAAGTTGAGTGAAAAAAACGACAACATTCTGTTACGTTGATGGCTTTCTTTCAGTTTTCCAAGTTGATTCAACATCATCACATAGATCTTTTTTTTTAATGATGTGGAAACAACGTTGAATCAACCAGTTTTTGCCCAGTGGGATAACTCATTCCTCATTCGTGTGATTTTCAGCTTTATATTGAGTCGGTGGCTGAAAGGAAAGCCGATCGTTCTGATCCTGAACCGCCATCATTAATCCTCAGTCTGTCAATAAAATCAAAGAAAATGGCAGTTACGTGTAACAGTGCAACCAACTGGACCCAGATCTATGGTACCTATTGACCCAGTCAGCCAGTTCAATAAGTCACTTTGATAGGGAAGTCTGTGGGACAGTTACGCTGAGTGTGAGAGGAGAAATGGGAAAGGAAGGGGTGAGGGAGAGAAGTGTGGGGGGAGAGAGAGAGGGGAGGGGGAGGAGAGAGAGGGGAGGGGGAGGAGAGAGAGGGGAGGGGGAGGAGAGAGAGGGAGGGGGAGGAGAGAGAGGGAGCGATTCTTTGCTACTCAGTTAAAGTGTCTATATTATTTAACCCTACATCCAACCCTCACTTACAGCCTGCATGTAAAAGATTACTAATATGTGGTGGCCATCTTGAAAGCCGAGGGCTATACAGGACTGATGGTTAGGCATAATGTAGGCTGTGTGCTGGGTGTATACCAGCATAATCGTTGGCCAGCAAACTCCATTCCAAACCCCAAACACCCCATTACAGTGGGAAAGATGTATTACAGCCTCAGAATGCATGCATACACACACACACACACACACACACACACACACACACACACACACACACACACACACACACACACACACACACACACACACACACACACACACTATTCTTTCACATCTGTCAGCTCTCAACACACGCCACACCTCCTCTCTCTAGTCACGCCAGCAGCCCTGCCACAATCTATCTAAACACTTTACTTGAGCTTAAACCAAGACTATTGTGTTGCTGGGCTAAAGTTGAAAGACTACTGAAACATGCCACATGTTTTCTCTCCAATTCGTTTTTTTGTTTGTTTTCCATGATGAGTTACAATCCCAATGCAGGAATCCAGATCGCACAACAACACTGTTTGGCCACTCAAGGGAGTTGAGCAGCTATTGACTGGATTTTCATATTCTGTTATTAGATGTTATGTTTGAAATCCATGAGAAGGACAAAAAGTGCTGCTTTCCGTAGTGTGTGTGTGTGTGTGTGTGTGTGTGTGTGTGTGTGTGTGTGTGTGTGTGTGTGTGTGTGTGTGTGTGTGTGTGTGTGTGTGTGTGTGTGTGTGTGTGTGTGTGTATTTACCTGCCTGAGTATGTATGAGAGACCCCATATGTAAATTAAGAAGGAGGAATGATGTTTGCCTTATTGGCCCTATCATTCATGGGGGTGGAGGGTGGAGGGGTTGGGGGTGACTGTTGTCAGAGCGCTCGTCAGGCTTTGATGTCACCCAGAGCCGAGGGCCGATGTGCAGATCATTGTGTAAGTAAATCAACGCCATTCAGCCATCACCGTGTCACATCACACAAATAATTATCACCCTGTTCCAGCCACATCCGTCATCTCACGGCTTGATGTTTGACAGCCAGTATCAAGATAGTGTCATCATGTAATCCCTTTAACTGGTATTAAATGTTGGCCTATTGAGCATTGAGTAGGTCCTAAGATGGATGATGTCTTCACAAAATAACTGTTAAATATTCACGTACTTTTTGAAAATCTTCCTCTGATTTGTCATCCAAAGGGTCCCAGCTATAACGTAGTGTCGTTTTGTTAGATCAAATCCTTCTTTATATCCCAAAAAGTCTGTTTAGTTGGCGCCATCGATTCGAGTAATCCACTCGTTCAATATACAGAGAAAGGAATCCAAAAATCTACCCCTAAACTTTGTTTCAATAAGTCAAATTATGTTATTATTTACTCCTCAGATACCCTAAAATTAATCAAACTATAATATTTATTTCGGAAAGAAGTATGTTCAATGGGAAACCAATTTTAGCAGATGCGTAATGTCTTCATGACGCGCGCAAATACAAACTTACAAGACTGTATCCCACTACTAAAACTGATATTTCTTATTCGTTTTTAAAGTTACAAGCCTGAAACCCTGAACATAGACTGCTGACACCGTTTGGAAGCCATAGGAATTGAATCCATGGAGATAATTTTCAATATGACCTTTATCTTGCCTTTCTAAGAGGATGGTCTCTCAAAACAAAAATTCTAGTTGGTTTTTCTTTGGATTTTCTCTATTGTGTTATATTCTCCTACATTATTTTAACATTTATACAAACTTCAAAGTCTTTTATTTCCAATGGTACCAATTAGATGCATATCCTGGTTTCAGGGCCTGAGCAACAGGCAGTTTACTTTGGGCACGTCAGTCAGTCAGGGAGTGGGGAAAAAGGGGGCCTAGCCCTAAGAAGTTTTAAGCAATGCCACTTTAATAATGTTTACATTTCTTACATTACTCATATCACATGTATATGCTGTATTTTATACCGTCTACAGCACCTTGCCTATGCTGCTCGGACATCGCTCATCCATATACTTATATGTACATATTCTCATTCACCCCTTTAGATTTGTGTGTATTAGGTAGTTGTTGGGGAATTGTTAGATTTCTTGTTAGATTTGTGTATATTATGCAGTTGTTGGAGAATTGTTAGATTACTTGTTAGATATTACTGCACTGTTAGAACTAGAAGCACAAGCATTTTGCTACACTCGCATTAACATCTGCTAACCATGTGTATGTGACCAATAAAATTTGATTTGAATTGATTTGAAACCAGGCTTCCTGTGGCGAGGGGAAAGCTATCTCCAAACCTCTCTCTCTGATCACAGAACATAATCACAGCAACGCCACTCAGCAAATCAATGGAGACCATCTTGACAGACAGATCTAAACAAGCCCCAATGATTGATAGATCTGTTCACTGTACAGCGACATACAGTACAGAATGTTGTCTACTGGGTGGAAGGTCTACATACACATACAGAGAGACAAACACACACACACTTTCAAAACCAACACTGGGATTTATTGACCTTGAGGTGGAGCATAATTTATAATGATCTCTGGCAGATAGAAGTCAGATCCTTCTATAACCAATGGAGTCTTTCACTGTAAAATGGTCATAAATCTCTCTTGTTTTCTCCCAGACAGGCATCAAGGCCAGTTCTAATGCCTTTTTATGTTCCCATAGTAACCACCACACACACACCCTGGACATGATTGACAGCAAGTGTGTGCCGACAAATAAACCACACGCAAGCATGAACACACACAGACTCTTTCTCTCTCACACACCATCTGTAGATGTTATAGTGTGTGTTCATTTCCATAGTTAAACAAGGCTAATCTGTGTGAGGCTGCTGTGCCAGTCAGCTGTAGTGAATAGAGCTCTTATCTCTCAGCAGTCTGATACTCAGAACCTGTTTGTTGTATCCTCTTGTCCCTCCACCTGCCTGCCTGTCTGCCTGTCACCAGCTAATGTCAACAATCACTTACACACTTACATATTCAAATAGCAGTAGTTTTTCCACTCCCTCAAACACACACGTGCACACACACAACCCTTGCCATGCCACACATGCTCTTCCCCAAAACAAAAGCTGCCGTTGTACTCAGACAGCAGGCAGGGAGAGGAAAGGAGCAGTTATCTGCTAGCTGTGGTTCTGTGGGTGGGGAAGATATTCAAGAGATCAGGCTTCCCTGATATGAGGCATCAAGACTGGATCAGATCAAATGAGGGAACCAGTTTTTGCCCAGTGGGATAACTCATTCCTCATTCGTGTGATTTTCAGCTTTATATTGAGTCGGTGGCTGAAAGGAAAGCCGATCGTTCTGGTCCTGAACCGCCATCATTAATCTTCAGTCTGTCAATAAAATCAAAGAAAATGGCAGTTACGTGTAACAGTGCAACCAACTGGACCCAGATCTATGGTACCTATTGACCCAGTCAGCCAGTTCAATAAGTCACTTTGATAGGGAAGTCTGTGGGACAGTTACGCTGAGTGTGAGAGGAGAAATGGGAAAGGAAGGGGTGAGGGAGAGAAGTGTGGGGGGAGGAGAGAGAGGGGAGGGGGGAGGAGAGAGAGGGAGCGATTCTTCGCCACTCAGTTAAGTGTCTATATTATTTAATCCTCCATTTAACCCTGCATGCATACACACACACACACACGTACACACACGTACACACACACACATATACACACGCACACATGCACACACACACACACACACACACACACACACACACACACACACACACACACACACACACACACACACACACACACACACACACACACACACATACACACACACACACATTATTCTTTCACATCTGTCAGCTCTCAACACACGCCACACCTCCTCTCTCTAGTCACGCCAGCAGCCCTGCCACAATCTATCTAAACACTTTACTTGGGCTTAAACCAAGACTATTGTGTTGCTGGGCTAAAGTTGAAAGATTACTGAAACATGCCACATGTTTTCTCTCCAATTCGTTTTTTTGTTTGTTTTCCATGATGAGTTACAATCCCAATGCAGGAATCCAGATCGCACAACAACACTGTTTGGCCACTCAAGGGAGTTGAGCAGCTATTGACTGGATTTTCATATTCTGTTATTAGATGTTATGTTTGAAATCCATGAGAAGGACAAAAAGTGCTGCTTTCTGTAGTGTGTGTGTGTGTGTGTGTGTGTGTGTGTGTGTGTGTGTGTGTGTGTGTGTGTGTGTGTGTGTGTGTGTGTGTGTGTGTGTGTGTGTGTGTGTGTGTGTGTGTGTGTGTGTGTGTGTGTGTGTGATTATGAATTATTCTGTTGATCACCAACATACCTCTCCTTTAGTCTATGGTGACACAGTACTCTAGTCAGTGGTGACTTTGTACTGTAGTCTGTGGTGACATAGTACTCTAGTCAGTGGTGACTTTGTACTGTAGTCTGTGGTGACATAGTACTCTGGTCTGCAGGGACATAGTGTTCTAATCAGTGGTACCATAGTACTCTAGTTTGAGGTGACATATTACTCTAGTCTGCGTTAACATAATATTCTAGTCAGCGGTGACATAGCACTGTAATCTGCAGTGACATAGTATTCTAGTCAGGGGTGACATAGTACTCTAGTGTGAGATGACGTAGTACTCTAGTCTGTGGTGACATAGTACTGTAATCTGTAGTTACATAGTACTCTAGTCAGTGTTGACATAGTACTCTAGAGTGAGGTGACATAGTACTGTAATCTGCAGTGACATAGTACTCTAGTCAGTGGTGACATAGTACTCTAGTGTGAGGTGATATAGTACTCTAGTTTGAGGTGACATGGTACTGTAATCTGCAGTGACATAGTATTCTAGTCAGTGGTGACATAGTACTCTCGTGTGAGGTGACATGGTACTCTAGTTTGAGGTGACATGGTACTGTAATCTGCAGTGACATAGTACACTAGTCAGTGGTGACATAGTACTCTAGTGTGAGGTGACATGGTACTCTAGTTTGAGGTGACATAGTACTGTAATCTGCAGTGACATAGTATTCTAGTCAGTGGTGACATAGTACTCTAGTGTGAGGTGACATGGTACTCTAGTTTGAGGTGACATAGTACTGTAATCTGCAGTGACATAGTACTCCAGTCAATCAGTTAGATTGTACTGAGGGTCTATTTCCCTGACGAAGCCTCATATTTCACACAAGCCTTCCACCAACCCCAGGAATATGAGTATAGATGCCCTAGAAAGCAGGGGATAAACCGTTTATCACCTGAACAAGCATTACTGTGTCATGTTGAACATTACTCTTCATCCTGCACACCAAGCTGACACCTCATGAAATATCCTCACCCTGCACAGACCTCACTTTCTGCTGAACTACAACAGTTTATCTCTCTCTCTTCCGCTCGGTGTGTGTCTCTCTCTCTTTGTCTCTCTCTCTCTTGATCTGTCTCTTTTTCGCTCTCTCTCTGTCTCACTGTCTCTGTCTCTCTTTGGCTCTATCTCTGAACATTGAAAGCAGCACTTGAGAGGAATAGATTATGTCAGAATTCTTTTTAAAATCAGACTTAAAAAATCCCAAAGAATACCTCTCTCTCTCTCTCTCCCCTCTCACTTTCTTTCCCAGTATTTTTCTCATCCTTTTGTAAGGTTTCCTCACTGATCTCTTTTGCCTGGTAAGTTTCCATAACTCATCATATTGGCAGAAGGATTGATAACTAATTTCTTTGCTTCTTAAGTCTTAATAACCCTTCATATTGATAACTTTATAACTAATTTATTTACCTGGTAAGTCTCCATAACTCATCTTATTGGCAGGAGAAATGATAACTCATAACAAGTGCATGGAAACTCTCTCTGACCACATCTGGTAGAAAGGTTAGAGTTGTTATTATGTAGTTGAAAGAGCAAATCTCTCCTCTGTAGCTGCTGCCAAGAGGTTACTGGGCTGGGGAGTCAGAAGTTACCAATGGCATGGGAACTGACATGCACAGTGTGTGTGTGTGTGTGTGTATGTGTGTGTGTCTGTGTGTGTGTGCGTATGTGAATGGCTTTGAGAACAAACTGAGCATACATCATATCGTTTTTAATGGTTACACATTTCTGAGGCCATAACTCAAGGTCTTTAAATAGAAAAAAGGGAAATATAGCATTATATATTTCTCCCCTCGACACATTTATGAGTCCTCCCTGCACTATAAACCCAGTGATTGCTATTTCAAAGTACCATGTCAGACCCTGCTCTGAACACTGCCAGCTGCCTCAGCAGAGAGAGAGAGCAAGGGGAGGAGAGCGAGGGTAGGGAGAAAGATGGAAGAAGCAAGAGAGAGAAAATAAGGGGAAGGAGAGAGAGAGATAGAGATCGAGAGGGGGGAGAGAGAAAGGGAGAACGAGAGAGAGTGAGAGAGAGTGAGAGAGAGTGAGAGAGAGGGGGTAGAGAGAAAAATTATAGCTCTGGCAAAAGTTAAGTGTCTATTCAGAAAGTCTATCTTGTGGCTGTAAATGTATCATGTTTGTGCTTACTGCTATTAAAACCCAAACCATGGCCTGGCTAGGGACGTACTTTCCACTGAAACAGAAGGAGAGAATTCCAGCCGGACAGGCAGTCAGTCCCTGTTGGGATAGGGGAAACATCTGTAGACCAATATGTGCGTCTTGCTATCTTTAGTTAAAGTGCAAATTGTTTGTGTTTTCTATGGAATTAAACTGCAATTTGTTGGCTGCTGTTATTGTGTATGTGCAGATAAATCAGGCTTCATGAATCATCCTATCAATTAAGATATCGAAATGTTCCCGTACATTCTGTGTTTCTATGACTTTAAGCCACAGATGCTTTTATTTATCACTGACAAGGAATGATGGAAACTATGGCTTTGCTGAGTGTGTTTTCTTAAACCGTTCGGTTGAACAACAGACACATAGCGAGACAGGAACAACATAGCGAGACAGGAACAGCATGCGAGGTATGCAACCTCATTCCAGGACACTCCGCTAGCTACCTCCTCAACAAATCACATTTATGGTGTTATGATCTGTAACGCAACATTTAAATACCTTTTTTCCCCATCACTCTCCTGTCAACCAACTGAGCCACTTCACATTTTCTTTATACATCCTGCAAGCTGTATGTACACCCAGTTCATATGATGGTATGACTTTCTCTCCCTCTTACCTGCTGCTGAAATGTCTCTCTCCCCCCCCCCCCCCCCTCTCTCAATTAAAATTCAATAAAAATTTAAGGGGCTTTATTAGCATGGGAAACATGTTTACATTGCCAAAGCAAGTGAAATAGATAATAAACAAAAGTGAAATAAACAATAAAAAATTAACAGTAATCATTACACTCACAAAAGCTCAAAAAGAATAAAGACATTTCAAATGTCATATTATGTCCATGATGTGCAAATAGTTAAAGTCGAAAAGGGAAAACAAATCAACTTAAATATGGGTTGTATTTACAATGGTGTTTGTTCTTCACTGGTTGCCCTTTTCTTATGGCGATCTTGCTGCTGTGATTGCACTGGTATTTTCACCCAATAGATTGGATTTGTTTTCAAATTCTTTGTCGGTCAGTGTAATCTGAGGGAAATATGTCTCTAATATGGTCATACATTTGGCAAGAGGTTAGGAAGTGCAGCTCAGTTTCAGTCTCATTTTGTGGGCAGTGTGCACATAGCCTGTCTTCTCTTGAGAGCCAGGTCTGCCTACGGCTGCCTTTCTCAATAGCAAGGCTATGCTCAAAGCTTTCCTTAATTTTGGGTCAGTCACAGTGGCCAGGTATTCTGCCACTGTGTGCTCGCTGTTTAGGGCCAAATAAGATTCTAGTTTGCTCTGTTTTTTTGTAAATTCTTTCCAATGTGTCAAGAAATTATCTTTTTATTATCTCATGATTTGGTTAAGTCTAATTGTGTTGCTGTCCTGGGGCTCTGTGGGGTCTGTTTGTGTTTGTGAACAGAACCTAGAACAAGCTTGCTTAGGGACCTCTTCTCCAGATTCATCTATCTGTAGGTGATGGCTTTATTATGGTAGGTTTGGCAATCACTTCGTTTTAGGTAGTTGTAGAATTAAACATCTCTTTTCTGGATTTTGATAATTAGCGGGTATCGGCCTAATTCTGCTCTGCATGCATTATTTGGTGTTTTACGTTGTACAGAGAGGATATTTTTACAGAATTCTGCATGCAGAGTCTTAATTTTGTTGTTTGTCCCATTTTCTTAATACTTATGTTCCTTTTTTGATGAAATAGAAGACCCTTCTTGCCTTGTCTCTCAGATCGTTCACAGCTTTGTGGAAGTTACCTGTGGCGCTGATGTTTAGGCCGAGGTATGTATCGTTTTGTTGTTGTGTGCTCTAGGGCAACGGTGTCTAGATGGAGTTTGTATTTGTGGTCATGGCAACTGGACCTTTTTGGGAACCTCATTATCTTTGTCTTACTGAGAAGACTTTGCCTTTGTTTTGGTTTGTTAGTTTGACAATTCTCTCTCTCTGTCTCTCTCTGCCTCTCTCCCCCCTCCATCCCATCCCTCACCTCCTTTGTTTTGGTTTGTTAGTTTGACAATTCTCTCTCTCTGTCTCTCTCTGCCTCTCTCCCCCCTCCATCCCATCCCTCACCTCCTTTGTTTTGGTTTGTTAGTTTGACAATTCTCTCTCTGTCTCTCTCTGCCTCTCTCCCCCCTCCATCCCATCCCTCACCTCCTTTGTTTTGGTTTGTTAGTTTGACAATTCTCTCTCTCTGTCTCTCTCTGCCTCTCTCCCCGCTCCATCCCATCACTCACCTCCTTTGTTTTCAGTCTATTAAAATGTGTTCTGGCGTCTTGCCACTTGACACATAATCCGTATAAACTGGGTCCAGGGAGAATTATTGTTGTGTAAATCTTCAGACCTTTTTATAAGATCAAAGTTTCCAGACATAAATCATATCGTTCTTCACAAATCCACACGCTTCGCAAAAAGGGAGAAGAGGAGAAAATCAAACGCTCCCTCCATCCCTCTTCTCTATGTGTGGAGCGTTGTCAGAGAGCTCATTCAAAGAGCTGTTAATTAAAGAGTTGGATGCCAGGACTGATATTAACATTGAACATGTATGATAATATCAGTGTAGTTTCCCTCATTGTTGTTTAGAGACTCTAAAATGCGATGTTAAAAACGTGTTAAAAAGACCTCTTAACATGAGGTGATCCCAGTGGATCTAACGCTGGTCAGATAGATGTACAGTACGTCTTCTTACTGTCTATCTATCTATCTATCTATCTATCTATCTTTCTATCTATCTATCTATCTATCTATCTATCTATCTATCTATCTATCTATCTATCTATCTATCTATCTATCTATCTATCTATCTATCTATCTATCTAATGGAAGTTACTCATCACTGATGTGAGCTGTGGGGTATGTACTGACACACACACACATGGAACAGGCTCAGACCTATACAGTATATATTTCTCAATGTGGGCCTGCTTTTATGAAATCCAATCATTCCAGACATACTGAACAGTTCCTGTCTTCTTACGTCTGTTGAGGCCTTGAAACCATCAAATGAAGTTTTTAAATGAGGCTGCCACCCAGAGCACACAGTGGAATATTATTTTGACACCTCATTGCCCCGAGGGGGTGAGCGGGCCCTTTTTTAATGTGTGATCCGCCAAGGCTTGCGTTGGCTGGCAGATTTTATCAGCAAACAAGACAGGCCAGCGCAGCGCTGTGCGACGCCATGCAGATCAGACTAAATAAAAGGGGGGTGACTGATAAAAATGTCAAGGATTATCTCCACTTTGCGGGCCTCTGTGATGTCGTATCAAAAATGATTTGGTGGAAGTGATTTTGGCAGGAAGAGAGATGATGATAGGAGGGAGGGAGGGAGGGAGGGAGGGAGGGAGGGAGGGAGGGAGGGAGGGAGGGAGGGAGGGAGGGGTGCAGTGTATGTGTGAGAGAGAGGATTTTGTTTTCCGTTATTTAATTCCTTCACTGCCTTTTCTTTTGGTTCTGACAGCTCTGTGGAGACACAGAGTATTAACTAGTTGTGAGGAGAGAAATGGGCGCATCAGGAGATGAATGGCCCCAAGTCGGCTGCAGGTTTCAGGAAATGACTCAGTTGGTAGAATAGACACATACCAACACGCTCATACTTGCACACATACATGCACACACGCACACAGACACACATACACACGCAAACACACACACACAAAGGCTATGACAGGTATGAGGGGTAATGCATAATTATTGTTTTGTCTTCCCAATGCGTCCTCTAAGGAGATACTACGCAATTTTCTTGTCACTTAACTTTCATCGCTAATCTTCTACTCCTTCTTTTCCTCTTCCCAGTCTGTCCATCATGCTTTCATCAAGTCTGACAGGACGGACTAGTACAACAGATAGTCTGATGAGTGTGTGTGTGTTTGTGTGTGCGGGCGTGTGTGCGTACGTAGGTGCGGTTGTGTGTGCGTGTGTGCTTGTGCACATGTGCGTGTCACAGTAAAGTCTCCAGGTAAAATTCTTCAGTCTACACCCATAATACCCTGATTTACTGAGTAGGCCTGAGGCGACTGGGAGGAGGTTTATGTGCAAATCTACGGAGAGTGTCAGTCTGTGTCATTCTGTCACTCTAGCCTTGTCAACTGTCTGGCTCAAGAAGGTCTGCCAGGATTACTACTGTGTCTACTGAAATGAACTCAGTGTGGTTTTTCCCTGGTTGTCTGTCGTCTTCACCTGGGGTTGATCTAGAGACAGTAGCACATACAGTAGATGATCAAGTGTGGTTTTCTGAAAGAGACAGGGGAGGGGAGGCAGCATGAAGCACTTTAGAAGTTCCTCTCCTTCTATCTATGTTGATTTCTCTTTCAATCCTCCCCTAGGGTAATGACTCGACGCAGCCTTTACAAAAGATACGAGAGGCAGGGGGTAACTGGGGGGAGGAGAAGATGGGAGGGGGTTTAACAGATGAAAATAAAGTAGAGAAGAGAACCTGCCAGTAGGTTGAAAGGAGGTATTGTAAGCGTGGGTAAGCACATCTGTGAGGGCTCTTTGAAGTGGAGGGGATGAGAGGGAGAAACGTGTGTGAAGTCACACCTTTCATTCACTAGGGAGAAATGGAGCAAAGAGCCTGGACTTCCCAACCAACCACTATTTATAGAACCGATGATAAACTCCCCTCCTTCACTGCGCACACACACACACACACACACACACTCACACTTTTAAGTTCAAGATTACAATGTTGACTTCATTTACTTTTCTGTTTTGGTCAGAGTTTTATCTGTCTCAACTGAGATTAACAGCAAATATTTACCTCAAAATCTTTTGAAACTTTTGTCTTTCAGAAAAGTCTTCACTTCAGTGCTCAGATGAACACCAAACAGCATGAGATGGAGAGAAATAGAGAGAGAACAATGACTGTTTTTTAGATCAAATGTTCTAAAGAAAGGAATAAAGCGGACCGGGAGAGAGGTGGAATCCCTGAAGATTCCACTTCTCCTACCCACTTCCTCTCCCACTCTCTGCCCCATTGCTCCCCACTAACCAGGCAGCACTTTAACCAAAGCAGAGAAGGACCATACAATGGAGGTCAATTGGCTGCTGGTCCTGCTGCCTGCCTGTCAGTGGGCTGCTGGTCCGGGCTGCCTGCCTGTCAGTGGGCTGCTGGTCCGGCTGCCTGCTTGTCAGTGGGCTGCTGGTCCGGCTGCCTGCCTGTCAGTGGGCTGCTGGTCCGGCTGCCTGCCTGTCAGTGGGCTGCTGGTCCGGCTGCCTGCCTGTCAGTGGGCTGCTGCAGTGGGTCCTGCTGGTAGGATCAGAGCAGTGTTTTTTCTGAAGGGTTGTCAGCTGTCAGCATGGGGATGTTCCAGCATGTGGTAACAGTAGGGGAACCAGGCTTTGATACAACTTTTTTTTAAGGTAATCTTTCTTTAGGCAAGTCAGTTAAGAACAAATTCTTATTTACAATGACAGCCTACCCGGACGACGCTGGGCCAATTGTGCGCCGCCCTATTGGACTCCTAATCACGGCCGGTTCTGATACAGCCTGGGATTGAACCAGGGTCTGTAGTGACACCTCTAGCACTGAGATGCAGTGTCTTAGACCGCTGCACCACTCGGGAGCTCATGTGTTGATATGTGTGTCCCTCTCCTCTCCTCCTAACTGCTTTTTCTATCGCCCTACCTCTCCACCTACCCCTTCCTCTCTTACTCCCTCCTACCTCTTCCTCCCCCCATTCTCCTACCCTCTTCCCTTTTCCCCCTCCTCTCCCCTTCTTTTCATCTCCTCCCCTCCTACTCTCCTCCCCTCCTACTCTCCTCCCCCTCCGCTCGCTCCTGTTTGAAGTTGCTCCTCGGCAACATGAGGCTGAGATGTGGACATCCACGGACCAGGGGAGGGGAGACATTATTCTACTGTACTATACATACACTTACTGTACAACCAACCAATCAGTTAAGGCAACGTTGTTATTTCAAGTGACATCAGGCCATAAAAGGCCTCTATATACAGTACATAGTAGATCCAGGTACAGTACATCCTGGCGGCACATACAGTATGTAGGGGAACAAACTACACCACACCCATGTTCTCAGTCTCTTCCACTGTTCTCAGTCCCTTCCACTGTTCTCAGTCTCTTCCACTGTTCTCAGTCTCTTCCACTGTTCTCAGTCACTTCCACTGTTCTCAGTCCCTTCCACTGTTCTCAGTCCCTTCCACTGTTCTCCACTGTTCTCAGTCCTTCCACTGTTCTCAGTCCCTTCTTCCACTGTTCTCAGTCAGTCTCTTCCACTGTTCTCAGTCTCTTCCCTTCACTTCCACTGTTCTCAGTCTCTTCCACTGTTCTTCTTCCACTTCCCTTCCACTGTTCTCAGTCACTTCCACTGTTCTCAGTCTCTTCCACTGTTTCTCAGTCTCTTCCACTGTTCTGTTCTCAGTCTCTTCCACTGTTCTCAGTCCTTCCACTGTTCTCAGTCCTTCCACTGTTCTCAGTCTCTTCCTTCTCACTTCCACTGCTCTTCCACTGTTCTCAGTCTCTTCCACTGTTCTCAGTCTCTTCCACTGTTCTCCTTCCACTGTTCTCAGTCTCTTCCACTGTTCTCAGTCTCTTCCACTGTTCTCAGTCCCTTCCACTGTTCTCAGTCTCTTCCACTGTTCTCAGTCCCTTCCACTGTTCTCAGTCCCTTCCACTGTTCTCAGTCCCTTCCACTGTTCTGTTCTTCAGTTCTCTTCCACTGTTCTCAGTCCCTTCCACTGTTCTCAGTCTCTTCCACTGTTCTCAGTTCTTCCACTGTTCTCAGTCACTTCCACTGTTCTCAGTCCCTTCCACTGTTCTCAGTCACTTCCACTGTTCTCAGTCTCTTCCACTGTTCTTCTCCACTGTTCTCAGTCACTTCCACTGTTCTCAGTCTCTTCCACTGTTCTCCTTCCACTGTTCTCAGTCTCTTCCACTGTTCTCAGTCACTTCCACTGTTCTCAGTCTCTTCCACTGTTCTCAGTCACTTCCACTGTTCTCAGTCTTCCACTGTTCTCAGTCACTTCCACTGTTCTCAGTCACTTCCACTGTTCTCAGTCTCTTCCACTGTTCTCAGTCACTTCCACTTCCACTGTTCTCAGTCTCTTCCACTGTTCTCAGTCTCTTCCACTGTTCTCAGTCACTTCCACTGTTCTCAGTCTTCCACTGTTCTGTTCTCAGTCTTCCTGTTCTGTTCTTCCACTGTTCTCTTCCACTGTTCTCAGTCTCTTCCACTGTTCTCAGTCTCTTCCACTGTTCTCAGTCTTCCACTGTTCTGTTCTCCACTGTTCTCTCTTCCACTGTTCTCAGTCTCTTCCACTGTTCTCAGTCTTCCACTGTTCTCAGTCTCTTCCACTGTTCTCAGTCTTCCACTGTTCTCAGTTCTTCCACTGTTCTCAGTCTCTTCCACTGTTCTCAGTCTCTTCCACTGTTCTCAGTCTCTTCCACTGTTCTCAGTCTCTTCCACTGTTCTCAGTCTCTTCCACTGTTCTCAGTCTCTTCCACTGTTCTCTTCCACTGTTCTGTTCTGTTCTCAGTCTTCCACTGTTCTCAGTCACTTCCACTGTTCTCAGTCTTCCACTGTTCTCAGTCTCTTCCACTGTTCTCAGTCCTTCCACTGTTCTCAGTCTCTTCCACTGTTCTCAGTCTCTTCCACTGTTCTCAGTCTCTTCCTGTTCTCAGTCTCTTCTGTTCTCAGTCCACTGTTCTTCCACTGTTCTCAGTCTCTTCCACTGTTCTTCCACTGTTCTCACTGTTCTCACTTCCACTGTTCTCAGTCCTTCCACTGTTCTCAGTTCTTCCACTGTTCTCAGTCCTTCCACTGTTCTCAGTCTCTTCCACTGTTCTCAGTCCCTTCCACTGTTCTCAGTCTCTTCCACTGTTCTCAGTCCCTTCCACTGTTCTCAGTCTCTTCCACTGTTCTCAGTCTCTTCCACTGTTCTCAGTCCCTTCCACTGTTCTCAGTCTCTTCCACTGTTCTCAGTCTCTTCCACTGTTCTCAGTCACTTCCACTGTTCTCAGTCACTTCCACTGTTCTCAGTCCTCACTGTTCTCAGTCACTTCCACTGTTCTCAGTCCCTTCCACTGTTCTCAGTCTCTTCCACTGTTCTCAGTCTCTTCCACTGTTCTCAGTCTCTTCCACTGTTCTCAGTCACTTCCACTGTTCTCAGTCCCTTCCACTGTTCTCAGTCACTTCCACTGTTCTCAGTCTCTTCCACTGTTCTCAGTCACTTCCACTGTTCTCAGTCTCTTCCACTGTTCTCAGTCTCTTCCACTGTTCTCAGTCCCTTCCACTGTTCTCAGTCTCTTCCACTGTTCTCAGTCTCTTCCACTGTTCTCAGTCTCTTCCACTGTTCTCAGTCTCTTCCACTGTTCTCTTCCACTGTTCTCAGTCACTTCCACTGTTCTCAGTCCCTTCCACTGTTCTCAGTCACTTCCACTGTTCTCAGTCCCTTCCACTGTTCTCAGTCACTTCCACTGTTCTCAGTCTCTTCCACTGTTCTCAGTCCCTTCCACTGTTCTCAGTCTCTTCCACTGTTCTCAGTCTCTTCCACTGTTCTCAGTCACTTCCACTGTTCTCAGTCAGTTCTCAGTCACTTCCACTGTTCTCAGTCACTTCCACTGTTCTCAGTCACTTCCACTGTTCTCAGTCCCTTCCACTGTTCTCAGTCACTTCCACTGTTCTCAGTCTCTTCCACTGTTCTCAGTCTCTTCCACTGTTCTCAGTCTCTTCCACTGTTCTCTCTTCCAGTTCTCAGTCACTTCCACTGTTCTCAGTCCTTCCACTGTTCTCAGTCACTTCCACTGCTCTCAGTCCCTTCCACTGTTCTCAGTCACTTCCACTGTTCTCAGTCTCTTCCACTGTTCTCAGTCTCTTCCACTGTTCTCAGTCTCTTCCACTGTTCTCAGTCCCTTCCACTGTTCTCAGTCACTTCCACTGTTCTCAGTCACTTCCACTGTTCTCAGTCACTTCCACTGTTCTCAGTCACTTCCACTGTTCTCAGTCACGTCACTTCCACTGTTCTCAGTCACTTCCACTGTTCTCAGTCACTTCCACTGTTCTCAGTCACTTCCACTGTTCTCAGTCACTTCCACTGTTCTCAGTCACTTCCACTGTTCTCAGTCTCTTCCACTGTTCTCAGTCACTTCCACTGTTCTCAGTCTCTTCCACTGTTCTCAGTCACTTCCACTGTTCTGACTCTTCTACTGTTCTCAGTCTCTTCCACTGTTCTCAGTCACTTCCACCGTTCTCAGTCACTTCCACTGTTCTGACTCTTCTACTGTTCTCAGTCACTTCCACTGTTCTGTCTCTTCCACTGTTCTGTCACTTTCACTGTTCTCAGTCTCTTCCATTGTTCTCAGTCACTTCCACTGTTCTCAGTCACTTCCACTGTTCTCAGTCACTTCCACTGTTCTCAGTCTCTTCCACTGTTCTCAGTCACTTCCACTGTTCTCAGTCACTTCCACTGTTCTCAGTCTCTTCCACTGTTCTCAGTCACTTCCACTGTTCTCAGTCTCTTCCACTGTTCTCAGTCACTTCCACTGTTCTCAGTCAGTTCTCAGTCACTTCCACTGTTCTCAGTCACTTCCACTGTTCTCAGTCACTTCCACTGTTCAGTCACTTCCACTGTTCTCAGTCTCTTCCACTGTTCTCAGTCTCTTCCACTGTTCTCAGTCTCTTCCACTGTTCTCAGTCTCTTCCACTGTTCTCAGTCTCTTCCACTGTTCTCAGTCCTTCCACTGTTCCACTGTTCTCACTGTTCTCTTCTTCCACTGTTCTCAGTCTTCCACTGTTCCAGTCCTTCCACTGTTCTCAGTCACTTCCACTGTTCTCAGTCACTTCCACTGTTCTCAGTCTCTTCCACTGTTCTCAGTCCTTCCACTGTTCTCAGTCTCTTCCACTGTTCTCAGTCCTTCCACTGTTCTCAGTCACTTCCACTGTTCTCAGTCTCTTCCACTGTTCTCAGTCCCTTCCACTGTTCTCAGTCTCTTCCACTGTTCTCAGTTCTTCCACTGTTCTCAGTCACTTCCAGTCACTTCCACTGTTCTCAGTCTTCCACTGTTCTCAGTCCCTTCCACTGTTCTCAGTCACTTCCACTGTTCTCAGTCCACTGTTCTCAGTCACTTCCACTGTTCTCAGTCTCTTCCACTGTTCTCAGTCTCTTCCACTGTTCTCAGTCACTTCCACTGTTCTCAGTCCCTTCCACTGTTCTCAGTCACTTCCACTGTTCTCAGTCCCTTCCACTGTTCTCAGTCACTTCCACTGTTCTCAGTCACTTCCACTGTTCTCAGTCACTTCCACTGTTCTCAGTCTTCCACTTCTCAGTCTCTTCCACTGTTCTCTCTCAGTCCCTTCCACTGTTCTCAGTCACTTCCACTGTTCTCAGTCTTCCACTGTTCTCAGTTCCACTGTTCTCAGTCCTTCCACTGTTCTCCAGTCCACTGTTCTTCCACTGTTCTCAGTCACTTCCACTGTTCTCAGTCACTTCCACTGTTCTCAGTCACTTCCACTGTTCTCAGTCACTTCCACTGTTCTCAGTCACTTCCACTGTTCTCAGTCTCTTCCACTGTTCTCAGTCTCTTCCACTGTTCTCAGTCACTTCCACTGTTCTCAGTCACTTCCACTGTTCTCAGTCACTTCCACTGTTCTCAGTCACTTCCACTGTTCTCAGTCACTTCCACTGTCTCTTCCACTGTTCTCAGTCACTTCCACTGTTCTCAGTCTCTTCCACTGTTCTGTCTCTTCCACTGTTCTCAGTCACTTCCACTGTTCTCAGTCTTCCACTTCCACTGTTCTCAGTCTCTTCCACTGTTCTCAGTCACTTCCACTGTTTCTCCAGTTCTCTCTTCCACTGTTCTCTCACTTCTGTTCTCAGTCTCTTCCACTGTTCTCAGTCACTTCCACTGTTCTCAGTCACTTCCACTGTTCTCAGTCACTTCCACTGTTCTCAGTCACTTCCACTGTTCTCAGTCTCTTCCACTGTTCTCAGTCCTTCCACTGTTCTCAGTCTCTTCCACTGTTCTCAGTCCACTTCCACTGTTCTCAGTCTCTTCCACTGTTCTCAGTCTCTTCCACTGTTCTCAGTCTCTTCCACTGTTCTCAGTCCTTCCACTGTTCTCTCTCTTCCACTGTTCTCAGTCTCTTCCACTGTTCTCAGTCTCTTCCACTGTTCTCAGTCCCTTCCACTGTTCTCAGTCACTTCCACTGTTCTCAGTCTCTTCCACTGTTCTCAGTCCTTCCACTGTTCTCAGTCACTTCCACTGTTCTCACTTCCACTGTTCTCAGTCACTTCCACTGTTCTCAGTCACTTCCACTGTTCTCAGTCTCTTCCACTGTTCTCAGTCCCTTCCACTGTTCTTCACTGTTCTCAGTCTCTTCCACTGTTCTCAGTCCTTCCACTGTTCTCAGTCACTTCAGTCTCTTCCACTGTTCTCAGTCCTTCCACTGTTCTCAGTCTTCCACTGTTTCTCAGTCTCTTCCACTGTTCTCAGTCACTTCCACTGTTCTCAGTCTCTTCCACTGTTCTCAGTCCCTTCCACTGTTCTCAGTCACTTCCACTGTTCTCAGTCCCTTCCACTGTTCTCAGTCACTTCCACTGTTCTCAGTCTCTTCCACTGTTCTCAGTCTCTTCCACTGTTCTCAGTCACTTCCACTGTTCTCAGTCTCTTCCACTGTTCTCAGTCACTTCCACTGTTCTCAGTCTCTTCCACTGTTCTCAGTCCCTTCCACTGTTCTCAGTCTCTTCCACTGTTCTCAGTCTCTTCCACTGTTCTCAGTCCCTTCCACTGTTCTCAGTCCCTTCCACTGTTCTCAGTCTCTTCCACTGTTCTCAGTCTCTTCCACTGTTCTCAGTCTCTTCCACTGTTCTCAGTCACTTCCACTGTTCTCAGTCACTTCCACTGTTCTCAGTCCCTTCCACTGTTCTCAGTCACTTCCACTGTTCTCAGTCACTTCCACTGTTCTCAGTCACTTCCACTGTTCTCAGTCACTTCCACTGTTCCACTGTTCTCAGTCACTTCCACTGTTCTCAGTCTCTTCCACTGTTCTCAGTCACTTCCACTGTTCTCTCAGTCACTTCCACTGTTCTCTCAGTTCTCAGTCACTTCCACTGTTCTCAGTCACTTCCACTGTTCTCAGTTTCCACTGTTCTCAGTCCTTCCACTGTTCTCAGTCACTTCCACTGTTCTCAGTCCTTCCACTGTTCTCAGTCACTTCCACTGTTCTCAGTCTCTTCCACTGTTCTCAGTCTCTTCCACTGTTCTCAGTCACTTCCACTGTTCTGTTCTTCCACTGTTCTCAGTCACTTCCACTGTTCTCAGTCCCTTCCACTGTTCTCAGTCACTTCCACTGTTCTCAGTCTCTTCCACTGTTCTCAGTCTCTTCCACTGTTCTCAGTCACTTCCACTGCTCTCAGTCCCTTCCACTGTTCTCAGTCACTTCCACTGTTCTCAGTCCCTTCCACTGTTCTCAGTCACTTCCACTGTTCTCAGTCACTTCCACTGCTCTCCGTCACTTCCACTGTTCTCAGTCACTTCCACTGTTCTCAGTCACTTCCACTGCTCTCAGTCACTTCCACTGTTCTCAGTCACTTCCACTGTTCTCACTCAGTCTCTTCCACTGTTCTCAGTCACTTCCACTGTTCTCAGTCTCTTCCACTGTTCTCAGTCTTCCACTGTTCTGACTCTTCACTGTTCTCAGTCTCTTCCACTGTTCTCAGTCACTTCCACCGTTCTCAGTCACTTCCACTGTTCTGACTCTTCTACTGTTCTCAGTCACTTCCACTGTTCTGTCTCTTCCACTGTTCTGTCACTTCCACTGTTCTCAGTCACTTCCACTGTTCTCAGTCACTTCCACTGTTCTCAGTCTCTTCCACTGTTCTCAGTCACTTCCACTGTTCTCAGTCACTTCCACTGTTCTCAGTCACTTCCACTGTTCTCAGTCACTTCCACTGTTCTCAGTCACTTCCACTGTTCTCAGTCTCTTCCACTGTTCTCAGTCTCTTCCACTGTTCTCAGTCACTTCCACTGTTCTCAGTTCTCAGTCACTTCCACTGTTCTCAGTCACTTCCACTGTTCTCCACTGTCAGTCCTTCCACTGTTCTCAGTCACTTCCACTGTTCTCAGTCTCTTCCACTGTTCTCAGTCCTTCCACTGTTCTCAGTCACTTCCACTGTTCTCAGTCTCTTCCACTGTTCTCAGTCACTTCCACTGTTCTCAGTCACTTCCACTGTTCTCAGTCCCTTCCACTGTTCTCAGTCACTTCCACTGTTCTCAGTCCCTTCCACTGTTCTCAGTCACTTCCACTGTTCTCAGTCACTTCCACTGTTCTCAGTCCTTCCACTGTTCTCAGTCTTCTGTTCTCAGTCACTTCCACTGTTCTCACTGTTCTCAGTCACTTCCACTGTTCTGTTCCACTGTTCTTCCACTGTTCTCAGTCCCTTCCACTGTTCTCAGTCACTTCCACTGTTCTCAGTCTCTTCCACTGTTCTCAGTCACTTCCACTGTTCTCAGTCACTTCCACTGTTCTCAGTCCCTTCCACTGTTCTCAGTCACTTCCACTGTTCTCAGTCCCTTCCACTGTTCTCAGTCACTTCCACTGTTCTCAGTCTCTTCCACTGTTCTCAGTCACTTCCACTGTTCTCAGTCACTTCCACTGTTCTCAGTCTCTTCCACTGTTCTCAGTCACTTCCACTGTTCTCAGTCCCTTCCACTGTTCTCAGTCACTTCCACTGTCTTCCACTGTTCTCAGTCTCTTCCACTGTTCTCAGTCCCTTCCACTGTTCTCAGTCACTTCCACTGTTCTCAGTCTTCCACTGTTCCACTGTTCTCACTTCCACTGTTCTCAGTCACTTCCACTG
Organism: Oncorhynchus nerka; assembly: GCF_034236695.1. Lineage (NCBI taxonomy): Eukaryota > Metazoa > Chordata > Actinopteri > Salmoniformes > Salmonidae > Oncorhynchus > Oncorhynchus nerka. The sequence continues at coordinate 26,202,891 of NC_088399.1, forward strand.
CTCTCCGTCACTTCCACTGTTCTCAGTCACTTCCACTGTTCTCAGTCACTTCCACTGCTCTCAGTCACTTCCACTGTTCTCAGTCACTTCCACTGTTCTCAGTCACTTCCACTGTTCTCAGTCTCTTCCACTGTTCTCAGTCTCAGTCTCTTCCACTGTTCTCAGTCACTTCCACTGTTCTCAGTCACTTCCACTGTTCTCAGTCACTTCCACTGTTTCAGTCACTTGTTCTCAGTCACTTCCACTGTTCTCAGTCTCTTCCACTGTTCTCAGTCAGTCCTTCACTGTTCTCAGTCTCTTCCACTGTTCTGTCTCTTCAGTCACTTCCACTGTTCTCAGTCTCTTCCACTGTTCTCAGTCTCTTCCACTGTTCTCAGTCACTTCCACTGTTCTCAGTCACTTCCACTGTTCTCAGTCTTCCACTGTTCTTCTTCCACTGTTCTCAGTCACTTCCACTGTTCTCAGTCACTTCCACTGTTCTCAGTCACTTCCACTGTTCTCAGTCACTTCCACTGTTCTCAGTTCTTCCACTGTTCTCAGTCTCTTCCACTGTTCTCAGTCTCTTCCACTGTTCTCAGTCCTTCCACTTCCAGTCTCTTCCACTGTTCTCAGTCACTTCTGTTCACTGTTCTCAGTCTGTTCTCAGTCTTCCACTGTTCTCAGTCCCTTCCACTGTTCTCAGTCTCTTCCACTGTTCTCAGTCTCTTCCACTGTTCTCAGTCTCTTCCACTGTTCTCAGTCTCTTCCACTGTTCTCAGTCTCTTCCACTGTTCTCAGTCACTTCCACTGTTCTCTCAGTCTCTTCCACTGTTCTCAGTCCCTTCCACTGTTCTCAGTCTTCCACTGTTCTCCAGTCACTTCCACTGTTCTCAGTCTCTTCCACTGTTCTCAGTTCTTCCACTGTTCTCAGTCCTTCCACTGTTCTCAGTCTCTTCCACTTCCACTCTTCCACTGTTCTCAGTCACTTCCACTGTTCTCAGTCTCTTCCACTGTTCTCAGTCCCTTCCACTGTTCTCAGTCTCTTCCACTGTTCTCAGTCTCTTCCACTGTTCTCAGTCTCTTCCACTGTTCTCAGTCTCTTCCACTGTTCTCAGTCCCTTCCACTGTTCTCAGTCACTTCCACTGTTCTCAGTCTCTTCCACTGTTCTCAGTCACTTCCACTGTTCTCAGTCTCTTCCACTGTTCTCACTGTTCTCAGTCTCTTCCACTGTTCTCAGTCAGTCTCTTCCACTGTTCTCAGTCTCTTCCACTGTTCTCAGTCCCTTCCACTGTTCTCAGTTCCACTGTTCTCAGTCCTTCCACTGTTCTCAGTCTCTTCCACTGTTCTCAGTCTCCACTTCCACTGTTCTCAGTCACTTCCACTGTTCTCAGTCTCTTCCACTGTTCTCAGTCACTTCCACTGTTCTCAGTCTCTTCCACTGTTCTCAGTCTCTTCCACTGTTCTCAGTCCTTCCACTGTTCTCAGTCTTCCACTGTTCTGTTCTCAGTCTCTTCCACTGTTCTCAGTCTCTTCTGTTCTTCACTTCCACTGTTCTCAGTCACTTCCACTGTTCTCAGTCACTTCCACTGTTCTCAGTCCCTTCCACTGTTCTCAGTCTCTTCCACTGTTCTCAGTCACTTCCACTGTTCTCAGTCACTTCCACTGTTCTCAGTCTCTTCCACTGTTCTCAGTCTCTTCCACTGTTCTCAGTCCCTTCCACTGTTCTCAGTCCCTTCCACTGTTCTCAGTCTCTTCCACTGTTCTCAGTCTCTTCCACTGTTCTGTTCTCAGTCACTTCCACTGTTCTCAGTCACTTCCACTGTTCTCAGTCCCTTCCACTGTTCTCAGTTCTTCCACTGTTCTCAGTCTCTTCCACTGTTCTCAGTCACTTCCACTGTTCTCAGTCTCTTCCACTGTTCTCAGTCTCTTCCACTGTTCTCAGTCCTTCCACTGTTCTCAGTCCCTTCCACTGTTCTCAGTCTCTTCCACTGTTCTCAGTCTCTTCCACTGTTCTGTTCTCCACTGTCTCTTCCACTGTTCTCAGTCACTTCCACTGTTCTCAGTCACTTCCACTGTTCTCAGTCCTTCCACTGTTCTCCACTGTTCTCAGTCCTTCCACTGTTCTCAGTCACTTCCACTGTTCTCAGTCTCTTCCACTGTTCTCAGTCCTTCCACTGTTCTCAGTCTCTTCTTCCACTGTTCTCAGTCACTTCCACTGTTCTCTCAGTCAGTCTTCCACTGTTCTTCTCCAGTTCTCAGTCACTTCCACTGTTCTCAGTCACTTCCACTGTTCTCAGTCACTTCCACTGTTCTCAGTCCTTCCACTGTTCTCAGTCACTTCCACTGTTCTCAGTCTCTTCCACTGTTCTCAGTCTCTTCCACTGTTCTCAGTCACTTCCACTGTTCTCAGTCCTTCCACTGTTCTCAGTTCTCACTTCCACTGTTCTCAGTCTTCCACTGTTCTCAGTCACTTCCACTGTTCTCAGTCTCTTCCACTGTTCTCAGTCTCTTCCACTGTTCTCAGTCACTTCCACTGTTCTCAGTCCTTCCACTGTTCTCAGTCACTTCCACTGTTCTCAGTCTTCCACTGTTCTCAGTCACTTCCACTGTTCTCAGTCACTTCCACTGTTCTCAGTCACTTCCACTGTTCTTCTTCCACTGTTCTCAGTCACTTCCACTGTTCTCAGTCACTTCCACTGTTCTCAGTCACTGTTCCACTGTTCTCAGTCACTTCCACTGTTCTCAGTCTCTTCCACTGTTCTCAGTCTCTTCCACTGTTCTCAGTCTCTTCCACTGTTCTCAGTCTCTTCCACTGTTCTCAGTCTCTTCCACTGTTCTCAGTCTCTTCCACTGTTCTCAGTGTTCTTCCACTGTTCTCAGTCACTTCCACTGTTCTCAGTCTCTTCCACTGTTCTCAGTCACTTCCACTGTTCTCCACTGTTCTCAGTCTCTTCCACTGTTCTCAGTCCCTTCCACTGTTCTCAGTCTTCCACTGTTCTCTCTTCCACTGTTCTCAGTCTCTTCCACTGTTCTCAGTCTCTTCCACTGTTCTCAGTCACTTCCACTGTTCTCAGTCTCTTCCAGTTCTCAGTCACTTCCACTGTTCTCAGTCTCTTCCACTGTTCTCAGTCTCTTCCACTGTTCTCAGTCCCTTCCACTGTTCTCAGTCTCTTCCACTGTTCTCAGTCAGTCTTCCACTGTTCTCAGTCTCTTCCACTGTTGTTCTTCCACTGTTCTCAGTCTCTTCCACTGTTCTCAGTCTCTTCCACTGTTCTCAGTCTCTTCCACTGTTCTCAGTCTCTTCCACTGTTCTCAGTCACTTCCACTGTCCTCAGTCACTTCCACTGTTCTCAGTCACTTCCACTGTTCTCAGTTCCTTCCACTGTTCTCAGTCTCTTCCACTGTTCTCAGTCTCTTCCACTGTCCTCAGTCACTTCCACTGTTCTCAGTCTCTTCCACTGTTCTCAGTCTCTTCCACTGTTCTCAGCCTTCCACTGTTCTCAGTCCTTCCACTGTTCTCAGTTCCACTGTTCTGTCTCTTCCACTGTTCTCAGTCACTTCCACTGTTCTCAGTCTCTTCCACTGTTCTCAGTCACTTCCACTGTTCTCAGTCCCTTCCACTGTTCTTCCACTGTTCTCAGTCTTCCACTGTTCTCAGTCTCTTCCACTGTTCTCAGTCACTTCCACTGTTCTCAGTCTCTTCCACTGTTCTCAGTCTCTTCCACTGTTCTCAGTCACTTCCACTGTTCTCAGTCCTTCCACTCAGTCTCTTCCACTGTTCTCAGTCTCTTCCACTGTTCTCAGTCTCTTCCACTGTTCTCAGTCACTTCCACTGTTCTCAGTTCTCTTCCACTGTTCTCAGTCACTTCCACTGTTCTCAGTCCTTCCACTGTTCTCAGTCACTTCCACTGTTCTCAGTCTCTTCCACTGTTCTCAGTCCTTCCACTGTTCTCAGTCTCTTCCACTGTTCTCAGTCTCTTCCACTGTTCTCAGTCACTTCCACTGTTCTCAGTCACTTCCACTGTTCTCAGTCTCTCAGTCACTTCCACTGTTCTCAGTCACTTCCACTGTTCTCAGTCACTTCCACTGTTCTCAGTCACTTCCACTGTTCTCAGTCCTTCCACTGTTCTCAGTCTCTTCCACTGTTCTCAGTCTCTTCCACTGTTCTCAGTCTCTTCCACTGTTCTCAGTCACTTCCACTGTTCTCAGTCCCTTCCACTGTTCTCAGTCACTTCCACTCTCTCAGTCCCACTGTTCTCAGTCACTTCCACTGTTCTCAGTCTCTTCCACTGTTCTCAGTCTCTTCCACTGTTCTCAGTCACTTCCACTTCCACTGTTCTCAGTCACTTCCACTGTTCTCAGTCCTTCCACTGTTCTCAGTCACTTCCACTGTTCTCAGTCACTTCTGCTCTCCGTCACTTCCACTGTTCTCAGTCACTTCCACTGTTCTCAGTCACTTCCACTGTCAGTCTTCCACTGTTCTCAGTCACTTCCACTGTTCTCAGTCTTCCACTGTTCTCAGTCTCTTCCACTGTTCTCAGTCACTTCCACTGTTCTCAGTCTCTTCCACTGTTCTCAGTCACTTCCACTGTTCTCAGTCTCTTCTCTGTTCTCAGTCTCTTCCACTGTTCTCAGTCACTTCCACTGTTCTCAGTCACTTCCACTGTTCTTCCACTGTTCTCAGTCACTTCCACTGTTCTGTCTCTTCACTGTTCTCACTTCACTGTTCTCAGTTCTTCCACTTGTCAGTCACTTCCACTGTTCTGTCACTTCCACTCTCAGTCACTTCCACTGTTCTCAGTCTCTTCCACTGTTCTCAGTCACTTCCACTGTTCTCAGTCACTTCCACTGTTCTCAGTCACTTCCACTGTTCTCAGTCTCTTCCACTGTTCTCAGTCACTTCCACTGTTCTCAGTCACTTCCACTGTTCTCAGTCTCTTCCACTGTTCTCAGTCACTTCCACTGTTCTCAGTCTCTTCCACTGTTCTCAGTCACTTCCACTGTTCTCAGTCAGTTCTCAGTCACTTCCACTGTTCTCAGTCACTTCCACTGTTCTCAGTCACTTCCACTGTTCTCTTTCCACTGCTCTCAGTCCCTTCCACTGTTCTCAGTCTCTTCCACTGTTCTCAGTCTCTTCCACTGTTCTCAGTCTCTTCCACTGTTCTCAGTCCCTTCCACTGTTCTCAGTCACTTCCACTGTTCTCAGTCCCTTCCACTGTTCTCAGTCACTTCCACTGTTCTCAGTCCCTTCCACTGTTCTCAGTCACTTCCACTGTTCTCAGTCACTTCCACTGCTCTCAGTCTCTTCCACTGTTCTCAGTCCCTTCCACTGTTCTCAGTCACTTCCACTGTTCTCAGTCCCTTCCACTGTTCTCAGTCACTTCCACTGTTCTCAGTCTCTTCCACTGTTCTCAGTCCCTTCCACTGTTCTCAGTCACTTCCACTGTTCTCAGTCTCTTCCACTGTTCTCAGTCACTTCCACTGTTCTCAGTCACTTCCACTGTTCTCAGTCCCTTCCACTGTTCTCAGTCACTTCCACTGTTCTCAGTCCCTTCCACTGTTCTCAGTCACTTCCACTGTTCTCAGTCTCTTCCACTGTTCTCAGTCTCTTCCACTGTTCTCAGTCACTTCCACTGTTCTCAGTCCCTTCCACTGTTCTCAGTCACTTCCACTGTTCTCAGTCCCTTCCACTGTTCTCACTTCCACTGTTCTCAGTCACTTCCACTGTTCTCAGTCTTCTTCCACTGTTCTCAGTCTCTTCCACTGTTCTCAGTCCTTCCACTGTTCTCAGTCACTGTTCTTCCACTGTTCTCAGTCTCTTCCACTGTTCTCAGTCTTCCACTGTTCTGTCTCTTCCACTGTTCTCAGTCACTTCCACTGTTCTCAGTCACTTCCACTGTTCTCAGTCCTTCCACTGTTCTCAGTCACTTCCACTGTCCCTTCCACTGTTCTCAGTCACTTCCACTGTTCTCAGTCTCTTCCACTGTTCTCAGTCTCTTCCACTGTTCTCAGTCTCTTCCACTGTTCTCAGTCTCTTCCACTGTTCTCAGTCACTTCCACTGTTCTCAGTTCTCAGTCACTTCCACTGTTCTCAGTCACTTCCACTGTTCTCAGTCACTTCCACTGTTCTTCCACTGTTCTCAGTCACTTCCACTGTTCTCAGTCCTTCCACTGTTCTCAGTCTCTTCCACTGTTCACTGTTCTCAGTCTCTTCCACTGTTCTCAGTCACTTCCACTGTTCTCAGTCACTTCCACTGTTCTCAGTCACTTCCACTGTTCTCAGTCTCTTCCACTGTTCTCAGTCTCTTCCACTGTTCTCAGTCTCTTCCACTGTTCTCAGTCACTTCCACTGCTCTCAGTCCCTTCCACTGTTCTCAGTCACTTCCACTGTTCTCAGTCCCTTCCACTGTTCTCAGTCACTTCCACTGTTCTCAGTCACTTCCACTGTTCAGTCACTTCACTGTTCCACTGTTCTCAGTCACTTCTGTTCTCAGTCACTTCCACTGTTCTCAGTCACTTCCACTGTTCTCAGTCACTTCCACTGTTCTCAGTCTCTTCCACTGTTCTCAGTCTCTTCCACTGTTCTCAGTCACTTCCACTGTTCTCAGTCACTTCCACTGTTCTCAGTCACTTCCACTGTTCTCAGTCTCTTCCACTGTTCTCAGTCTCTTCCACTGTTCTCAGTCACTTCCACCGTTCTCAGTCACTTCCACTGTTCTGACTCTTCTACTGTTCTCAGTCACTTCCACTGTTCTGTCTCTTCCACTGTTCTGTCACTTCCACTGTTCTCAGTCACTTCCACTGTTCTCAGTCACTTCCACTGTTCTCAGTCTCTTCCACTGTTCTCAGTCACTTCCACTGTTCTCAGTCTCTTCACTGTTCTCAGTCACTTCCACTGTTCTCAGTCACTTCCACTGTTCTCAGTCACTTCCACTGTTCTGTTCTTCCACTGTTCTCAGTCACTTCCACTGTTCTCAGTCTCTTCCACTGTTCTCAGTCACTTCCACTGTTCTCAGTCACTTCCACTGTTCTCAGTCTCTTCCACTGTTCTCAGTCACTTCCACTGTTCTCAGTCTCTTCCACTGTTCTCAGTCACTTCCACTGTTCTCAGTCAGTCCTTCCACTGTTCTCAGTCACTTCCACTGTTCTCAGTCTCTTCCACTGTTCTCAGTCACTTCCACTGTTCTCAGTCCCTTCCACTGTTCTCCACTGTCAGTCACTTCCACTGTTCTCAGTCTCTTCCACTGTTCTCAGTCCCTTCCACTGTTCTGTTCTCCAGTCCTTCCACTGTTCTCAGTCACTTCCACTGTTCTCAGTCTGTTCTCTTCCACTGTTCTCAGTCACTTCCACTGTTCTCAGTCTCTTCCACTGTTCTCAGTCACTTCCACTGTTCTCAGTCACTTCCACTGTTCTCAGTCCTTCCACTGTTCTCAGTCACTTCCACTGTTCTCAGTCCTTCCACTGTTCTCAGTCACTTCCACTGTTCAGTCTCTTCCACTGTTCTCAGTCTCTTCCACTGTTCTCAGTCACTTCCACTGTTCTCAGTCCTTCCACTGTTCTCAGTCACTTCCACTGTTCTCAGTCCTTCCACTGTTCTCACTTCCACTGTTTCTTCCACTGTTCTCAGTCTCTTCCACTGTTCTCAGTCACTTCCACTGCTCTCAGTCCCTTCCACTGTTCTCAGTCACTTCCACTGTTCTCAGTCCCTTCCACTGTTCTCAGTCACTTCCACTGTTCTCAGTCACTTCCACTGCTCTCCGTCACTTCCACTGTTCTCAGTCACTTCCACTGTTCTCAGTCACTTCCACTGCTCTCAGTCACTTCCACTGTTCTCAGTCACTTCCACTGTTCTCAGTCACTTCCACTGTTCTCAGTCTCTTCCACTGTTCTCAGTCTCTTCCACTGTTCTCAGTCACTTCCACTGTTCTCAGTCTCTTCCACTGTTCTCAGTCACTTCCACTGTTCTGACTCTTCTACTGTTCTCAGTCTCTTCCACTGTTCTCAGTCACTTCCACCGTTCTCAGTCACTTCCACTGTTCTGTCTCTTCCACTGTTCTGTCACTTTCACTGTTCTCAGTCTCTTCCACTGTTCTCAGTCACTTCCACTGTTCTGTCTCTTCCACTGTTCTGTCACTTTCACTGTTCTCAGTCTCTTCCACTGTTCTCAGTCACTTCCACTGTTCTCAGTCACTTCCACTGTTCTCAGTCTCTTCCACTGTTCTCAGTCACTTCCACTGTTCTCAGTCTCTTCCACTGTTCTCAGTCACTTCCACTGTTCTCAGTCAGTTCTCAGTCACTTCCACTGTTCTCAGTCACTTCCACTGTTCTCAGTCACTTCCACTGTTCTCAGTCTCTTTCCACTGCTCTCAGTCCCTTCCACTGTTCTCAGTCTCTTCCACTGTTCTCAGTCTCTTCCACTGTTCTCAGTCTCTTCCACTGTTCTCAGTCCCTTCCACTGTTCTCAGTCACTTCCACTGTTCTCAGTCCCTTCCACTGTTCTCAGTCTCTTCCACTGTTCTCAGTCTCTTCCACTGTTCTCAGTCTCTTCCACTGTTCTCAGTCTCTTCCACTGTTCTCAGTCTCTTCCACTGTTCTCAGTCTCTTCCACTGTTCTCAGTCCCTTCCACTGTTCTCAGTCCCTTCCACTGCTCTCAGTCACTTCCACTGTTCTCAGTCACTTCCACTGTTCTCAGTCACTTCCACTGTTCTCAGTCACTTCCACTGTTCTCAGTCCCTTCCACTGTTCTCAGTCACTTCCACTGTTCTCAGTCCCTTCCACTGTTCTCAGTCACTTCCACTGTTCTCAGTCTCTTCCACTGTTCTCAGTCTCTTCCACTGTTCTCAGTCACTTCCACTGTTCTCAGTCCCTTCCACTGTTCTCAGTCACTTCCACTGTTCTCAGTCCCTTCCACTGTTCTCAGTCACTTCCACTGTTCTCAGTCTCTTCCACTGTTCTCAGTCTCAGTCACTTCCACTGTTCTCAGTCTCTTCCACTGTTCTCAGTCACTTCCACTGTTCTCAGTCTCTTCCACTGTTCTCAGTCCACTGTTCTTCACTGTTCCACTGTTCTGTCTCTTCACTGTTCTCAGTCTCTTCCACTGTTCTCAGTCACTTCCACTGTTCCACTGTTCTCAGTCACTTCCACTGTTCTCAGTCACTTCCACTGTTCTCAGTCACTTCCACTGTTCTCAGTCTCTTCCACTGTTCTCAGTCAGTCTCTTCCACTGTTCTCAGTCCCTTCCACTGTTCTCAGTCTCTTCCACTGTTCTGACTCTTCTACTGTTCTCAGTCACTTCCACTGTTCTCAGTCCCTTCCACTGTTCTCAGTCTCTTCCACTGTTCTCAGTCCCTTCCACTGTTCTCAGTCACTTCCACTGTTCTCAGTCTCTTCCACTGTTCTCAGTCCCTTCCACTGTTCTCAGTCACTGTTCTTCCACTGTTCTCAGTCACTTCCACTGTTCTCAGTCTCTTCCACTGTTCTCAGTCACTTCCACTGTTCTCAGTCACTTCCACTGTTCTCAGTCTCTTCCACTGTTCTCAGTCACTTCCACTGTTCTCAGTCCCTTCCACTGTTCTCAGTCACTTCCACTGTTCTCAGTCCCTTCCACTGTTCTCAGTCTCTTCCACTGTTCTCAGTCTCTTCCACTGTTCTCAGTCTCTTCCACTGTTCTCAGTCTCTTCCACTGTTCTCAGTCTCTTCCACTGTTCTCAGTCCCTTCCACTGTTCTCAGTCTCTTCCACTGTTCTCAGTCACTTCCACTGTTCTCAGTCTCTTCCACTGTTCTCAGTCACTGTTTCCACTGTTCTCAGTCCTTCCACTGTTCTCAGTCTCTTCCACTGTTCTCAGTTCTTCCACTGTTCTCAGTCTTCCACTGTTCTCAGTCTCTTCCACTGTTCTCAGTCCACTTCAGTCACTGTTCTCAGTCACTTCCACTGTTCTCAGTCACTTCCACTGTTCTCAGTCACTTCCACTGTTCTCAGTCTCTTTCCACTGTTCTCAGTCCCTTCCACTGTTCTCAGTCCCTTCCACTGTTCTCAGTCTCTTCCACTGTTCTCACTGTTCTCAGTCTTCCACTGTTCTCAGTCCCTTCCACTGTTCTCAGTCACTTCCACTGTTCTCAGTCACTTCCACTGTTCTGTTCTTCCACTGTTCTGTCACTTCCACTGTTCTCAGTCTTCCACTGTTCTCCACTGTTCTCAGTCACTTCCACTGTTCTCAGTCACTTCCACTGTTCTCAGTCACTTCCACTGTTCTCAGTCTTCCACTGTTCTCAGTCACTTCCACTGTTCTCAGTCTCTTCCTCAGTCCCTTCCACTGTTCTCAGTCACTTCCACTGTTCTCAGTCACTTCCACTGTTCTCAGTCCACTCTTCTCAGTCCTTCCACTGTTCTCAGTCTCTTCCACTGTTCTCAGTCCTTCCACTGTTCTCAGTCCACTGTTCTTCCACTGTTCTCAGTCACTTCCACTGTTCTCTGTTCAGTCTTCCACTGTTCTCAGTCACTTCCACTGTTCTCAGTCTTCCACTGTTCTGTCACTTTCACTGTTCTCAGTCTCTTCCACTGTTCTCAGTCACTTCCACTGTTCTCAGTCACTTCCACTGTTCTCAGTCACTTCCACTGTTCTCAGTCTCTTCCACTGTTCTCCAGTCACTTCCACTGTTCTCAGTCACTTCCACTGTTCTCAGTCTCTTCCACTGTTCTCAGTCACTTCCACTGTTCTCAGTCCCTTCCACTGTTCTCAGTCTCTTCCACTGTTCTTCAGTCAGTCTTCCACTGTTCTCAGTCTCTTCCACTGTTCTCAGTCTCTTCCACTGTTCTCAGTTCTTCCACTGTTCTCAGTCTCTTCCACTGTTCTCAGTCCTTCCACTGTTCTCTCAGTCTCTTCCACTGTTCTCAGTCTTCACTGTTCTCAGTCACTTCCACTGTTCTTCCACTGTTCTCAGTCTTCAGTCTCTTCCACTGTTCTCAGTCACTTCCACTGTTCTCAGTCTCTTCCACTGTTCTCAGTCACTTCCACTGTTCTCAGTCTCTTCCACTGTTCTCAGTCAGTTCTCAGTCACTTCCACTGTTCTCAGTCACTTCCACTGTTCTCAGTCACTTCCACTGTTCTCAGTCACTTCTGTTCTTCCACTGTTCTCAGTCCTTCCACTGTTCTCAGTCTCTTCCACTGTTCTCAGTCCCTTCCACTGTTCTCAGTCTCTTCCACTGTTCTGACTCTTCTACTGTTCTCAGTCACTTCCACTGTTCTCTGTCCCTTCCACTGTTCTCAGTCTCTTCCACTGTTCTCAGTCCCTTCCACTGTTCTCAGTCTCTTCCACTGTTCTCAGTCTCTTCCACTGTTCTCAGTCTCTTCCACTGTTCTCAGTCCCTTCCACTGTTCTCAGTCTCTTCCACTGTTCTGACTCTTCCACTGTTCTCAGTCACTTCCACTGTTCTCAGTCTCTTCCACTGTTCTCAGTCACTTCCACTGTTCTCAGTCACTTCCACTGTTCTCAGTCCCTTCCACTGTTCTCAGTCACTTCCACTGTTCTCAGTCCCTTCCACTGTTCTCAGTCACTTCCACTGTTCTCAGTCTCTTCCACTGTTCTCAGTCTCTTCCACTGTTCTCAGTCAGTTCTCTTCCACTGTTCTCAGTCAGTCTTCCACTGTTCTCAGTCCCTTCCACTGTTCTCAGTCTCTTCCACTGTTCTCAGTCCCTTCCACTGTTCTCAGTCACTTCCACTGTTCTCAGTCTCTTCCACTGTTCTCAGTCAGTCACTTCCACTGTTCTCAGTCCCTTCCACTGTTCTCAGTCTCTTCCACTGTTCTCAGTCCCTTCCACTGTTCTCAGTCACTGTTTCCACTGTTCTCAGTCACTTCCACTGCTCTCAGTCACTTCCACTGTTCTCAGTCACTTCCACTGTTCTCAGTCTCTTCCACTGTCTTTTCTTCCACTGTTCTCAGTCTCTTCCACTGTTCTCAGTCACTGTTCTTCTTCCACTGTTCTCAGTCTCTTCCACTGTTCTGTCCTTCCACTGTTCTTCTTCCACTGTTCTCAGTCACTTCCACTGTTCTCAGTCTCTTCCACTGTTCTCAGTCACTTCCACTGTTCTCAGTCACTTCCACTGTTCTCAGTCTTCCACTGTTCTGTCACTTTCACAGTCTCTTCCACTGTTCTCAGTCTCTTCCACTGTTCTCAGTCACTTCCACTGTTCTCAGTCACTCCACTGTTCTCAGTCACTGTTCTCAGTCTCTTCCACTGTTCTCAGTCACTTCCACTGTTCTCAGTCACTTCCACTGTTCTCAGTCTCTTCCTGTTCTCAGTCTCTTCCACTGTTCTGTCACTTCCACTGTTCTCAGTCTCTTCCACTGTTCTCAGTCACTTCCACTGTTCTCAGTCCTTCCACTGTTCTCAGTCTCTTCCACTGTTCTCAGTCCCTTCCACTGTTCTCAGTCTCTTCCACTGTTCTCAGTCTCTTCCACTGTTCTCAGTCTCTTCCACTGTTCTCAGTCTCTTCCACTGTTCTCAGTCTCTTCCACTGTTCTCAGTCCTTCCACTGTTCTCAGTCTCTTCCACTGTTCTCAGTCACTTCCACTGTTCTCACTGTTCTCAGTCACTTCCACTGTTCTGTCTCTTCCAGTCACTTCCACTGTTCTGTCTCTTCAGTCTCTTCCACTGTTCTCAGTCTCTTCCACTGTTCTCAGTCACTTCCACTGTTCTCAGTCACTTCCACTGTTCTGTCTCTTCCAGTCTCTTCCACTGTTCTCAGTCTCTTCCTGTTCTGTCTCTTCCACTGTTCTGTCACTTTCACTGTTCTCAGTCAGTCTTCCACTGTTGTTCTTCCACTGTCAGTCACTTCCACTGTTCTCAGTCACTTCCACTGTTCTCAGTCTCTTCCACTGTTCTCAGTCACTTCCACTGTTCTCAGTCTTCCACTGTCAGTCTCTTCCACTGTTCTCAGTCACTTCCACTGTTCTCAGTCTCTTCCACTGTTCTCAGTCACTTCCACTGTTCTGTCACTGTTCTCAGTCACTTCCACTGTTCTCAGTCTCTTCCACTGTTCTCAGTCCCTTCCACTGTTCTCAGTCTCTTCCACTGTTCTCAGTCCCTTCCACTGTTCTCAGTCTCTTCCACTGTTCTCAGTCCCTTCCACTGTTCTCAGTCTCTTCCACTGTTCTGACTCTTCTACTGTTCTCAGTCACTTCCACTGTTCTCAGTCCCTTCCACTGTTCTCAGTCCCTTCCACTGTTCTCAGTCCCTTCCACTGTTCTGTCTCTTCCACTGTTCTGTCACTTCCACTGTTCTCAGTCTCTTCCACTGTTCTCAGTCACTTCCACTGTTCTCAGTCACTTCCACTGTTCTCAGTCACTTCCACTGTTCTCAGTCTCTTCCACTGTTCTCAGTCACTTCCACTGTTCTCAGTCACTTCCACTGTTCTCAGTCTCTTCCACTGTTCTCAGTCACTTCCACTGTTCTCAGTCTCTTCCACTGTTCTCAGTCTCTTCCACTGTTCTCAGTCTCTTCCACTGTTCTCAGTCACTTCCACTGTTCTCAGTTCTCAGTCACTTCCACTGTTCTCAGTCACTTCCACTGTTCTCAGTCACTTCCACTGTTCTCAGTCTCTTTCCACTGCTCTCAGTCCCTTCCACTGTTCTCAGTCTCTTCCACTGTTCTCAGTCCCTTCCACTGTTCTCAGTCTCTTCCACTGTTCTCATTCTCTTCCACTGTTCTCAGTCACTTCCACTGTTCTCAGTCCCTTCCACTGTTCTCAGTCACTTCCACTGTTCTCAGTCTGTTCTTCCACTGTTCTCAGTCTCTTCCACTGTTCTCAGTCACTTCCACTGTTCTCAGTCACTTCCACTGTTCTCAGTCTCTTCCACTGTTCTCAGTCACTTCCACTGTTCTCAGTCCCTTCCACTGTTCTCAGTCTCTTCCACTGTTCTCAGTCCTTCCACTGTTCTCAGTCTCTTCCACTGTTCTCAGTCTTCTTCCACTGTTCTCAGTCACTTCCACTGTTCTCAGTCTCTTCCACTGTTCTCAGTCTCTTCCACTGTTCTCAGTCCTTCCACTGTTCTCAGTCTCTTCCACTGTTCTCAGTCTCTTCCACTGTTCTCAGTCTCTTCCACTGTTCTCAGTCTCTTCCACTGTTCTCAGTCCCTTCCACTGTTCTCAGTTCTTCCACTGTTCTCAGTCTCTTCCACTGTTCTCAGTCACTTCCACTGTTCTCTTCCAGTTCTCAGTCACTTCCACTGTTCTCAGTCACTTCCACTGTTCTCAGTCACTTCCACTGTTCTCAGTCTCTTCCACTGTTCTCAGTCCTTCCACTGTTCTCAGTCCCTTCCACTGTTCTCAGTCTCTTCCACTGTTCTGTCTCTTCTACTGTTCTCAGTCACTTCCACTGTTCTCAGTCCTTCCACTGTTCTCAGTCACTTCCACTGTTCTCAGTCTTCCACTGTTCTGTCTCTTCTGTTCTCAGTCACTTCCACTGTTCTCAGTCTCTTCCACTGTTCTCAGTCTCTTCCACTGTTCTCAGTCTCTTCCACTGTTCTCAGTCACTTCCACTGTTCTCAGTCTCTTCCACTGTTCTCAGTCACTTCCACTGTTCTCAGTCACTCTTCCACTGTTTCTCAGTCTCTTCCACTGTTCTCAGTCCTTCCACTGTTCTCAGTCACTTCCACTGTTCTCAGTCACTTCACTTCCACTGTTCTCAGTCTCTTTCCACTCTTTCAGTCCCTTCCACTGTTCTCAGTCTCTTCCACTGTTCTCACTGTCCCTTCCACTGTTCTCAGTCTCTTCCACTGTTCTGTCTCTTCCACTGTTCTCAGTCACTTCCACTGTTCTCAGTCCTTCCACTGTTCTGTCACTTTCACTGTTCTCAGTCTCTTCCACTGTTCTGTCTCTTCCACTGTTCTGTCACTTTCACTGTTCTCAGTCTCTTCCACTGTTCTCAGTCACTTCCACTGTTCTCAGTCACTTCCACTGTTCTCAGTCACTTCCACTGTTCTCAGTCTCTTCCACTGTTCTGTTCTCCAGTTCTCACTTCCACTGTTCTCAGTCTGTTCTTCCACTGTTCTCAGTCTCTTCCACTGTTCTCAGTCACTTCCACTGTTCTCAGTCACTTCCACTGTTCTCAGTCTCTTCCACTGTTCTCAGTCCCTTCCACTGTTCTCAGTCTCTTCCACTGTTCTCAGTCTCTTCCACTGTTCTCAGTCTCTTCCACTGTTCTCAGTCTCTTCCACTGTTCTCAGTCTCTTCCACTGTTCTCAGTCCCTTCCACTGTTCTCAGTCTCTTCCACTGTTCTCAGTCACTTCCACTGTTCTCAGTCTCTTCCACTGTTCTCAGTCACTTCCACTGTTCTCAGTCCTTCCACTGTTCTCAGTCACTTCCACTGTTCTCAGTCTCTTCCACTGTTCTCAGTCACTTCCACTGTTCTCAGTCAGTTCTCAGTCACTTCCACTGTTCTCAGTCACTTCCACTGTTCTCAGTCTCTTTCCACTGCTCTCAGTCCCTTCCACTGTTCTCAGTCTCTTCCACTGTTCTCAGTCCCTTCCACTGTTCTCAGTCTCTTCCACTGTTCTGAGTCTCTTCCACTGTTCTCAGTCACTTCCACTGTTCTCAGTCCCTTCCACTGTTCTCAGTCACTTCCACTGTTCTCAGTCACTTCCACTGTTCTCAGTCTCTTCCACTGTTCTCAGTCTCCTTCCACTGTTCTCAGTCTCTTCCACTGTTCTCAGTCACTTCCACTGTTCTCAGTCACTTCCACTGTTCTCAGTCACTTCCACTGTTCTGTCTCTTCCACTGTTCTCAGTCACTTCCACTGTTCTCAGTCACTTCCACTGTTCTCCAGTTCTCAGTCTTCCACTGTTCTCAGTCACTTCCACTGTTCTCAGTCTCTTCCACTGTTCTCAGTCTCTTCCACTGTTCTCAGTCCTTCCACTGTTCTCAGTCTCTTCCACTGTTCTCAGTCTCTTCCACTGTTCTCAGTCTCTTCCACTGTTCTCAGTCTCTTCCAGTCCTTCCACTGTTCTCAGTCTCTTCCACTGTTCTCAGTCCCTTCCACTGAACTCAGTCTCTTCCACTGTTCTCAGTCACTTCCACTGTTCTGTCTCTTCTACTGTTCTCAGTCACTTCCACTGTTCTGTCTCTTCCACTGTTCTGTCACTTCCACTGTTCTGTCTCTTCTACTGTTCTCAGTCACTTCCACTGTTCTCAGTCACTTCCACTGTTCTCAGTCACTTCCACTGTTCTGTCTCTTCCACTGTTCTGTCTCTTCCACTGTTCTCAGTCTCTTCCACTGTTCTGTCTCTTCCACTGTTCTGTCACTTTCACTGTTCTCAGTCTCTTCCACTGTTCTCAGTCACTTCCACTGTTCTCAGTCACTTCCACTGTTCTCAGTCACTTCCACTGTTCTCAGTCTCTTCCACTGTTCTCAGTCACTTCCACTGTTCTCAGTCACTTCCACTGTTCTCAGTCTCTTCCACTGTTCTCAGTCACTTCCACTGTTCTCAGTCTCTTCCACTGTTCTCAGTCACTTCCACTGTTCTGACTCTTCTACTGTTCTCAGTCCCTTCCACTGTTCTCAGTCACTTCCACTGTTCTCAGTCACTTCCACTGCTCTCCGTCACTTCCACTGTTCTCAGTCCTTCCACTGTTCTCAGTCTCTTCCACTGTTCTCAGTCCTTCCACTGTTCTCAGTCTCTTCCACTGTTCTGTCTCTTCCACTGTTCTCAGTCACTTCCACTGTTCTCAGTCCCTTCCACTGTTCTCAGTCACTTCCACTGTTCTCAGTCACTTCCACTGTTCTTCTTCCACTGTTCTTCAGTCTCTTCACTGTTCTCAGTCTCTTCCACTGTTCTCAGTCACTTCCACTGTTCTCAGTCACTTCCACTGTTCACTTCCACTGTTCTCAGTCTCTTCCACTGTTCTCAGTCCCTTCCACTGTTCTCAGTCTCTTCCACTGTTCTCACTCTCTTCCACTGTTCTCAGTCCCTTCCACTGTTCTCAGTCCCTTCCACTGTTCTCAGTCTCTTCCACTGTTCTCAGTCTCTTCCACTGTTCTCAGTCACTTCCACTGTTCTCAGTCAGTTCTCAGTCACTTCCACTGTTCTCAGTCACTTCCACTGTTCTCAGTCACTTCCACTGTTCTCAGTCCCTTCCACTGTTCTCAGTCACTTCCACTGCTCTCAGTCCCTTCCACTGTTCTCAGTCACTTCCACTGTTCTCAGTCTCTTCCACTGTTCTCAGTCACTTCCACTGTTCTCAGTCACTTCCACTGTTCTCAGTCCCTTCCACTGTTCTCAGTCACTTCCACTGTTCTCAGTCACTTCCACTGTTCTGTCTCTTCCACTGTTCTGTCACTTTCACTGTTCTCAGTCTCTTCCACTGTTCTCAGTCACTTCCACTGTTCTCAGTCACTTCCACTGTTCTCAGTCACTTCCACTGTTCTCAGTCTCTTCCACTGTTCTCAGTCACTTCCACTGTTCTCAGTCACTTCCACTGTTCTCAGTCTCTTCCACTGTTCTCAGTCACTTCCACTGTTCTCAGTCCCTTCCACTGTTCTCAGTCTCTTCCACTGTTCTCAGTCCCTTCCACTGTTCTCAGTCTCTTCCACTGTTCTCAGTCTCTTCCACTGTTCTCAGTCTCTTCCACTGTTCTCAGTCTCTTCCACTGTTCTCAGTCTCTTCCACTGTTCTCAGTCCCTTCCACTGAACTCAGTCTCTTCCACTGTTCTCAGTCACTTCCACTGTTCTCAGTCTCTTCCACTGTTCTCAGTCACTTCCACTGTTCTGTCTCTTCCACTGTTCTGTCACTTCCACTGTTCTGTCTCTTCTACTGTTCTCAGTCACTTCTGCTGTTCTCAGTCACTTCCACTGTTCTCAATCACTTCCACTGTTCTGTCTCTTCCACTGTTCTGTCTCTTCCACTGTTCTCAGTCTCTTCCACTGTTCTGTCTCTTCCACTGTTTTGTCTCTTCCACTGTTCTGTCTCTTCCACTGTTCTGTTCTTCCACTGTTCTGTCTCTTCTACTGTTCTCAGTCCTTCCACTGTTCTCAGTCTCTTCCACTGTTCTCAGTCACTTCCACTGTTCTGTCTCTTCTACTGTTCTCAGTCACTTCCACTGTTCTGTCACTTCCACTGTTCTGTCACTTCCACTGTTCTGTCTCTTCTACTGTTCTCAGTCACTTCCACTCTTCTGTCTCTTCTACTGTTCTCAGTCACTTCCACTGTTCTGTCTCTTCTACTGTTCTCAGTCACTTCCACTGTTCTGTCTCTTCTACTGTTCTGTCTCTTCTACTGTTCTCAGTCACTTCCACTGTTTTGTCTCTTCCACTGTTCTCAGTCACTTCCACTGTTCTGTCTCTTCTACTGTTCTCAGTCACTTCCATTGTTCTGTCTCTACTGTTCTCAGTCACTTCCACATTTCTCAGTCACTTCCACTGTTCTCAGTCACTTCCACTGTTCTGTCTATACTGTTCTCAGTCTCTTCCACTGTTCTCAGTCACTTCCACTGTTCTCAGTCACTTCCACTGTTCTCAGTCACTTCCACTGTTCTCAGTCTCTTCCACTGTTCTCAGTCACTTCCACTGTTCTCAGTCACTTCCACTGTTCTCAGTCTCTTCCACTGTTCTCAGTCACTTCCACTGTTCTCAGTCCCTTCCACTGTTCTCAGTCACTTCCACTGTTCTCAGTCACTTCCACTGTTCTCAGTCTCTTCCACTGTTCTCAGTCTCTTCCACTGTTCTCAGTCTCTTCCACTGTTCTCAGTCTCTTCCACTGTTCTCAGTCTCTTCCACTGTTCTCAGTCCCTTCCACTGAACTCAGTCTCTTCCACTGTTCTCAGTCACTTCCACTGTTCTGTCTCTTCTACTGTTCTCAGTCACGTCCACTGTTCTGTCTCTTCCACTGTTCTGTCACTTCCACTGTTCTGTCTCTTCTACTGTTCTCAGTCACTTCTGCTGTTCTCAGTCACTTCCACTGTTCTCAATCACTTCCACTGTTCTGTCTCTTCCACTGTTCTGTCTCTTCCACTGTTCTCAGTCTCTTCCACTGTTCTGTCTCTTCCACTGTTCTGTCACTTTCACTGTTCTCAGTCTCTTCCACTGTTCTCAGTCACTTCCACTGTTCTCAGTCACTTCCACTGTTCTCAGTCTCTTCCACTGTTCTCAGTCACTTCCACTGTTCTCAGTCACTTCCACTGTTCTCAGTCTCTTCCACTGTTCTCAGTCACTTCCACTGTTCTCAGTCTCTTCCACTGTTCTCAGTCACTTCCACTGTTCTCAGTCAGTTCTCAGTCACTTCCACTGTTCTCAGTCACTTCCACTGTTCTCAGTCACTTCCACTGTTCTCAGTCTCTTTCTACTGCTTTCAGTCACTTCCACTGTTCTCAGTCTCTTCCACTGTTCTCAGTCACTTCCACTGTTCTCAGTCTCTTCCACTGTTCTCAGTCACTTCCACTGTTCTCAGTCAGTTCTCAGTCACTTCCACTGTTCTCAGTCACTTCCACTGTTCTCAGTCACTTCCACTGTTCTCAGTCTCTTTCTACTGCTTTCAGTCCCTTCCACTGTTCTCAGTCTCTTCCACTGTTCTCAGTCCCTTCCACTGTTCTCAGTCTCTTCCACTGTTCTGACTCTTCTACTGTTCTCAGTCACTTCCACTGTTCTCAGTCCCTTCCACTGTTCTCAGTCTCTTCCACTGTTCTGACTCTTCTACTGTTCTCAGTCACTTCCACTGTTCTCAGTCCCTTCCACTGTTCTCAGTCACTTCCACCGTTCTCAGTCACTTCCACTGTTCTGTCTCTTCCACTGTTCTGTCACTTTCACTGTTCTCAGTCTCTTCCACTGTTCTCAGTCACTTCCACTGTTCTCAGTCACTTCCACTGTTCTCAGTCACTTCCACTGTTCTCAGTCTCTTCCACTGTTCTCAGTCACTTCCACTGTTCTCAGTCACTTCCACTGTTCTCAGTCTCTTCCACTGTTCTCAGTCACTTCCACTGTTCTCAGTCCCTTCCACTGTTCTCAGTCTCTTCCACTGTTCTCAGTCTCTTCCACTGTTCTCAGTCACTTCCACTGTTCTCAGTCAGTTCTCAGTCACTTCCACTGTTCTCAGTCACTTCCACTGTTCTCAGTCACTTCCACTGTTCTCAGTCTCTTTCCACTGCTTTCAGTCCCTTCCACTGTTCTCAGTCTCTTCCACTGTTCTCAGTCCCTTCCACTGTTCTCAGTCTCTTCCACTGTTCTGACTCTTCTACTGTTCTCAGTCACTTCCACTGTTCTCAGTCCCTTCCACTGTTCTCAGTCACTTCCACCGTTCTCAGTCACTTCCACTGTTCTGTCTCTTCCACTGTTCTGTCACTTTCACTGTTCTCAGTCTCTTCCACTGTTCTCA
This sequence comes from Oncorhynchus nerka, assembly GCF_034236695.1. Classification (NCBI taxonomy): domain Eukaryota; kingdom Metazoa; phylum Chordata; class Actinopteri; order Salmoniformes; family Salmonidae; genus Oncorhynchus; species Oncorhynchus nerka. Next base: position 26,223,237 of record NC_088399.1, read on the forward strand.
GTCACTTCCACTGTTCTCAGTCACTTCCACTGTTCTCAGTCACTTCCACTGTTCTCAGTCTCTTCCACTGTTCTCAGTCACTTCCACTGTTCTCAGTCACTTCCACTGTTCTCAGTCTCTTCCACTGTTCTCAGTCACTTCCACTGTTCTCAGTCCCTTCCACTGTTCTCAGTCTCTTCCACTGTTCTCAGTCCCTTCCACTGTTCTCAGTCTCTTCCACTGTTCTCAGTCTCTTCCACTGTTCTCAGTCTCTTCCACTGTTCTCAGTCTCTTCCACTGTTCTCAGTCTCTTCCACTGTTCTCAGTCCCTTCCACTGAACTCAGTCTCTTCCACTGTTCTCAGTCACTTCCACTGTTCTGTCTCTTCTACTGTTCTCAGTCACGTCCACTGTTCTGTCTCTTCCACTGTTCTGTCACTTCCACTGTTCTGTCTCTTCTACTGTTCTCAGTCACTTCTGCTGTTCTCAGTCACTTCCACTGTTCTCAATCACTTCCACTGTTCTGTCTCTTCCACTGTTCTGTCTCTTCCACTGTTCTCAGTCTCTTCCACTGTTCTGTCTCTTCCACTGTTTTGTCTCTTCCACTGTTCTGTCTCTTCCACTGTTCTGTCACTTCCACTGTTCTGTCTCTTCTACTGTTCTCAGTCCCTTCCACTGTTCTGTCTCTTCCACTGTTCTCAGTCACTTCCACTGTTCTGTCTCTTCTACTGTTCTCAGTCACTTCCACTGTTCTGTCACTTCCACTGTTCTGTCACTTCCACTCTTCTGTCTCTTCTACTGTTCTCAGTCACTTCCACTGTTCTGTCTCTTCTACTGTTCTCAGTCACTTCCACTGTTCTGTCTCTTCTACTGTTCTGTCTCTTCTACTGTTCTCAGTCACTTCCACTGTTTTGTCTCTTCCACTGTTCTCAGTCACTTCCACTGTTCTGTCTCTTCTACTGTTCTCAGTCACTTCCATTGTTCTGTCTCTACTGTTCTCAGTCACTTCCACATTTCTCAGTCACTTCCACTGTTCTCAGTCACTTCCACTGTTCTGTCTATACTGTTCTCAGTCACTTCCACATTTCTCAGTCACTTCCACTGTTCTCAGTCACTTCCACTGTTCTGTCTCTTCTACTGTTCTCAGTCACTTCCACTGTTCTGTCTCTTCTACTGTTCTCAGTCACTTCCACTGTTTTTGTCTCTACTGTTCTCAGTCCCTTCCACTGTTCTGTCTCTTCTACTGTTCTCAGTCACGTCCATTGACAAAGGAAGCAACATTGAGGTACACCAAACCCTGGACATAAACACACACAAATGTCTTGAGTTGACAGATAGCTGCTGGAGATGGAAGGTTGTTGTGACAAGAGAGTGTTAGTGTGAATTGTGTCTAACTAGTCATGATCAATGTCTGTAGGATGACTTCTCACTGAGGCTATTATATGTCCATAAGATTATATCATAATCAGCATAACCAATGTCTGGTATTAAATTGAAGGACATGATTGGATAGGATGTCGTAATACACAATTGGCTGGTTGTGATGATTATTCAATGTGTAGTTGAATGCCTTCAGCTGTATGAGAGAGGGAAAAAGAGAAGAGAGAAAGAAAGAGAGTGAGGGAGGGATAGGAAAGTAGCAGGCAGGTGGGGGAGCGAACGTAAACAGATGTGGGAGGGAGGGTACTCTCTGACAAAGGTCAAATGGAGCCTGTCAACAACGTGAATGTTCTAATGTGAGCTGCCAGAGCACTCAATAACACAGGCAGATAGACAAACATACTGACGGGGGACCTGAGTCCTTAACCTCTCTCTCTCTCTCTCTCTCTCTCTCTCTCTCTCTTTCTCTCTCTCTCTCTCTCTCTCTCTCTCTTGAATTCAATTCAAGGGACTTTATTGGCATTGGAAACATTTGTTAACATTGTCAAAGCAAGTGAGGTAGATAATATACAAAAGTGAAATAAACAATAAACAATCTCTCTCTCTCTCACAGTGTGGAGGGTGTGGAGGGTTCTATCCTAACTAACTTTCTTGATTCTTTTCTTTGCATGCTATTTTCTATGGTGGAGTGTTAATGCAATATTTGTTTTAGTGGTATCCACAGTTTTTTCAAAGTTAGGGTGGAAGAGGACAGAGTAACTTTCCTGGGGCTTTGAAGGTGTGGTGTGCACGATGGCTTCTCAGCCTAGCGTGGAGGAGATGCTGTCGATACAGCATGGATTCAGGTGTGTTCCTGAGAATGGAGTTAAGGTGGAGGAGGTTCTGCTCGTGGTCGGTGAACAGGTAGGAGCTGAACTTATACATTCTGCTTCTAGAATGAACAAAGCTGTGGTTGTGTTCATGAAAAGGGCTAATTTGGTTGGTAGGCTAATTGCTAGCGGAATATTTGTAAGGGATGTGTTGGTGTCAATTTCACCTCTCTCTACCCCTTCGACAAGAGTGGTAGTTGCAAATTTGCCTCCGTTTATTACGGATTACCAAATCAGGAAAGAGCTGAGTCGTTTTGGTAAGTTTGCTAGCAGTTTTCGTGTACTGTCAGCAGGCTTTCAGGCAGATGCCGTTAAGCACGTTGTTTTGTTCCAGAGGCAAGTGTTTATGTTTCTGAACAACAGTGAGCAACAACTAAATATGCATTTTAAAGTGAGGCACGGGGAGGGGCTCTATGCAGGGTTTGCCAGAACAGATAGTCTACGGTGTTTAGAGTGTGGGGATTTGGGGCAGAAGAGCTTTGCGTGCCCACATAAAGCCCGTAGACAAGGTGAGGGTACATGCGCCAGTGGGGGAAAACAAGGTCAAAGTGCAGGGGGTAAGGAGATGCAGACAGCAAACGCTGGGCCTAGTCATGCCAGGGAAGGTAGTGTAGATGAGGCTGGGTCTAGTCAGGCTGTGGATGGTGGTGTAGCGGAGGCTGGGTATAGTCAGGCTATGAATGGTGGGGTAGTGGAGGCTGGGTCTATTCAGGCTATGAATGGTGGGGTAGCGGAGGCTGGGTCTAGTCAGGCTATGAATGGTGGGGTAGTGGAGGCTGGGTCTGGTCAGGTTATTCTAGTGGATGAGGAGAGTATAGTGGGGAAGTGTAAGAGACTAGGGGGGGAGGAGGAGGGTGTCAAGCGGAAAAGGAAAAAGGATGTGGACAAAGGCACCATGTAAATTTTGCCTGTTGCTGTGGGTGATGCCCTGACCAGAGAGAAAGGGCAGGTGGTCAGGGTGGGAGATAGAGATGAGGAGGAAAGTGAGTCTGGGTAGGCTCGCTCAATATAAATGGCGCCAGAGATGTGGGAAAGAGGAGTGTGTTGCGTGAATATGGAAAACAAAAAAGTACAGGTGTTGTTTCTGCAGGAGACGCATAGTGATGTGGTGAATGAAGTCGATTGGGGGATCTGGTGGAAAGGGGCAAGTGTGTTGAGCCATGGGACAAATCTTAGTGCAGGGGTGGCAGTCCTTTTTACACCGGGGCTGTCTGTGTGTTGATCTATGGGACAAATCATAGTGCAGGGGTGGCAGCCCTTTTTGCACCGGGGCTGTCTGTGTGTTGATCCATGGGACAAATCTTAGTGCAGGGGTGGCAGCCCTTTTTGCACCGGGGCTGTCTGTGTGTTGATCCATGGGACAAATCTTAGTGCAGGAGTGGCAGTCCTTTTTGCACCGGGGCTGTCTGTAAAACGTGGCTCCTCAAAGGAGGTGTGTAAAGGTAGGCTGCTTGTTGTTAAAGCAGACATTAACAACATGGGTTTTGTCTTTATAAATGTGTATACGCCTAACACAGGGAGAGAAAGAGGGGTTCTATTTGGGAGTCTTAGACAGGAACTCTCACAGGTAGCGCCTGAGGAGACGCTGGTGGTCGGATGGGACTGGAACTCTAACAGGTAGTGCCTGAGGAGATGCTGGTGGTCGGAGGGGACTGGAACTGTACAATGGATTTTACGAAAGACAGAAATGGGGAAGAGCCTCATTCAGTGTCAGTGGGAGTGTTAAGGGACATCATTAATCAGTTCGACCTAGTGGATGTTTGGAGAACTAAACATCCAACCACAAGCCAGTATACATGGGTGAAGGTTTCTGGGGCTAGGGTGAGTGCAGCCCAACTTGATCGGTTTTACATGTCTAGGAATCGGAGCAATAGGCTGCTGGGCGCTACCATTCTCCCGGTTGGGTTTTCGGATCCTCACATAACCATGGCTCGGCTGTCTATTTCACAAGGGCCCTGGCAGGCATCTTATTGGAAGTTCAATGTAAAGCTCTTACAATATGACACTTTTTGCTCAGGTTTCCAGACCTTTTGGGGAAGGTGGGGGCAGCGAAGAGAGGAGTATGAGTCTCTGAGTCAATGGTGGGATGTGGGGGAAGTCCTAATTTGGCTTTTCTGTCAACAGTACACAGCTCTCTCATCCTCAGAGACTAGGAGAGTATTGGGGGAACTAGAGCGTTGTGTTAGTGAGATAGAGGTAGAGATGGTGGGGCAAGGCATTGTAGGCCTCCAGGCTATAGGGACCTGGGCAGTTTTCTCCAGGTTAAAGCAAAGGGAGCACTTGTAAGAGCTAGGCTCTCCATGCTCAAGGAGATGGATGCTCCCAGCTCCTTCTTCTTTGGTTTGGAAAGACAGAGCGGTAAAGCCAAGGGTATGCATTGTCTACGGCTGTCTGATGGGCGGGTGACCTCTGTGGTGGGGAGATGCGGCTGTCTGATGGGCGGGTGACCTCTGTGGTGGGGAGATGCCGGAGCAGACTGTGGAGTTTTATATTGAATTGTATAGGGCAGAAGTGTGTGATCCTATGTGTGCTCAAGTCTTGTTCGCAGGACTCCCTAAGCTCTCTCTGGCACAGAGGGATGAAATGGACATTCCCCTGTTGTCCCATGAACTGGCAGAGTCCGTAACCAAGATGTCCCCCGGTCGTGCACCGGGGGTCGATGGGCTCCCAGTGGAGTTTTATAAAAAATTCTGGGGAATAATTGTACAGGACTTCTTTTGCGTGTTGCATAAATGCGTCGGGGTAGGAGAGTTGCCGATGAGCTGCCGTCGGGCGGCTCTGACTCTCCTGCCCAAAAAAGGGGACTTGTGTGAACTTAAGAACTGGAGGCCTGTGGCATTACTCTGTGCAGACTACAAGATATTTGCCAAAGTCCTCTCTAACAGACTGAAGTCCCATTTGGACTTTATAGTACATAAGGACCAAACATATTGTGTACCGGAACGCTCAATCACGGACAACTTGTTCTTAACCTCTTAAGTCGACCCTCTACTTTTTTGAACATTCTGTTAAAAATCGCGCAACATTTCAGCGCCCTGCTACTCATGCCAGGAATATAGTATATGCATTTGCTTAGTCTGTGTGGATAGAAAACACTCAGACGTTTATAAAACTGGTTAAATCACTGCTGTGGCTTTACCAGAACGGCATTTACATCGAAAAGCACAGGAAAAACTGATCACTGAAAATGGGAAAATATATCCATGCGCTACTTGAACCCATTGATAAAGGTGAACCACAATTAATTGACTGAGGTTGCAGTACCTACAGCTTCCACACGGTGTCTAGAGTCTTGTCATTTCCCTTCGAGTTTTTTCTTGGTCAAACACATGCAGGGCACCGTATCTCCTCGGGTCTAGGACCGGATATTTTCGTTGAGTTTCTAGCCTGACATTTTTCCAGACGGACAGCTAATGATCTTTACATCGCCTCCTGATGAATTTTATCGCTTATTAACGTTTACTAATACCTAAAGTTGCATTACAAACGTATTTCGAAGTGTTTTGTGAAAGTTTATCGTCGACTTTTTGAATTTTAAAAAATGACGTTACGTTTTGAAACTATGTTTTTTTCGTTTATCACACAGTCTACATATAACGATATCTAGGCTTTATATGGACCGATTTAATCGAAATAAAGACCCAAATAGTGTTTATGGGACATCTAGGAGTGCCAACAAAGAAGATGGTGAAAGGTAATGAATGTTTTCTATTTTATTGTGCGGTTTGTGTAACGCCGAAATGCTAATTATTTTGTTTACGTCCCCTGTGGGTCTTTTGGGGTGTTACATGCTATCAGATAATAGCTTCTCATGCTTTCGCCGAAAAGCATTTTAAAAATCTGACTTGTTGCCTGGATTCACAACGAGTGTAGCTTTAATTCGATACCCTGCATGTGTATTTTAATGAACTTTTGAGTTTTAACTAATACTATTAGCATTTAGCGTAGCGCATTTGCATTTCCAGAGCTCTAGTTGGGACGCAAGCGTCCCGAGTAGAAGCAAGAGGTTAATTAGGGACATGTTGGACTTGTCAAGAGGTTCTAATGTGAACTTTGGACTGGTCTCTTTAGATCAAGAGAAGGCTTTTGATAGAGTGGACCATGAGTATCTGTTTAATGTGATGTTTGGGTTCTGGAAATGTTTTGACCTGTGTGAAGATGTTGTATGCTGGGGCGTCATGTATGGTTAAGGTGGGAGGGGGGCTCTGTAGGCCAATCTGGGTGAGGCGAGGCATTAGACAAGGATGCCCTCTATCTGGGCAGTTATACACACTAGCCATTGAGCCTTTTTTAGGACTGCTACGCAGGAGACTGCAGGGAGTGTGCTGGACAGGAATGGATGTGGTGACAGGCATAGCAGTGTCAGCATATGCAGATGATGTTTCTGTGATGGTCAGGGATGATCAGGATATGCAGGCACTGGAGACCAGTCTGAAGGGAGCTTCATCAGCTAAGGTAAACTGGGGCAAGAGCAAAGCTCTGTTATGTGGGGCATGGAGGGATAGGGCTCCTCCTCTGCTTCCAGGGGGTTTGCAGTGGGGTTGTGAAGGGCTTAAAGTGTTGGGGGTGTACCTGGGCTCGGAGAAGTGGGTAAGGAAGAATTGAGAGGGGCAGTCACAGGCAGTGGTGTCAAGACTGGCCAGGTGGAGGTGGCTCCTGTCCCAAGTGTCATATAGAGGGAGGGTGCTGATAATCAACAACCTGGTGGCATCTTCCCTGTGGCATAAACTGTCTGTCCTCAATCCCCCCGCCGGTCTGCTCGCAGACCTGCAACGCAAGCTGGTGGACTTCTTCTGGTTGGGCCATCACTGGCAGCAGTGTTGTACATGACCGTTCATGAAGGAGGACAGGGCCTGGTGGAACTGGAGAGCAGGATGGCTGCTTTCAGGCTAAAGGCGGTGCAGAGACTGCTGTACCATGCTGATGTTGGCTGGAGGGAGCCAGCATGCGCGCTGCTGAGGAGAGCTGGGAGATTAGGGTTGGACCGGCACCTGTTCCTCATGAACCTGGAGAGGCTGAGTACAGCAGGTCTCTCAGATTTTTACTCTGCAATGCTGAGGGCCTGGCAGTTGCTAAGGCCCATATGAGAAGGGGGTGTGGAGCCTGGGCTATGGGTGTGGGAGGAGCCTGGGCTCTGGGTGTGGGAGGAGCCTATCTTCCACAACCCAGCCATCCCTTTGAGATCGGTTCAGTCATCCACCCTGCAGAGGCAACTGATGTCAGGGGGTTTACAAAGGCTGGGTGACCTGAGACTGCTGGGAGAGGAGGGGTGGAAAACCCCGGAAGGGTTAACGTCTCTTAGGCTGCTGGAGAGATTCCTGGAGGAGTTCCAGGAGGCACTGTCTGAGCCGGTAAGGGGGATGTTTGAGCGGCCAAATGGAGAGGGGCCACCAATGTTTCCGCCACTGCAGGTGACTGGAGACTGGCAAGGAGGGGTCTTTTAACACTCCGAGCCTGGGGGAGTTTGAGGATGTGGGAGGTAAAGCCCTCTACAACCTCTGCGTTAAGGTTAGGAACATTAGAAGCCTAACAGGAGTGAAGGCACATCAGTGGCAGGGGGTATGTGGGGCGGAGAGTATGGTGGGTGTTAGGTGGAGGGGGCTCTACAAACCCCCAGTACCAAAGAGGTCAGGGGACAAGTGTTGAATTACACAAAGTCGGAATTGTTCCGTGCCTGATATTACTGTACATTACATTGTTGTTGTATGTGCCCTTTGTAATGTTAGCACACTTCCTTCTCATCCCTCATAAACATCCCTTGCCCCCCCTTACCTCTTCACTGTTTACTGTACTCATGTGGAAGAGGTAGGTTACTGAAAAATGTTCACATTAAAATCATAATCAATCCTACATGTTATAACATTTATAATGAGTTTATATGGTAACTGACAGTGTATTATAATGGTCTCCCACCAATTTAATGGGATATTCATATATTTGTCATTTATTAACTTTATCTGTTGATTTGTGAATGCTGTACATGCTAGCTAGCTACTGTACTTTCTACTGTAGGCTACACATCATCATTGGGCTAGCATGGCTATTCATGTCCCCTTTCATTATTAATTTGTACTTTGCAGAGGCGTTTGGCATATAATGGCAGCACAGCATTTGTTTATCGACGTTTTTCCTGTCATTATCAGGTAATGCCACCTTGAGGCGGCAGGTACCCTAGTGGTTAGAGTGTTGGACTAGTAACTGAAAGATTGCAAGATCAAATCCCCGAGCTGACAAGGTAAAAATCTGTCATTCTGCCTCTGAACAAGGCAGTTAACCCACTGTTCCTAGGCGGTCATTAAAAATAAGAATTTGTTCTTAACTGACTTGCGTAGTTAAATAAAGGTTAAAAAAATAAATAATGTGTTTTTGTTAACATATTTTGACGATATTTGACTGATTGTTAGCTGTTTGCAAGTGCATATCATGTCACTGTACAAAACGCCTGGCTGTCAATTGAAAAAGTTGGCTAGTACATTGCATTTGCATTACACTGTTATGTGAAAAAACATCATTATTATTGGCCCTGTCTACTATACCCTTGTGGAAGAGAGGAGTTTGGCGTATAAGGGCAGAACAGCATTTGTTTATGGAAGTTTTTCCTGGCATAATCAGAGAATAAAAGATTCCCACCAACCCTGATCATTTGTTCATATGTAAGGCAATAAAAACACAATGCAGAGGCAATCTACACCCTTCACATATGTTCTTAAATAATATTCGTAGAACGTTCTCAAAAATTTAAAGTTTTCTTGTGTTTTTGTATGGAAAGTTTTCTTAACGTTCTCTGAACAATTTGAGAACATTACTTTAAATTGAACCATGAGGAAACCTGCAGAAAATGTTATGCTGAAGTACTGAAATTCCCACAGAAGAAGAATGAACTTTCCCATAACAATTTAATAACATGACTTTGAATAAAACCATGAGGAAACCTGTATATAATCCAATTTGTAAGTCGCTCTGGATAAGAGCGTCTGCTAAATGACTTAAATGTAAATGTAAATATAACGTTTTGCCAAAGTACTGAAATCCCTACAGAAGAAAATTGTTTCTTAACTGTTTTGGGAACAATTTTATAACATGACTGTAAATACAACCTTGAGCAAACCAGTAGGAAGTGTTATGCTGAGGTACTGAAATTCCCACAGAAGAACGTTGTTTCTCTGAACTATTTGAGAACATTCCCAATGTCAAACCAGTTGAAGAACGTTCCAAGCCATTACAACATTTAAAATAAACGTAACCATGTTCAAATTTTAGGAAACATTTTTTTAAAGTAATGATTTACCAAGAAAATAAAGTGTTCTTTTCACTTTCCTTAAATGTTCCTTAAATGTTCCAAAGCCAAGCAACTATCCTGCATCATTCCCAGAACATTGTGGGAAGGTTGGATGCAAATAACTATAGGACTACCATGCTCTCACCAAGCTCTAACAAACATATGGTTCTCAGAATGTGCTAGCTGGTTAGTGTGTGATATTATGAGCCACACAGCTTGATCTTTCAATCTCTCTTTTTCTCTCTCTCTCTCTTTATTTCTCTCTCTTCTCAGCAACACCTGACAGAGGGAGAGACAGATGATTCACCACCGATTAAAGAACAACAGGCTTATTGTTCTCTCATCTCACGCCCTCCTTTCTCTCTACTCCCTTCATCCCCCTCAGCAAATCACAGACGCCGTTCACGGCGCTGAAATGGAACGCCGTTGTGATTTTCTCCTGCTTTTCTTTTCCCTTTGTTTCTTCTGTCTCTCTTGTCTCTCTTTATTTTTTCTTCTTCCAACCCCAAGCGTTCCTGGAGCACTGGAGGCCTCTCTCCTTTTACTGTTTCCTTTCCGACCAGATTAAGTGTGACAGATTGGCAAAGAGAGCACATGACAGGGTTCAGACAGCAGACACCAATAAGATCAGACATGTGATGTGTAATTAAGAGGTCACAAGAGGGCCAGTGCTGACACACCCACACACAAACATCAGCAGACACTCACTTCAACCATATGATCCACAACCTGTTATTAAAGAACATTCCCTCCCCTACACCCACTCCACGAGATGTTATCTACATTTTGTCACAAGAAAACTGTCTGATCAAGAGAGAGAGAGCGAAAGAGAGAGGGGGGGATAGAGAGAGGCATAGGGAAGCTAGAACGAGAAAGAGAGAGAGAGAGAGAGAGAGAAACATAGAAACCATCACAGCAGAGAGGTTGATATTGGAAGTGAAAGCTTGACGTACGTTATAATGCCAGTGATTTGATTAGACTTGGGTGACATTCTTTTCTTTCACACACATCTGAGAGGAGAGAGAGAGCGAGGCATCTGCTGCTGCCAAAACACATTAACTCCTGTGAACTCTGAGAGGCTCAGGGAGAAGTGAAGGGGTTTTTGATTCCACTTTCTCATTCCATTTAGTCAACTCTGAGATGTTTTAATGCTGTAAAAGTGACAAGGAGACGATTCTATAGATGAGTTATGACAGCATAGGAGGGATAGCAAAAACAAGTGGTTAAGAAGTACTGCTTTTACATCTACAAGACAGATGGCCACATCAGTGGCAAGGACCATTAAAAATAAACATCAGAGCAGGACATGATAGTATTAAAGTATACTAGTAGTATTACAGACTACTATTTCTAATATGATTGGACGGTGATCTTGACATGTTGTATATTGGTGTGTGTTACTTCAGTTAAAAGAGACCTTGGGGTTCAGAAAGTGCCTCTACAGATGACCTGCTGTCTCTCCCAGTCTTGACCAAGAATGTCGGTGAAGTAGAGAGCACAATAAAGAAAGATTCAAATCAAGGACAATGGAGGGGATGGGTGTCTGTACAATAGATAGATGTAAATATAGAAAGAAAAGGAGAGAAAAATGCTAAAGTAAGGGAGAGAGTTCAAACGGGTGAGGGAGAGAATACAGTGAAGGAAGAAAAGAAGGATGGAAGAAATGATCCCTGCGGTAGGGTCCATCAGGAAATTCAATAAAAATTATTATAAAGGGTCGGTCCTGACATTGAAAAATAGTGAAATTATACAAGTGAGCAGGGTAAAGAAAGAGGAGTTATGGTATTTGGCACAGGGGAGTGAGGAGAGAGCCCATGGATGCCTTCGTCGTCAAAAGTTCCGTCACCGATGGAGAGAGTTTAGCCTCGTGCTGATTGAATATGGGCCTGGAACCAGCTGCCTAGCCACCAGTCGAAAAGAGATGGAAGGAAAAACAGAGAGAGATGGAGGGACAGAGAGAGAGCGAGACAAGGAGGAGAAAGAAGGATAGCGAGAGAGGGAGAAAGACATGGAGAGAGAAAAAAAGAAAGAAAAGAGAAAAAAGATGTGTAAGGTAAAAGAAATGGAACCAACAAAAGTAGAAAGTGCTTAGAATTGCACAGTGATAACATTTAGACAGAGAGGGAGTGTGGGGGTGGATGTGCCAAACACAGTCAGAGTGAAAGGCCTGGGGTGTCCAGCTAGCAGAAATTAGGGTAATTCTTCAAACGTTTTGGGGAGGGTTTGGGGAGAGGGCCAACCTGTTTATTTTACAATCTTATGCCATACTCACTCATACTCTCTCGTACTCTTTAGGAATGAGACAGACTCTGACATTCTTTCTCTATCTTACTCCCTCCATCCTCTCTCTGTCGTGACCAGGGGATATTCCATTTCAGTCAGCTCAGTAAACTCACACTGACAGAACGTTGCTTGCAGCGACAGGTCTAATGTTACTCCACTGATTAGGAAAGAGAAGGGATGAAAGGAGAGAATAACCAAAGATCACTTTTGGCATTTGACATTAAAGATGACATCTTACTTATTTTCTTTCTCACTCCATCTTTCTTCACCTCTTTTCAGGCGTGTAGCCTGTGGCTGCTGAGAGAGAGAGAGAGAGAGAGAGAGAGAGTTAAAATTGTGCCACAAGAGCAGATTGTATGTAAAGCTTATCTGTGAAGATTGTGTATGAAAAATATTTTAAGAGTAATAGTCCATTCAAACCACTACACTGACACATGAACACAGGAGCATACTGTGTCTTACATCCCATCTTTCCACATTCAAATATGATTAAAGAAGTATAGTAAAGTATGCATATTTTATTGTAGTTTGTGTGTGTGTGTGCGTGCGTGCGTGCGTGTGTGTTTCTGTGTGTATATGTGTGTGTGTACATCGTATGCATCACGTGCATGTGTGTGTCCACATAAAAGAGCATCAGTGTGGTAATGGATTCCCACATTAAGCCCATCAAGGCCCAACAGAGGATGTGGCAGCTTGGCAGAGGAAGGGTTAATCCTGTTTGAGAGCGAGGTGTGTAGGTGGTGTGTGGAGTGTCTTGCGTTCCTGTTGGAATGTGGCCGCTCTGGGATTGTGGTGCTGGGGATATGAGAATTGGGTGGCATTGGTGGTTGCCAGAGCACAGATGCACAAAAGACAGGTTTTAACATAATCATATCGCCGAATGGAAATATATGTGAGTACTCCCATATGTGTGTGTGCTGCATTCCTGTAGAGTTCAGAAGGTAGCCATGGCAGTGTGGCGGTGGGGCTGTGGTACTGATGGTTGAGGGTTGGGGTCTGAGGGGCTGTGATGCTGAGGGATGAGGGTTGGGGTTCTGAGGGGCTGTAGTGCTGTAGTGCTGTCATGCTGAGGGATGAGGGTCTGAGGGGTTGTGGTGCTGAGGAATGAGGGTTGGTGGTCTGAGGGGTTTTGGTGCTGATGGATGAGGGCTGGGGGTCTGAGGGGCTGTGGGGTTGAGGGTTGGGTGTCTGAGGGGCTCTGGGACTGAGGTTGAGGTTTGGGGGTCTGATGAGTTTTGGTGCTGAGGGTTGGGGGTCTGAGGGGCTGTGGGGTTGAGGGTTGGGGGTCTGAGGGGCTTTGGTGCTGAGGGTGAGGGTTGGGGGTCTGAGGGGCTTTGGGTCTGAGTGTTGGGGGTCTGAGGGGCTGTGGAGTTGAGGGTTGGGGTTCTGAGTGACTGTGGTGATGTGGGAAGGCCATAAATTAGCTCAAAACAAATATTAGCTGAATGGGGACACTGGGACAGCAGTAGGTATGACTGGAGTCAGACTGGTAGTCAAAGAGTCACTGTTCAGTCATTCAGAGTGGAGGTATGGCACACACACACACACACACACACACACACACACACACATGCACACACACCACACACACCACTCTCTCTCCTTAATCTCTCTCTCTCTTTCACTCTTTCTCTCTCCTGAGAGCCAGGTGTGATAGTTTTGACCCTGCATGTTTTATCTCCCCCACCAGGGTGTTGGGGAGTTGAAGAGGTGAGGGCTGAGGGTCAGGGCTGTCAACACACACCGTGCTGGGGTCAGGTCAGGGCTGGGGAGAGGGAGTGTTTGTTGGGCTAGACCCAGGCCACCGGGTGTGAAGTAAAGCTCAGCCCCAGGACATGCTAGCAGTTCAGCCAGGGTTCAGAGGTCAGGGAGAGGAGCACTTGGAAGCACTTGAAATAATGTATTATTTGTCACACACTTTGCAAACAGCAGGTGAAGCACTTGAAGCACTTGAAATAATGTATTATTTGTCACACACTTTGCAAACAGCAGGTGTAAACTAACAGTGAAATGATGGGTCCTTCCCAACAATACAGAGAGAAAACTAGAAACATAATAAAAAGATAATAAATACACACTGGCGGTAATGATGGTTGAAGGAGGTAAAGAACCGGTTAAAGAGAGGTAAAACTCATTAAACCTGTAAACTCTACTCTCCTCTTTCATCGTCTCCGTTAATCTTTTATTCATTCACCTCTGTCTTCATCACTCTCCATCAAAAGGGCAAAGATCTGTTATCTGTAGATTATGCAATTTTCCTCGGCCCTAATAGGAATGTGTCAAAATCAGGATTTGAAATACATGACAAACGTCCATAATATGATTCATATACATATGATACCTGGTGAGAAGCAGTTCTCTTTGTGTCTCTATGTGTTTTGTGAACGTGTGTGTTTGTGTGTTTTGTGAACGTGGTGTTTGTGTGTTTTGTAAACGTGTGTGCTTGTGTGATTTGTGAACATGTGTGTTTGTGTTTTGTGAACATGTGTTTTTGTGTGATTTGTGAACGTGTGTGTTTGTGTGATTTGTGAACGTGTGTGTATGTGTGTTTTGTGTATGTGTGTATGTGTGTTTTGTGAATGTGTGTGTTTTGTGAACAGAGATTGGGAGCGGGAGCAGACGTGACAGTTCCCCCCCTCTAGGGGCGCCACCTGGCGTCCTACCTGGGCGATCTTGACGGGCCGGCCAAGGCGTGGGAGCCTGACGAGCCGCCTGAGGCACGGCGTGGAAGACTGTTCGAGCCAACTGAGGCTTGTGAGCCTCTCGAGACACCTGAGGCATGGGAGCCTGACGAGCCAGCTGAGGCATCCCCGGTTGCTTCGACAGTGGCACCTGGGCCCGATGTCACCAACAAAAACAAAAAACTCCCTGATGCTTCAAATTGTGGAGTCAGCATTCTGTAAGGACAGACACTGAGAGATGAGAAGCAAGTGCAGGGAGTGAATATTTAATGGATAAACAGACAGGAAACAAAACACAAACAGCGTTTGGACAAGACACATAACAACTTTAATGCTGACTCGGGAAAGAAACTGAGGAAGTAAGAGACATAGGGGAGGTAATTAATAACATGATAGAGTCCAGGTTAGTCTGATGAAGAGCTGATGCGCGTAACGAGGGTGACAAGTGTGCGTAATGATAAGCGGCCCGGCGACCTCGCGTGCCAGAGAGGGGGCGCGGGGGCAGGCATGACACTATATAACACTATACAGACTAATAAAGCCTTATGACATGTCACAGCGTTATCAAAGGTCGAAGAGTTATGGCTTCTCCAGGCATCTACCCATAAATACAACATCATGAACAGCGACTTCATGTGTTTTTGTGTAAATGATGGAATGGGTCTTTATGGCTGTCAGGGGCAATCTGTGAATACAAATGTAGGATCATAATTTGAGCCAGTTTGCCACAGCGGGAAAATAATCCTGCAGCAACAGGAAATATGAATTGTTATGTGGATTATAATTAATGGGCATTTTTTGTAGCGACTGACA